>NC_057808.1:222480993-222855938 GCF_018294505.1 Triticum aestivum
TCATCTAACCGTGCTCGATCCCTCTCAAGAGATAGGTGAGTAAACAGTTGTGCATTTCAAGAATGGGAATATGTGTGTTTGAGATATGGAGAGATTTATGCGACTGACATACCCCCGAGTTGCTTATGTTTTGCCGAAATGTCGATTTATTTCTGTTTCGGTGAATTTCGAGCAAAATCGATATGTCCTATTTTTAGCCAAGGTCATGCCAAATTTTTATATGACTTTGATGCATGCATGCATTTTTTTATAACCCTTTTGCTTGTTATACCGTGCAGTCGGTCATGAAGGTGAGTGGATGGAAGGTGGAGCGATACTTGCAATCCGCGGTGATGGACATGTATGCAAATAATCGGACTAGGATTAGATGTCCATGTACAAGATGCAAAAAGGAGTCCTTTTGGACACTTTTGATCGTGGCAGTTTGAAGGCGCACCTGCTGATGAATGGTTTCATGGATGGCTATACTCGATGGATAAGTGGAGATGATGATGAGGACGTCCACATGGCAGGGAATAACAACATGGGGCTAGACGAAGAGATGTGACCGATCGACACGAAGACGATGGCGCCGGACATGGCGGCAGGGAAGAGTCCGGACATGGCAGCCGCGGAGAAGATTCTGGACACGGCGAAGAAGAGTCCGGACATGGCGGAGAAGAGGCGGCGGTCACACCACAGTCTTCGACGCTACTAACTGCAGTCGTGCAGGACCCTCATGTTCGAGACCTCCTTTGCAAGAGTACGACTAGCGAGAGAGCTGCTTCTAAAGAGGAGGCCAAGCTGGCGCAACTTGAAGTAGACTCAAAGACTCCATTGTATAACGGTTGCGATCCCGAGGTGACCCGCTTGAGTTTCACGCCCGAACTTCTAAAGATGAAGGCCAAAAACAAATGGACAGACAAAAGCCTCGATGAGCATTTGAAGTATCTACATAATAAAGTTCTTCCCGCGGGGAACCTGTGTCCTACTAGTGTCGAGGAGACCAAGAAAATCATTTGCCTTTTTGATTTGTCACACATTAGATACCACGCATGCATCAACGATTGCATCATTTATCGGGGGGAGCACGCGGAAAAAACCAGTTGTCTAGTGTGCAATTCTTCTCGATACAAGAAAACAGGAAAGAAAGCTCCTCAGAAAGTTGTATTGTACTTTTCGATCACTCCCCGTCTGCAGCGGTATTTCGTAGATCCTAAGGAAGCAAAGCTCATGCGTTGGCACGCGGAGAGGAAGAAGCCCGACGATGGAGATGATCCGAAGCTGAGACACCTCGCAGATGCTAGCCAGTGGATAGCATTCAACACAGTATATGGATTTGCTGCATAAGGTCCAAGGAACATCGTGCTTGGTGTGAGTACTGATGGCATGAATCAGTTTGGAAACCAGAACGCCAACCACAGCACATGGCCCGTCTTTGTACGGATGTACAACCTCCCACCATGGAAGTGCATGAAGAAAAAGTACATGCACATGAGCATGCTGATTCAAGGGCCGAAACAACCGGGAAATAATATTAATCTGTATATGGGGCTTTTGAAAGTGGAGCTAGACACGTTATGGAAAATACCGACATGGACATGGGACGCCAGCAAAGGAGAGCATTTCTATATGAGAGACGCGCTGATGACGATGGTGCACGACTATCTCGGTTACGGGTACACCTCAGGCCAGGTGTGCCACGGATACTGCGGATGCATGAGGTGCATGGATGATACAACGTCTCAGCAGCTTACGTCAACGAAAGATGGCGGGTCTGGGAAAATCGTGTACATGGGGCATTGTAGATGGCTCGAGAAGGATGAGCCGTGGAGAAAAAGTGGAGATCTATTCAATGGTTTGGCTGAGCATCGAGGACCTCCATGTAAGAGGAGCGGCGCTGAAATCAACAAGCTGTTGAAAAACTAGGACCAGTGCCCCGCGCCGGGAAAGATGAAAAAGGCATCGGAGCCGCTGCTGAAGGTATGGAAAACGAGGTCTGTTTTCTGGGACTTGGAGTACTGGCCTAATCACGACACACCTCATTGCCTTGATCAAATGCATATCACGAAGAATGTCCTCGAGAGCTTGCTTGGCACACTGATGAACATGCCGGAGAAGGCCAAGGATGGTCCGAAGGCAAGGAAAGACTTGGATGATTTGAAGATCAGCAAAGATTTCCACATGCCACCCCGTAAAATGTCGATGGAGGAGACAGAGACGGAGGTGGGGGAAAGGGGCAGAGAAGTCAGCAAGAAGGAGGAGAATTATTGCCCCGTTCTTTCTTCACCTTAAGTGCGAAGGAGATCGATCAATTCATCAAGTGCCTTATAGGAATCAAAGTCAGTTCTGGTTACTGTGGGAAGATAAGCTGATTTCAAGACACCAAGAAGAAAAGGTTCAGCGGGATGAAGTCTCATGACTGTCACATGATGATGATGCAGATACTCCCGGTTGCCATTATAGGGATAATGGACAAGCACGTCCGTGACACGCTTACTGGTCTCTGCAACTTCTTCGACGTTGTCTCTTGAAAGTCCATCAGTGTGAAGCAGCTCCGAAGGCTACAAGAAGAGATTGTTGTCATACTATGTGAGCTTGAGATGTACTTCCCGCCCTCATTCTTTGACGTCATGGTGCATCTGTGCGCCCACATCGTGGACGACATCATCGACCTCGGGCCGACATTCCGTCACAACATGATGCCCTTTGAGAGGATGAATGGGGTCATCAAAGGATTCGTTAGTAACATGTCCCGTCTCGATGGGTGCATCGTACAGGGGTATCTGACGCAAGAGTGTATCTCCTTTTGTGAGAATTATATAGGCATCGGAGACCCTGTTGTTGGTTTACCCATCTAGAAGCACGATGGGAGCCTCGGAGGAGAAGGTCACAACAACGGCCGGAGGGAATTGCACGTGGACTACTCGGATCGATGGAACGACTTTGACAGGGCTAACTTAGTAGTGCTACAACACCTAGATGTGGTAGATGATTGTGTGACACTTCACAAAGAAACCATCGCAAAGAAGTAGCATGATAAGGGGATGCGCAAGATGGACGATGAAGTTACTGTAGAGCACGACGCCACTTTCTTGCGTTGGTTCAAAGAGCAAGTTCTTGCTAATCCCCCGGAAGAGGGCAGTTCGGACGGATTGCTCATACACGCCTTAGCACATGGCCCCGCGCCCAAACTCGCGACCTGTCAGGCATACGATATCAATGGGTACACATTCTAAACGAAGGCCAAAGACATGGACAGTGATTACCAGTACTTAGGGGTGACAATTGAATGTGTGACTGACGCCAGCGGCAGAACTGAAAGATTCTACAGAAGGGTCGAAGAGATCTGGGAGCTTGACTACGCTGGAATGCATGATGCGACGATGTTCCGTGTCAGATGGGCTAAGGACGTCGTAAGAGAAAACAAGTATTTCACTACCATGTCTATACCCGGCGCGAAGAGCGCTACCGTGAACGTTAACGTCATCGCCAAAACCAAGCCATGAGTACACGCTAAGCACGTGACACAATGCTTCTTCATAACCGACCCGACCAATCCCAGCCGTGTTGTCGTGAGGAGAGGCAAAAGGAGCATCATCGGAATGGATGGAGTCACCAACAAGGAAGACTACGACCAATACGGCAACCCGGTGAGGGAAGATGACGATGACGATGAAGCATACGTGAAAGATCTTACTCCATGGTTCTGGAAAAGTCATAACGAGGGGCTCAATTATTCGACAACGAACAAGAAAGGGAAGAAGCTCAATGTCAAACGTCCTCGACGCAGCTGAAGCAATACAAAAATAGAAAAATAAACAGAAAAGTAATGGAAAATAATAAAAAGAAAATAAAACTAAAGACTAGAAAAGGAAAATAATAAAAATAAAAGAAACATAGCAGTAGCGCTGGTTTAGGATCCAGCGAAAATTGGAACAGTTAGCAGTAGCGCTGGATTACCACCCAGCGCTATAACTAACTTAGCTATAGAGCTGGATCCTAACCCAGCGCTGCTGCTATTTTTAGTTAACCCGCCGTGCGGGCTCAAAATTTTGCCAAGTCCCCTCCCCCCCCACTCTCCCACCTCTCCCCCTCCTCTCTGCTGTCGCGCGCTGCCGTCGCCCCTGCCCGCCCCTCGACCTCGACCTCGACACCGGCTCGAGCCCCTGACTGCCCTCGGCTTCGACGCCGGCCCGAGGCCCTGCCCGCCCTTGACCTTGACGCCGGCCCAAGCCCCTGCCCGCCCTCGACCTCACCGCCGCCGCCGACCTCTCCCCTGCCCGCCCTCGACCTCACCGTCGCCGCCCTCTCCCTTGCCCGCCCTCGCTGCCGACCGCCCAAGCCCGTAAGCCCATCCCTCTCCTCTCCCCTACCCTCCTCTCTCTGTGTGTGTGTGTGATGAACCCTAGCTATTGTTAGCAAAATTAGGACAGATGAACCCTAGTTGTGTTAACTAAAAATTGTTAGTTTATCATCATTGTTAGTTTATCATCATTCTAGTATATAAATAGACATAAGAATTCTAGTATATAAATACTTCGCAGGTCATGATAACTAAAATTTTCTAAGAAATTGAGGTGGAGGAATCTGCTAGGCATCATTGGTATGTAAATAAACATAACAAAACATTGATTCAAGTTCATAGGGTGGTGAGCAGATAGTCAAAATCATCATGTGTATTTTAGGGCAGCACCAAATTTAGCAAATTTAGCTAAATTAGCAAATATGTTGGTTAGGGAAGTAGCACACACACACATACACAGAGAGAGAGGGGGGGCATTTAGCAATTTTTGTAGGTATAAATAAAAAACAGTAGCAAATTTTTTAGCTATAAAAAACAGTAGCAAATTATTTGTAGCTAGGCAATTTATCAAAAACAGTAGCTCCCTAAAATTGCAAAATCAATGGACTTTTTTAGCTATAAATAAAACAGTGGACATTTTTAGCTATAAATAAAAAACGGTAGCAAAAATGTTTAGTGAGGTCATTTTGCAAAGGATTTTGGTTTTTGAAAAGACCACTATTTTGCAATGTTTAGTGAGGTCATTTCACTATGTGTACTTGCTTTATATATGTGCTCCTGTGATGCTCATATGACATTGATGTTATATGATTTTGCAATGTTTGTTGAATGTCGAAGAATATCTGAGTGGCCTATGTTTTGCCGGAATGTTGATTCATTTCCGCTCCGGCAAATTTCAGGCGCTCCATATGTCCACTTTTTAGCAAAGGTCATGCCGAAAATTTCCGTGATTTGTGCTAGAAACTAGGACATATGGAGTGCCCGGGTTTTTGCCGGAAGGGGAATGAATCAACATTCCGACCAAATATAGGCCCTTTTTTCTCTTCATTATATCTTTTATTTACAATCGTTGAATAGGAAACATGTCTAGCCACACCAAAGCCGGGGGTTCTGGTCGCCTCGAAGAAGACCCCCTCGAGGCAGAAAATCATTATTTTGATTACCTGGATGAACACCAGCTGCGGGTGCAGGGCGGCAGTGGCACCAACCCCGACACCGACACCGACACTACCCCCGAGACCGGCAATGATGCTGTCATAGCCGGTAAAGCACCGAAGCAGAAGAGGACACGAAGGCCAAACGAGCTCGGCATCGGACAAATTGTGGTCACGTGCACACCAAGAAATTAGAGCCAACAGCGCTGGAGGAAGCGCGCTCGTGCTGGGGCAATCAACTTGGATGCATCCTCAGGGAAACCGCCAACATCAACAATGAGAGGTTGAATAAGACACCACATATGGAGCACATGCTCCTAAAGAAGTTGCATAATAGGTTCATGTTCCCCGGCCGGGATGAAATCAAACATCCGTGGGACGACGATGCCATGACAAAGATAAACAGCAAGGCGATGGTGACGTTCACCAACGAATTGTCCGCCTAGAAAGTTAGGGTGAAAAAAGAGATTGCGAAGAATGAACCGTGGTCCAAGATTCATGCTGGCAGTCCGTCACTAAAGGAAGAGGACTTTGAAAAATTCAAGGAGACTTGCACTAAAGAAGAAGTCAAGCAAAGGTCGGAGAAAATGAAGGCGCTCCAGGCCAGGAACACGCCTCCCCACCGCCTTGAAAGCCGTGGTTACGAGGCGAAGAGGCATGTATGGGCCAAGGAGGATGCCGAACGTGAACGTCACAGAATCCCAGACCCCTTGGCGGAGTTCACTAACCCGCAGGAGCATGACTGGATCAGGGCCCGGTACAAGTGGGACTGCATCAATAAGATCTTTTACACGGACCCGAACAAGAGGGAGTTTCTGAGAGTTCTGGTAATTGTTATATTACCACCTTATTATGTTAGCTTCCAATCAATTCGACTACAAGTTTTGTCACATTAGTAAACCATCCATATTCCTTTTGCAGAAAGAGCAACACCAAAAGGCAGCCGAAAGTGACGAGTCGTCACAGTCGTCGGCAAGGCCCAAGTGGGACACCCCTTTCAACTGGGCCTTGAACATACTGAAAAAGCTCCCGGAGGACAAATGGTCGTCCTATGGACGTGTGCACGGTGTCGGAGATGGCGCCTCGTGGAAGACGTGCTACCATGAGCATCCAGATGAAAGAAGGAAGAGACAGTTGCTTACTCAACAGACCATCGACGAGAAGGTTGCGATTGCGGCCAATAAGACCAAAGAAGAGTTGCTCGGGGTAGTCAATGCAGTGGCCAATGAAGCAGTAGTTGGCGTCACGGCTCACTTCCAATCTTCAATTATTACTAGCTTGATTCCGGCAATTATCGATTGGTCGAAGAGTAATCCAGATAAAGGGCCAGTGGACTTTCCCCTTCCCAGCTACGTCGGGAGCAATTTGGTGAACATCACACCACCAGCACCTTCTCAAGCAACCGCAAAAGGTCCCGCTCCTGTGCATAGCAGCCCGACCTCCATCTCTGGCATGCTCGGCGGGGCTTCATCTATGGCTGAACTCGACGCCCTCATAGTAATTATGCGGCATACCCTTTTCACCAGCATGTCTATAGTCTTCCGTTTCAGTTGCCTTTCGGATGTTTGACGTCGCAGACATGTCTTCGTAGGCCGACGATACCCCGTGCACCCTACTGTACGACATCAACAGCCAGAAGGTGGCCGTGGGGAAGGCAACGGTTGTGAAGCCGAAGGACCACATGTTCCACAACCAAGAGATGCCCCATGGCGTCTTCAAGGTTAACGTGGCCAGTGTCAAAGTGGGCTTCCAGGATTTGCCTCCTCCGGTACCAGTCGATGACGAGGAGACCCCTGAACGGACGGGCGCATGCAAGAGCTTGTTCTTGCCTTGGCCGAAGACTCTTCTTCGTGTCGAGGCGCCCGGTATCACACCAATGACAGCTTCTCAAGAAGTTATGAACACCACCCCACCTACCAAATTACCTGCACCTGTCGTGGCGGGTGATAGCGGACGACGCGAGGGAGAGCCTCCATTAGTGCCAGACGATGTCACCCCCATCGAAGAAGCAAATGCTGATGATTTCATGGAGGAGGATGATGATGACCCTCTCAAGTATATCAATACTGCCTATGACGATGGAGGATTGATGGCTCGGGACTATGACTCAGGCTATGTACGTGGAGATGATGACTTGATGTTTCTTGATTTGCCGGAGCCGAAACGTCCTAAGGCGGAATGCAAAAAGTCTCTCTTCATGCGATCCTCGCAGGAGACGCCTCCAGATGCCGCCTCTACCCAGCAAGAACCTGAGGGCCATCCACTGATTAGCCCGACGACACTGGGGGTGGTGGTTAGGGAAGGTATGGTGGGCTCACTACCGCCACCCGCCAAGAAGCAAAGGAGGAGACCGGACAAGAAAGGCCCTAAAGGCGCCAGAGCTGCTTCAAGAAGCCAGCCACCTCTGAAGCTCCGGGAGGTAGACAGAATACTGTCGAAGGTGCAGAGCGTTTCCATGTCGCCGGCCACCCGATCCTACCTCCGAAAGCGCTAGAGCACATACTGAACAATGATCTAAGGAGACTTCATGAAGATGTGCTGGCTAGAGAGAAAAGCCTTCTCATCTCGGAAAAACCAGGATACCCGCTTTACGCGGCTCAGGTGCCGGGCGGGAAGTTGTGCGTCGAGAGATGGCATGCGGATAAGTTCATCCTGCGATTTGACTACATCTACGACATGTTCCACATGACCAAGCTGGATTTCCAGTTCATCCGCATGTATGCGCTGTATCTCAACTACTTCATCAGGCGCGAGAACAAAGAATATATCTACGTTACGGACCCATACTATATGCACGAGAGCTTCTTGGCAGTCTGCAAAGAGCATTGTGACTATGCGGGCAAGTACATCGGCGAGTTCATGTATGCTAATAAGGACAAGGAAGTGATTCTCCTGCCTTATCATCCCACGTAAGTCATCCGTGGATATCCTTCTGTAAGTTTTAATCATTCCTTTGCAAGCATGGAGGCTAATTTGAGGTGTACTTATTTTGCGCAGCAGGGGGGCGTCGTCCTCATCTGTCTGTGCCCAAAATACTCCCATGCTATGTACTTGGACTCATCAAAGAACATCAAGAAAAAGGATTACACGCACATAAGGAGTGTTCTCGATAGTGCCCTGTTAACCTTCAGCCTGTCTGGTGGATATATCAAGGTGAAAAAGTACAGGAAGAACGGGCTGGGTTTCGGCCATAAGACCGGCTTCTGCTGCATCCAGCAACCGTACACTAGTAAGGGTGATGGATTCTACCTCATGCATCACCTGATCGAGTTCAGAAGGGATAATCAACGCCTTCACATGTCAGCTACTACCAACGATGCCGAGATTTTCAACTGGGCCACAAGCATAGGAAAGAGATCGGATCATCGAATCCGAGTTGAGTTTTATCACGTCTAGTGTGAACTAGCCCAAGTGATCATGTAGTCATCAGTCTCACTACTAGGAGAAAGCCTACTAGCAGCGCTGGAAATAACTATAGCAGTAGCGCTGGGGGCAGCGCTACTGCTAACGCGCTACAGCTAAGTTGTAGCAGTAGCGCTGCTTGGACCAGCGCTACTAGTAAGTATGGTTAGCAGTAGCGCTGCTCCAACCAGCACTACTGCTAATTATCTATAGCGCTGCAATGAAGTCTGCTGCTAAACCAGCGTTGCAGCTAGGCGCCTACCAGTGCTACTGCTAATATTGCCGCTTTCATATTTTTATTTCCCCTCTACGTATTTGTGATGTATTTGTGCATGCTCTATACAGTAGTTTCATGATATCATAACAAACATACATTATTCTCATCATATCATACACATACAGTACGTGAACAGGACTTACCCATCGACTATCAGCTATAGGATAGATTATACCTGCTTCCAGAAGCTTCAATATTTCAGTTCTTAGTAACACAATAAACAAGACTTACCCATCGACTATCAGCTATAGGATAGATTATACCTGCTTCCAGAAGCTTCAATATTTCAGTTCTTACCACTTCTTTCATTTTAGGATTTAATCGTCGTTGGTGATCAACAACGGGTTTAGCATCAGGTTCCATATTAATTTTGTGCTGACAGAGAGTGGGACTAATGCCCTTTAAATCATCAAGAGTATATCCAATGGCAGCTCGGTGCTTCTTCAGAACCTTTAATAATCTTTCTTCTTCATGTTCCGAAAGGTTAGCACTAATAATAACAGGATATATCTTTTCCTCATCAAGATAAGCATATTTCAAAGTGTCTGGCAATTGTTTTAAATCGAACACACGATCACCTTTAGGTGGAGGAGGACCTCCTAGAGTTTCAATAGGCAAATTGTGTTTAAGCAGAGGATGTTGTTCAAAGAAAATCTTATCTATTTCATTTCTTTCGTGCAGATGCATATCATTCCCATGGTCTAGCAAATATTGTTCTAGTGGATCAGTAGGAGGCACAGCAATAGAAGCAAGACCAATTATTTCATCCTTACTAGACAACTCTTTATTATGATGTTTTCTACTAAACTTGGAAAAATTAAACTCATGAGACTCATCACCAAAACTAACACCGACGGTTTGCTTCTCGCAATCTATTTTAGCATTAACGGTGTTCAAGAAAGGTCTACCAAAGATAATGGGACAAAAGTCATCTTGTGGGGAACCAAGAACAAGAAAATCAGTAGGGTATTTTATTTTCCCACACAAGACTTTAACATCTCTAACAATCGCAAGTGGTGTGATGGTGTCTCTATTAGCAAGTTTAATAGTAACATCTATGTCTTCTATTTCAGCGGGTGCTATATCATTCATAATTTCTTGATATAAGGTAAAAGGAATAGCACTCATGCTAGAACCTATGTCACATAAACCATGATAACAGCGATCTCCTATTTTAACTGAGACAACAGGCATGCCAACAACAGGTTTATGTTTATCTTTTTCATCGGGTTTGGCAATTCTAGCTGCTTCAGCACAGAAGTAAATAACATGCCAATCTAAATTTTCTACCAGGAGATCCTTAACCATAGTAACACTAGGTTCTACTTTGATTTGTTCAGCTCGTTTAGGTGTTCTAATATAACTTTTGTTGACCACAGTTGAGACTTTAGCATGTTCCTTTATCCTAACAGGGAAAGGTGGTTTTTCAAAATAAGCGGTAGGGACAACTGGATCAACATTATAAATAATAGTTTCTTCTTTAGCTATTACCGATTCTTTAATTTCTTCTTTGATAGGTGGGTGATATTTAAACCACTTCTCCTTAGGGAGATCAACATGAGTAGCAAAAGATTCACAAAAGGAGGCTACTATCTCAGAGTCAAGTCAATATTTAGTGCTAAACTTTTGGAAAGCGTCGGTATTCATAAAAGATTTAACACGATCATACTTGAGCTTAATACCCGACTCTTTACCTTCGCCGAGTTCCCAATATTCAGAGTTGCATTTAATTCTTTCTAAAAGATCCCATCGGAAATCAATAGTCTTCTTCATAAAGGAACCAGTACAAGAAGTATCAAGCATGGATTTATCATCACGAGAAAGCCGGGCATAAAAATTATGAATGATAATTTCTCTTGAGAGCTCATGATTGGGGCATGAATATAACATTGAATTAAGCCTCCCCCAAGCTAGAGTGATACTTTCTCCTTCACAAGGCCAAAAATTATATATATAATTCCGATCACGATGAACTAGATGCATAGGATATTTTTTTTGGTGAAATTCCAATTTCAATCGATTCCAATTCCAAGATCCAATATCATCGCATAGCCTATACCATGCCAATGCTTTTCCCTTCAAAGATAAATGGAAAACCTTCTTCTTAGCTTCATCTCCGGGTAAACCTGCAAGCTTAAATAATCCCCAAATTTCATCAACATATATCAAGTGCATATCAGGATGTTCGGTTCCATCTCCTGCATAAGGATTAGCTAGCAGTTGTTCTATCATACCCGAAGGAATTTCATAACCAATATTTTCAGTAGGTGTAGTAGGTTGAGGGGTGACTAATTGTGGTTCCGGTCGAGGTGAAGATACCCCGAACAAACCCCTCAAAGGATTGTTTTCCATAGTAACAAGTGACAATAAATTTCAGCACATAGTAATAATTTTACCGATTTCCACTAACCAAGAGCGCGTCACTCCCCGGCAACGGCGCCAGAAAAGAGCCTCGATGACCCACAAGTATAGGGTATCAATCGTAGTCCTTTCGATAAGTAAGAGTGTCAAACCCAACGAGGAGCAGAAGGACAAGCGGTTTTCAGCAAGGTAATGTCTGCAAGCACTGAAATTATAAGTAACGAGTAGTTTGATAGCAAGATAATTTGTAACGAGCAAATAACGGTAACGGTAAAAAAAGTGCAGCAAGGTAGCCCAATCCTTTTGAGGCAAAGGATAGGCCAAAATGGTCTCTTATGATAAGAAAAGCGTTCTTGAGGGTACATGGGAATTTCATCTAGTCACTTTCATCATGTTGGTTTGATTTGTGTTCGCTACTTTGATAATTTGATATGTGGGTGGACCGGTGCTTAGGTGTCATTCTTACTTGAACGAGCGTCCTACTTATGATTAACCCCCTCGCAAGCATCCGCAACTACGAGAAAAGTATTAAGAATAAATTCTAACCATAGCATTAAACTTTTGGATCCAAATCAGTCTCTTATGGAATAGCGCATAAACTACGGTTTAAGCTTCTGTCACTCTCGCAACATATCATCT
The DNA here is from genome assembly GCF_018294505.1 of Triticum aestivum. NCBI lineage: Eukaryota > Viridiplantae > Streptophyta > Magnoliopsida > Poales > Poaceae > Triticum > Triticum aestivum. The sequence goes on from NC_057808.1 coordinate 222,493,112, forward strand.
AATAACTACTCCATAATGCATTCCCTTAGGCCCAAATATGGTGAAGTGTCATGTAGTCGACGTTCAGACGACACCACTAAGGGAATCACAACATACATACCATCAAAATATCGAACACATATAAAATTCACATGATTACTTGCAACAAGATTTCTCCCGTGACCTCAAGAACAAAACTAACTACTCACAAATGATAATCATGCTCAAGATCAGAGGGGTATTAACTAGCATAATGGATCTGAACATATAATCTTCCACCAAATAAACCATATAGTAATCAACTACAAGATGTAATCAACACTACTAGTCACCCACAAGTACCAATCTTTAGTTCTGGTACAAAGATTGAACACAAGAGAGGAACTAGGGTTTGAAAGGAGATGGTGTTGTTGAAGATGTTGATGGTGATTGCCCTCCCCAAGATGGGAGAGTTGTTGGTGATGATGATGACGATGATTTCCCCCTCCGGGAGGGAAGTTCCCCCGGCGGAATCGCTCCGCCGGAGGGCAAAAGTGCTCCTGCCCAAGTTCCGCCTCGAGACGGCGGCGCTTCGTCCTGAAAGTCCTCCCCTTATTTTTTTTCTAGGTCAAAATGACTTATATACCAAAAAAGGGGCACTAGAGGTGGGCCGAGGAGGGTACAACCCACCAGGGCGCGCCTGGGCTCCCTGGCGCGCCCAGGTGGGTTGTGCCCACCTGGTGGGCCCCCTCTGGTACTTATTGGCTCCAATATTTCTTATATATTCCATAAAAATTCCTTGTGAAATTTCAGCTCATTTGGAGTTGTGCAGAATAGGTAGCCTGACGTAGCTTTTTCAGGTCCAGATTTCCAGTTGCCGGAATTCTCCCTCGTTGTGTGAACCTTGCATATTATCAGAGAAAAGGCATTAGAATTACTCCAAAAAGCATTATTATGGATAAAAACAATATAAATAATAGTAAGAAAACATGATGCAAAATGGACGTATCACTCAGCAGTCCAAGATCCGCTCCAGTTGAGAACAATGGATGCATAAATAAGTGTTCATAGCTGAGAAAGTGCAAATAGAGGCATACACACCTAAAGAAGCCTATGTCTTTGACTTGTTGATGCACTTTAAAGGTTCTTTGTCAAGTTGCCCATGGCCATTTTTCAATATCTCAAAAGCAAAAGCTCCAGAGACTAGTGATCTATCAACTAACATGTTCCCTTTTTTGCTTCAATTATAGATGAGAAGGGAGGCAAGGATATGTTTCACTACCTTCTGATAGCTAACAAATATTTTTTCTACGGGGGAACAAACACTGATTAGCTAGCTGGAATGATCAATCTTTGTTATATTTTGTGTCTTTATATCGCTTTATCCGTTGTACTTTGTTCATCCCTACGAGCCCGTAATTACAATGCTGGATTCAAATGCATATAAATTATAAGAAAAAATCACATATTCTTTTCAACATTTACATTTGACTTATCCTTTTACCAGTTTTGTAACACATTTTTGAGTAGTTTTGAAGTACATGTGTACTCATTCCAATGTGAAGTTAACACACTTTTTTTAGACATATATGGTGGCCTACAATATATGCAAAGTTAACATGTTTTTTTAGAAACACAGTATAGATGTAGACACTCACACACACTCACCCCTATTCACACACAAGCGCACCCTACCCCTATGAGTACCTCCGAGAGATTGATCGGCAAATCTTGAGATTGACGAAGTCACCACAAGCGCCTCGCTATCGACGGGAACATCGCCTCTCACCAAAATAATATTTTGTCTTCATGAGGCAGGCAAGTTTCAAGCCTGGGGTTTGGTCCCTAGTGGTCTAGGGGTAGAACCACCCTCCTAACCATCCTACCACAAGCAGGTTTCCTATTTAATTTTATGTTTGTATAGATCGACAAATAGTATATATATGTATATATATGTGTGTGTGTATACTTCATCCCATAATCTATGTGCTTGTAAGCATTTAAAAAGTCAAATAAAAGAAGATTTTTCAGATTTTTAAGAAACATTTTTTTTTTCACCAAACATTGGAAAGTGGATAAATGTTTTAATGAAAATTTAAGGATTTATGTAATAGCAAAAAAATTGGGAACCTCTTTGATTGGTATTCTTAAAACACTTACAAATAGTAAGATGCAACATTATGATGTTATGCTACATGATTTCCACCAACACTAAATTTGGAGCAAAATTGGAATGTAGGGAAAACAACTAGATATTTCCAAATTATCGGGGTCAACTGAAAATTTCCTATGAACCATGATGCAAGTAAATCATATGACTTTTTCTTCTATTGGGTCCAATTCTGTAACTCAAATGACCTATGTAGTATTTTTATCTGGATATATGTATCTTAACTTTTAGTATCTTTGCGAACAACCTATGGTTGGATGATTAGGAGGACAGTTGTATACCCAGCCCACCAGAGTTCAAGTCCTAGACTTGACATTGGTGCTCACATTTTCCTAGATTTATTCCAGGTCTTCTGGCGATGTGCGTTCAGTGAGAGGAGACGTTCCCGTCGACTTCGTCAATCTCAATATGAAATGTCGGTTCAGTCTTTCGGAGGTGCTCATAGGGGTAGGGTGAGTGTATGTGTGTATGTATGAGCCTCTGCGTCTGTCCATGTTTAAAAATCTTTTAGTGTCTTTATTTTATGTTGTTTTTTATTTCTTATTTTCATTTTTTGCTTCTTTCTTTTGTCTTTTCTTCTTCGTCTTAAAATACTTCATTTTTTTACCGATATACATGATTATTTTTCAACATGTGATTTTGGTAAAAACGTAAACACCGATTTGCAATATATGAAATTTAAAACATGAGCACCCATTTGCGATAATATGAAATTAAATTTATATACAACAATCTTAGTTTCCAAATATAAATACAGTTTTGAAAACTACATGCACGTTTCATTCTATATATATACGTGAATATTTCTATTCATATGCATGACCAATTTTTACACATACATAACCTTTTTTTTAAATAATGTGATCACCTTCTTACACATATATAACATGTTAAAATTATCACATGAAACTTTTTACATAATTAGGATTTTATTAATACGGGTAATTTTTTTTTATAAATTGAATATTTTCTATTTACACGCATATTAGTAATCTGAGCATAAGATTTTTCTACCACGAAAAAATGTTATATGATAAGAAAACATTTTTTTCAAGATTAAAAAGAAAGAATGGTTCCTGCTACTGGATCACTCAAATTTTGGGCCCATATAGGAGCGCAATGTTTCTTTGTGAACGCGTCAACAGTAAAACCAAAACAAATTCAATTTTTTTTATTTTTTGTGGCGAAAATAGACATGTATTGAGGGCTCATAAAATTTCATCATTGAATGACATCCGCGGGAGTACTGAAAAAAAATTGATGCTCCAAAAGTGTTGTTTTTGAAAGCATATCTGAGTGCTGATTTTATTTTTCTCTCACAACTTCCACGGATGTTATTGTATGATAAAACTTTGCAAGCACACAAAAGATTTGCCCAAGTTTGCCACAAAAAAATCAAAATTTTATTTATTTTTCAATTTCTTTGGATATTACTGTTCATCATAAACTCATTTGAGCTCGTGAGCAGAAAATGACTTTCGTTCATATAGGAACGACAAACCAACTTTGCCGTGCACATTCATGAGTGCTCCTAATTGGCGCCTAAGGCGCTGACTAGAGCGCTAGCTCTCCCACGCGTCTCACTTGGTCAAGCCCATTAGTACGCTCCGCCCCACCCTCGCTCACTCGGGCCACTCGGTCTTGCTCGCTCGGTTGACCAGTCGACCATCTACCAATTGACCATTGTCTTTTGTAAAGAAAACTTGGATTTTAATTTTGTTTTGCGAATTGGAAAATAATCCGCAGGTTTTAGTAAAGTTCATAAATTTTAAAAAGGAAAATAGGAATTTAAAAAGTTTGAGTATTTTGAGAAAAGTTCATGATTTAAAAAAACTCTTGTATTTGACAATACTTAACGGATTTGGAAAAGAGTTCAAAAATTAAATAAATCACATAACCAATTTTTTTTGCTGATTTGAAAAATGTTCTCAAAAGGAAAAAGTAAAAGTAAAACTGAAAAATAATAAAGATAAAAAGCAAAAGAGAAAAAGGAAAAAGAGAAAAAAGGAACAAAAAATCGTTAGAAAAAAACCCAGAAAAAGAAAACGTAAAAGAAAAAGGAATTTGCAGCATCTAGTAGCTTCCAAAACCAGGGCTAACAAAAGGGATATATGCGCTAGCACCATACGAGTGCACGTGGGCGCCACTTACGATTTACGCAGGAAATTGTGCCTTGAGCACCGAATAGGAATTGGGAGACCTCGTAGTTGACGTTGTATGCGTCGACTAGGCTAAATCCTATTTCCGCCCGTTGCGCTGCTTAAAGGCATCGGAGCAAACGGGCGTACACCCCCGCGACACCACCTTGTGCCATGAGCACCGAATAGGAATTGGGAGACCTCGTAGTTGACGTTGTATGCGTCGACTAGGCTAAATCCTATTTCCGCCCGATGCGCTGCTTAAAGGCATCGGAGCAAACGGGCGTACACCCCCGCGACACCACCCCCCTGCGTGTTGGGCCGGACCATTCACCAATTTTCTCTTCTATTTTTAAAACGCACAGAAAACCGGGCGTGCGTGATTCGATCCCGTGATCTCTCATTCAGAATTAGCACCGATGGCCAGCTATCCCACCCACCTGGCGTGATTTATTACATCCTTTTACTTCTTTTCTTCTTTCCGCTTTTCTTTTCTTTTCTCTTTTTTCTTTTTATTTCTATGTTTTTTTAAACTGCGTGAACTTTGTTTTTATCAAAATTGATGAACCCTTTTTCAGATTCTAGTGAACATTTTTTCAATATTGATGAACTTTTTTGAATGCATTAACATTTTTTGAAAACTCATGAATATTTTTTTAAATCGATAAAGTTTTTTCTAATTCGTGAACTATTTTTTATCAAAAGTGATGAAATTATTTTAAATCTGTGAACTTTTTTCAAATTCATGAACTTTTTATTGACATAGATTAACTTTTTTTCAACGTCCGGTAAACTTTTTCAATTTCGTGAACTTTTTTTATCAAAATCGATTAATTGTTTTCAAATCCGTAAACTTTTTAAAAAACTGGTGAACTTTTTTATCAAAATCGATGAATTTGTTTTCATAATCCTATTAACTTTTTAAAAAAAATTGATGAAGTTTCTCCGATTTTTTGTGAACATTTCTTTGAACCCCGTGACCTGTTGTCAAAATCAATGGACTGTTTGAAAATTCGGGAATTCTTGTTCAATTTTTTTCCCTTTTGTCCAAATAATTTGTACTCGGGCTAAAACTCGGGTCAAATAGAATTGTTTCCGTACATAACACAAAAATGTTATCCTAGTGCAGTGGTTGAAGCACCAAGTCCGTCCACAATGGCATTTTTTTTTTCTTTGAGGGGAAAGCTAAATTTTATTGATCAAATGTAACATTTAAAGGGATACAAATAGGATCATGGGGGGTGAACCAAACATGGCGACCCTCATCCAAAGAACTTGCAAATTTAGCTACACTATCCGCCTCTATGTTCACAACTCGGCGTTCAAAATTGAATTTGCAGTTAGTGCTTTCTTTGATAATGTGTCCATAATTGCTGTTAGTACCCTTCTCAATATCTGCAATTACCTACTTCGAATCCCACGTGCTACATATTTTCTGGCCATTAGTTTTTGAGATCTAGCGCAAGCGATGCTGGGCCAGCCCACTACCGCGCTCCTTAGTGCTCCAACTACCTTACGCAGCGCAGAGGCTGCACTGAAGAGGAGCACTCGTCAACTAGAGGTGGCTTCATTAAATACAATGCAAATGGGCCAGCCCAATTTGCAGCCAGTTGTTTTCTTTTCTTCGGGTTGTTAGTCATTTTTTCACTAAAAAAACAACTGTTGTTTTCTAGGAACTAGATATTTTAAAAACCTACAAAAATATATATTAGAAAAAAATTCCGTATTTGTTCTGTAAAAAAGTCCAGTCTATATTAGGAAAATTTCATCGTATATTACAATCGTGTAATTTAAAAAGTTCATTGTATATTTAAATTGTTCAGTGTATATAACAAAAATATTCATTGTAGGCTATAAATAAATGTTGAGTGTGTATTAAAAAACTAATTGTATAATCAATAAGTTCGATGTGTGACTGAAAAACCTATAAAAATGTGCAAACAAACTAGAAGAAAAACCAAGATCTGAAAACAAAAACATAAAAAAGAAAAAGATATGAAGCTGAATAACCTCAATTATGTTGACGCATGTGGCCATCATGTAGGATTAGTCAAGAATTGGCCTCATTCTACACTCGCTGCTTAGAGTCGACTCACCCGCTAGTTGGCTCGTGCAAGCTCATTTGAAGCGGCAATTTGTGGTATCATGAAAGGTTTCTATGTAGCTCCTATTCCCCAACCAACGCGGTGGAAAGTGAGGTAACACACCTCACTCGCCGAGGTGTGACTTTTTGGCCCACCCATGTGGGGGCAGGGCGCCCCATTTTTTTTCCTTCTGTTTTTTTTCTGTTTTGGTTTTTGCTCAATACGAAATGTTACGGATGTCAAATAAATTCTAATTATGAAATATTCATGATTTTAGAAAGAGAATTAAATTCATAAATGTTCGTGATTTTAAAATAATGTTCTCACGAATTTGAAAAAATGTTTATGAATTCAAAAAAGTTCCAGAATTAGAGAAAATGTCGGTGAAATTGAAATATGTTTGTGAATTCAAACAATGTTCATGGATTTCAAACTAAAATCTTGAATTCAAGAAATGTGTGATATTTTGAAAAATGTTCATGCCCTGTAAAAATATTTATGAATTAAAAAGTGGTTATGATGTCAAAACTTGTTCATGAATTCAAAAAAAATGTTCAAGAATTCAAAAATGTTCATGAATTTGTGAGAAATGTTCACAATTTCTAATTTTTATTTGGATGACAATTTATGGAATTTGATAAACATTTGCTGAAATTTGTGAATTTTATTTAGAAATTCACGTACATTATTTGAATTTTTTTGTGTTGTTTTGTATTCGATGAATGTTTTTGGAATTTGATGATTTTTTTATTCAATGAACAAAAGGTGGTCATGATTTTCAAAATAGAATCGCGAAATGAAAACATACTAACAAAATATAAAAATGGAAGAAAAAGAAAAAGGAAAACCCAAAAGATAAAAAAGAAAAAATGAACATGAAAACTAAAAAAACTGTCTGAACTGTCCCAAAACCAGAAGTGTGATCTGCACTACTTGGGCCGGCTCGAAACACGTAGCAAGCAGAGGGGGTGCGTGTTTGGTCTACATTTAATGGATTCCGAAATGACTAGTTGAGGAGTACTCGTTGCAAAGATCACTCCAACCTCCCCAGGTTGCGACAAGGGGCGCACTGTATGGGTGCCACATGTCGCACCAGGGAGTTTTTCCTTTTTTCGTGGATCCGTTTATTCAAAATGTTTTCTCTCTTAAACCGTGCGTCCAAATCTCGAACTGCTTTCACCGTTAGATTCCTCGCGTGGAGATCTTCAGAACTAGATCCCATGTTCATAGGTTTTGACGAACTTTTTTCACAAAAAAAGGACAAAAAACCGTAAAAAAATTAAACCCGGAGCACGGGTTTTTTACGTTTCCGAAAGAGGCACGCCCGTGCCTCTCACGAAATCACAACTGTGCCTCTCGCGAAAGAAAAACCGTGACTCTCGCGGAAGGGAAAAAAAGAAAGAGAAAACACATTTTTTCGTTTCCGAGTGGCACGGCCGTGACTCTCGCGAAAGCATAACCGTGCCTCTCACGGAAGCAAAACCATGACTCTCGCGAAAAAAACAGAAAACGCGTTATTTTTTCCGTTTCCGGGAGGCACGGCCGTGACTCTCGCGAAAGCACAATCGTGCCTCTCGCGGAAGCAAAACCGTGACTCTTGCGAAAGGAAAAAAACAGAAAATGTGTTTTTTTTTGTTTTCGAGAGGCACGGCCATGACTCTCGCTAAAGCCCAACCGTGCCTCTCGCGGAAGCAAAACCATGACTCTCGCGAAAGGAAAAAAACAGAAAACACATTTTTTTGTTTCCGAGAGGCACGGCCGTGACTCTAGCGAAAACAAAACCATGCCTCTCACAGAAGCAAAACCGTAACTCTCGTGAAAGGGAAAAAAAGAAAACGCGTTTTTTCGCGCAAAAAATATTCGTTTTTTTCAAAAAGCTAAGGAAGACCGGTGAAAAACCAAAACGTCGAAAAAACCGGGGAAAACCGGTTTAAAAAGCCGAAAACGCGTGCGGAAAAATTAAAAAAAAAACGAAGGAAGAGCCCAGAGCGCGACACATGGCGAATGACTGAGAACGTGCCGAGTGGCGCTGATCGTTGCGAGGCTCCCGAAGGAGCGCTCGTTAACTAGTTGCTCTCATTGGATTCCCGTAGATTCTATCAGGTGTATTCAACTGTTTTTTTTCTTTTAGTGTTGTGCGCTATATCTCCTAGATTTTTACTTGTCCGCTTTTTATGTCGGTTCAATTAGTTGGAATTAATGAATTTAATAAAAAAAATATTTTTTTAGAAAAATATATCATGAAATGAATGTGCATATAGCTGGAAATTCATTAATTCAACAAAATGTTAGTAAATATTATAATTGTGCACAAATTTAAGAAAGTACCAAAAATAATTAAAATGTGTTCACGAAGCTTAAACATAGCCATGAAGTTAAACGTTTTCACAATTGTTTTAAAATACTCATAATTTTTTTTGAATTGTACATGTGTTTTAAAAATATTCATGATTTTCAGAAAACATAAATCTTCTAAGTGTTCACTGGTTTTAAAAACATTCACGTGTTTAAAAAATGTCCATTTATTTATTTATTTATTTTTGCATGTTTTAAATGTACATGTTTTTTGAATAAAATGTGAAAAAATAAAATAAAGAGAAAACATCAACAAAATGAAAAAAAGGAAAAGACCTAACCTGCGATATTTACCCCCCTAGTTAGGGTTTCAATACTATGATGGCGATCTGATCTCTGGCGATCGATCGTGTGGGGGAAGTGAAGATCTTAGTTTGCGAGCTTAATATGACGCTCCCATGTTAGGCACCGCTCTTGTGACTCCATCGATGCCCGACCCCACGTCTGTCGCGTCCTACCCATCGCACCGCTCCCATCACCGACGAGGCGCGGCTTCGTCCTCTCACTCCTGACTCGAGGTTGTTCTCTGTCGTGGGAGAGACTGTTGCGCACTTCAAGAGTAGCGATCCGCTCCCTCTCTGTCTCGGAGTAAGATCAACACCTAGCAGTGATGAAACCTGTGGTGGAGAGGGATGCAAAGGAGCAAGCAAAGTTCCACACGCTACGAACTGTGGAGAAGGCGGCGACAAACGCTAGGTTCAACCTCGTCATGGCTATCATGGTGCGAACCACCGAAGAGGAGAGGGAGCGCATGTTTCAACAAGGACAAGACCTCTCGTGGCATCTTACTGTAGATTGGGTTGCGAAGGAAGTGAATTTAACTTCTAGAGTTTAGAGAGCACGATGTCTGATTTCCCGCAAGTGCAAAGGGTTTGTAGCATAATTCATGATAAGTAAGTGACAAACCCACAGGGAGCAAAAAGGATGACACTACCAACCCCGCAGTTGCATAGAGTGCACAGGTAAGGCGTAGTCTCAAGCGCCCGCAAGAAAAGTTATAACCCTAGGTCATGGCGCCAACCTCTCTGCGCAAGATGGTAGGCGGTGAGGATTTTGGTGTGAAGGATGAGCTAGGCAAAAAATTTGCATTTCAGCTCGGCATGGACTTCCCAGATTTTCTCTGTCTCAAACTTATGACACGACCCCATAAATTGCATGGTGCAGGTTGAGCTAGAAGAATATTGTACAGACTCACACCGCGCCCATGCGATAGAATTCGAATGCCCGGGGTCGAGGTGGTCGCCATGATGATAGAAGCGAGGGCTACAAACTCTCGCAATTGGTCAGGCGTGTTTAATCTTGCGACAGAACATATCCATTTATTGCCACGCATCTCGCAGTGCACCGTCATGTTCTCACGAGTTGCGATGTCCAAAAGAAGAGGGCAGCGGTCAGAGAACACATCCCCCAGTCTAGTTGTCATGCCAGAAGGAGGCCTTATTCCCATCACCAATGGTCGAAAGGAAGTTGAGAGCCCACTCACAGCCTGTCCGGGTCGATCCACTTCAACCAAGGCCAACGCAATCTCAGGTTTCGCAACCTTTCCATATCGGTAACACCAAGCCCACCAAGCAACTTTGGACGATACACGGTCTTCCAGTTCACCAACGAGTGCGCACCCTTCGCGATCTCAGCATCGTCGCCACAACAAATAAATCCTCTCGTGATCTTATCGACCTTGTTGCGAGCCCATTTGAGCAAAGGAATGGCCGTCGAGTGTAATGTCGTTGTTGCCGCAAGAACGACCTTAGCCAACGTGACCATCCCTAGCCGAGCAATGTTCGTCCCCTTCCATCCTGTCAATCAAACATGGATCTTGTCGATGAGAGGCTGAAGGTGAATCTTCCTTAAGCGGTGCATGGGCAGAGCTAGGCTCAGATATCGACCTGGGAAAGCCCCAATCTTGGTTGGGAATGCAGTCATGATGTTGTCCAGATCGATGCCCTCGCAATGGATAGAAAATACCTCGGGCTTAGCCAGATTAGTCACTAGTCCACTAGCATCTCCAAAGCTGCAAAATGGAGCTAATCACCATCAATTCCTCCTTGTCCAGGTTGGCGAAGATTTCAACATCCTCGGCATAGAGATAAATCCTGCACCGAGTGGCCCTCGCCCTTACTGGTTTTAATACGCCGACAAACCAGATTATATTAGAAGGTGAGGTTTCAGAGCTGAAGAGTCATACTTCAGAAAGTATAATAAGCATATGTGTTACTTTACATGATTTGTATGATCTCAAATACGCCCTCCAACTCTCTGAATTTAATATCTTCTGGAATAGATAGAGTCAAAATCTGAAATTTAACAACCATTATCTTGAAAATGTAAGGTTATAAGATTATCCAAACAAAATTCTTAAACAATATCAAGTTATTTTCATATTTGAATGTATTTCAAGATTTTATCATCAAAGGTGGACTACAGAAAACATCCTTACAGTGAAAAAACACTTTCTAGAGAACCATAAAAAAGTACAATAGCAACATTGTGTCAAATTTATTTACAAAAAAATTTATAGTTATTCCTAAAAATGCCTGTAATTTTATTTTCAAATGTATCATGTTCATGCATCAGTGGCCCAGCTGGGGAAGGCGAAGGACAAGGAGATAATGGACGTTGCGATTCGGCGGCTTAGTCATTTCCGTCCCATCGCATGGATACCACGTCACTAATCCCTTAGCATCCCTAAAAAAAACTAATCCCTTAGCTAGCCTTCTTGTTTTAAGTCTCCGGACTCGCCTTGAGCTGTTGCTCTGTATCTGGAACCCTCTCTTATTCGTGCCTTCCGCGCGAAATGGAGATCAAAGTTCCTTTGTAGATCTAAACGCGACCCGGGGGGGGCTTCCTGAGCCCGCGCCTCCCCGGGGTTCGACCGGGCAAAGCCTGATCGGAGCCGACGGCGGCAGGGCCTCTTCATTCCCGCGACATCCGAGGTTGACGCGGCCTCCCCATCCCGGGCGCGGCGTGGCCGCACGCAGGGCCATTGGTGGCTTCTAGTGCTTCGGCCACGCTTCAGACAGTGCTGGTGGTGGCAGGGCGCATGGTGGCTGCTGGGGCGGCGGGGGTTGGCGCGCCAGATCTGCGGGGCGGCCGCTGCTCGTGGTGAGGGCTGAGGACGGCACGATGGTGGTGCGCGCCTGGCCACGATAGCCAGCTTGGCGGGCAGGCGCTGCGAGCTTAGATGGTGTTGGCTGGCTGCCATGGCTCGGTCTTGGGCGTGGTGGCTCGTGATGGCGGGTTCGGCCCTGATTAGCGTAGGGGTTAGGTTGGGGTTGAGCGGTGGTGCGCGCTTGGAGGTGCTACAACGTCATGGCTGCTATAGGCTGCAGGTGGCGAGGGGTGGCGGTGGCGACCTCCTTCTCCTGGATGTATGACGGAGGTAAGTGCAGATCTAGGGTTCATGCTCGGGCGGGCCAGGTCGGGGCCCGGGGCGGATCGTGGCTTGTGCTTCGTGTAGGAGAGGTCGGGCTTGGCCCGGGAGGTGCCCGCGGGTGGAGCTCGTGCTCTCCTCGCGGGTGCGGTGCTTGATTGTGGGGGTCGTGTTACCGTTGTGTCCGAGCGCGGATCGGCGCCAGTGACCACGAACTTGGCACCGTGTGAGCTCGCCTAGCCATGGGCCCGGTGCTGGCTTGCCGGTGGCCGTAGGCAGTCTCGGAGTCATGCCCCCCCAGTCCACCTGGCACTAGCAGGGGACGCAGGTGTGGGTGCCTCCTATGGTGGAGGCGCCTACCTAGACCCGGGGACCGATACCGTGGTTGAGTGCGTTGTGATGGGTGCGACACACGATATCTAGTGACAGGGATGCCGGGCCTCGGATGGCGGTCTGCATGGTTGCTCTTCAGCGGGCACCATTACGGTGGTGGTGGCTTCACTCCCTGGTTGTGTGGGCAATGGGAGGTGCTGTGGCGGGTAGCTTGGACGTGCCCCTCCCCTGGATGGGAGGCGTCCCGATCTGGATCTGGGGTTCTGTCATCGTCACGCTCCTCCTGGTGGCCTCGTAGTGGCTCGGGTGAGTTGCCGGGCGAAAGCTCCGTGCCTCTGCGGCGACGATGACGACACACGAGGGTGCCGCCATCTTCTTGAAGACGTCGTTGTGGTTCTTCTCTCCATGTTAAGCTTCGGGTGAAGAGCCGCTCTGGTGTGGACTCTTGAGAGCGTTGTCGTGGAGCTTAGGTGTGTTAGGTCGTAGCATGGGATGTTTAGTTCTTCCGGTGTTTGTTGCTGGTAGCGTAGTCGCATGCGTTCTGCGTGTGCTGGACATCTCAAGATCGGCTTTGTAAGAGTACTACCTCACCATCTTGTATCGTCCGATCGCGTTCTTCTTCAGTTGGTGCTTTATCTATAAAGCGGGTCAAACGCCTGTTTCAAGAGAGATCTAAACGCCTGTTTCGGGGGAGTACATACATCTTTTATGGCATGAAGGAGCCTAGCCGCCTCTTTGACTCAGCAATTCTATTCGGTTGCTATATGTTAGATGTCATCTCTAAAAACATTTGACTACTTTGCATGTTTCCTGATTTATTAATTTAAAAAGCCGAGCACATCTTATGCCTCTGTTCTAAAAACAAGAACAAAATGTGTAAATGTGTATACCAACATGCTGGAGAGTTAAGCTTCCCCAAACAAATATTGGAGGATAAATAATTTTTGCCGGTCCAGCAAATTTACTTTAAGAAATTGCTTCTTCATGGATAGAACCACGAGCCCACAACAACGTTGTATAAATGACACACATGTCACTAACTTGTGCCCCATGACTCATGTCTATTTCTAGGTCTTTCCCTTCTCGATATTAAGGTCATGTTTGGATGGCGCCCACGCCCGCCCTACCAAATCGGGGTGCAGCCATCGAAACGCCTCGCCCACGCCCTCAGTCAACAATAGGATTTTGGTAGGGTGGTTACTGGCTGCGACCCAAACAGGCCCTAAGTGCATATACAAATTCAAATTTTATGCAAATTGCACTACTCAAAAGTAACACACGTCAACAGGAGACAGTGACTCTAGAAACAGGCTCTAAGTGCAGATGCAAATTGCACTATTCGAAATCAAAAGTAACACACGTCAACAGAAGGCAGTGACTCTGGAAACAGGCCACAGACTACGTTCAGACATGGACTTAGGAAGGTAACCACTGATTAAAGTACTACAAGTAACCCGTTACAGCAATGGCAGAAATCACAATGAACAGCCCAGAACAAATTGAAAAGTCTCTCCTAATTAAGGATCACGTAAGAACATCACCTATCACTCTATCAGATTAGGGCTAAATTGTCCTCACTCTAGCCTAGCTTCTCCCCCAACTGGACTGCTGGTCTAGCTGATTAGGATAGAACCCAGTCAACGCCCTGCAAAATGTGTCAGTGATGAGGAGACCAAAACAAAACGGCAGCAGATTCTACTCCTGGGGAGTCAAGCAGAGGTTGATATCAGGGGAAGGCCTGTGACCCATGGGTTGTGCGCCAACAGGCCAGCCGACCATGGTGAAGCCTGCGGAGCTTGAGTTCAGGTTCATGGGGCCGGTGGTTGCAGTGTGCTCCACATTGGCATGGACTTGTAGGGGCGCCATGGGGACCGGAGGCCCATGGCGACCATTGCCAGGAGCCGCCTGAGAGATGGGCATTGCAGCAGTGAGCACCGGAGGAGGGGCGTCAGCCTCCGGCGGCGTCGGAACGGCAGATGGTTGCGGGTGCATGCCCATCCTCCTCTGATGCTGCTTCAGACTGTTTGGTAGGAAGCTCCCCACAATCACCTGTTCAGACGGTCTGTGTTAGAGAACGAAGAAGAGATGGTTTCAAAATTCAAAAGGTGTGAGAGCACTTGAAAAGCCGGGTCTATACCTGGATAGGAGTGGCAGCACGCAGCATACCGGCGACTACTCCGCCAATGACACGACCATCGGGGCCAGCAAGTGACACACTGAGCCCACCGGTCCTCTTCCGGCCACCTTCCTCGGCCATTGTGAAGGAGCCAGTCAGCTGAAGAATCTCAAACAGGCCCTGGAAATCAGATGCACGAAATATTTTCAGTTTGAATCGGTAAGACACAATACACCAGTTAAAATAGGCAAGGAATTCATCCATCCTCATAGGTACATAGCCATTAGCCAAGTTGCATTGTGTATAAATAAAGCCAAATTAGTGCAAAGTGCAAACTACTCCGGACAAATGAAACATTCAACAGAGATTCGCAATAGCAATTCTTGTAAAATGTTCGGTTGCTATCTGTCTTTTTTTAGGGGATCGCTATCTATCTCTTAATACATAGGCACGCAACCCTCTTGCGCATTCCAGAAAAAAAAAGTGATAAGAGGCAAACAGCAAATTCTTGGTGCCATTTTTGTTGCATACCTCGTAGGTGAAGGTGCTATCAGATGAGCCAGATGAGCCAGGCTTGTTGAATGCCACATTAGAGATGGTCCCACTGGCAGCGAGGATGCAGACCGAGCGTGGACCCCTCTGAGAGAATGACATTATGCGCGCCGCCACATCCTACAAACCAAATCGGACAAGAACAGCGATGTGTTTCTCAAATTACGACACCCCTCCGCTACTAGATCACAATGTAAGGGAAAAGTAGAGGTTTAAGATGCCAAAGACGCTAATTAATTACCTCTCTAGCAGGGACGATGATGACATGCGGTGTGAAGCTCCCTCCAGCTGAGAGCGCATACCATTCCCCTTCACAAATCACAAGTATTGCAATCAGGCAAACAATTACACTAGTTTTCTAGGTCACTGAACTACTGGAGAGCATGAAACAAGGACCTTAATCAAGGTTAGCATATAAGTACGAAATCACCTACTAACTTTCTAACGGATCAGGTCGATTAGTTCAACCCTGCCAGATAAATCTGACAATAATGCGTACGCAAGCTAGGTTGGTGAGAATAAATGGGAGAAGAGTACAGGTAAAGGTTGGTGAGAATAAGTGGAGATTAAACATAGGAATCACTTTAATAACATCGGAGATGGATGCGACAAGATGAGAGTCAAGAACAGCAGAACTGTCCTAACAGATACTACCGCCCAAACTGGACCCCATCCTAGCAATGGAATAGAAATGCACAAGGGGGAGCAAACATGGCAAGAACCCGAACAGCAAAAATGGAAGCTTTGGGTCGCTCAAGAAGAAGGTTTGGATTCCAGAGGGAACATACGGACCTAGGGTGGCTAGGATCTGCCGTCTCCCGGAGCCGCGTGGCCGGCCCCTGCGCCGCCCGGAGCTCAAGCCGGCCACCTGCTCGCCGTCACCCGCCATCTGCATGCCGTTGCCGTTGCCGTTGTCCCCCGCGCGGGCCTCGGTCGGCTTTTCCTGCTCGCCGGCGAAGCTCCACGCGTGCGGCGTCGCGGCCGCGTACCCTCCTCCGTGGCCAGCCGCGGCCTGCGGCGGGGACGGCGTCGGGGAGGTCGACGGCGAGGAGGGAGAGGAGCGGTACTCCACCTTGGCTGCTCCTTGCGGCTCCGCCATGGAAACGTCTGCTCTGAACAGGCCGAGACCGGCTTCATGGCCACCTGCCACCGCAATGCCCACCCTCCCCTCCATGTAGCATGTGGGGGTGGCCGGTCTTTCGTGGGGTTTCTTGGTTTGCTGGCTTGGCCTCAAAACGAGGAAGAAGACAGAGCAGAGGAGACGCCTACTCTAGTTTTGCAAGTTTGCTTTCTTTCCCCGGTTGCTCTAGCCGAGGCACCAGTGGCACCGTTGTAGTACTCCCTCCGTCCGAAAATACTTGTCATCGAAATGAATAAAAAAAAATGTATCTAGAATTAAAATACATCTAGATACATCTTTTTTATCCATTTTAATGACAAGTATTTCTGAACTGGGGAGTAGTAGCATATGCCAAAGTTCTATGGGGGGAAATATTTTAAAGACGAGGGAGAGAAATGGTGGCAGAGATAAAACAGAGAGAGATATTGGGGGCAGAAACTGCACAAGAATGGCGGGGTTCCTGCTCTCTCTCTCTCTGCACAAGAAACACCCACACACACTCTCTCTCCATTCTTTAAGGAACGACCTCTCTCCTTTGACCAGCCAGCTGATTGGTTGGACTGCAAAAGTGTACTGGAGTATACAACAACATACTTCCAATATAATGAACAGTAGAATACTGTGTGCAATAAGACAAACTACGGCAAATGATATTATGTATTACTTCCATTATTACAATGAACAGTTGAAAAATGAATGAGACAACTCACGATATTATGCACTACTATTTCAAACAGCTTAAACTATGAAACTGTGTTTAATGGTGTGGTGCTTACCTTTGACTAAAGTGTACTGTGTCTAAGAATATGCAATGATTTACTCAGTGGCAATGCAGATTTACACGCACACAAAAAAAATCGCCATGAGAACAAATTCAAATTTTACAGAGAAGATTGTGGGGCTCTTGGGATGACCCTTTTTTCCCCTCCCACCCCTCCCTCCTCTCCGAGACCCACCACCCCTACCACTGCCATTATAACTGAAACCGCAACTCCACCATCCAAGGCCGCATCCCATCACCTTTCTGGCATGAACATGACTACTTTTGGTCCTCCCAGGTTGCCTTCTGGAACACACTCGTCACGGGAAACACCATGGGCATGGACTTCGAAGAAAAGATCCGCTACCACACCGAGGTGCCCTCACCCTACCCTGGATCCAACAACAACACCTACCTCCAACATGGCAATGGGTACCCGCTACCCGCGAACCTGACGGGTAAAAACCCTATTAGGGTAAGGGTTTTGAAAAGTTAAGTACCCATAAATAGGAAAAAAATGTACTTGTCGGGTAAGCCGAGTACGGGAACACAATACCCATACCCGCGTACCCACCTACCCACATATTAGTACATCTTACAGGTAGGTCCCCTATGTCATTCACTAAAAAGGGAACCGCTAGCCTAACCCAGCCACAGCCCGCACACAAAATCCCCTCCCCTCACCCACCCATCACGCCGTCACACAACACAAACCCCATCTTCCTCTCGCCTCGGCTGCAACCCTAGGTGGTAGGCGCCACCGGCGCTGCCTGGAGTAGGGGAGCGACGTGACCAGGCCATCTCCCAAAGCACCTCTTCCATTGCAAGATAAATCAATCTAGTTGGCCAAACCAAACAGATAGATCAGACAGAAATACAAAGCTATAACAATCATGCATAAAAGAGTTTTGAGTGAGATCGCAATGGAAGAAGGAATTGAGAATGGCAAGAGCCTAAGCTTGGGGATGCCCAAGGCACCCCAAGGTAATATTCAAGGAGCACCAAGCATCTAAGCTTGGGGATGCCCCGGATGTCATCCCCTCTTTTGTCTTCAATCCGTCGGTAAATTTACTTGAGGCTATATTTTTATTCACCACATGATATGCGTTTTGCTTGGAGCGTCTTGTATGATACGAGTCCTTGTTTTTTAGTTTGCCACAATCATCCTTGTTGTACACACCTTTTGAGAGGGATACACATTAATCGTGAATTTATTAGAATACTCTATGTGCTTCACTTATATCTTTTGAGCTAGGCAGTTTGCTCTAGTGCTTCACTTATATCTTTTTAGAGCACGACGGTGGCTTTATTTTATAGAAATCGATTAACCCTCAAGCTTCACTTATATTATTTTGAGAGTCTTAAATAACATGGTAATTTGCTTAGGTCATGAATTTAGTCCTAGTATGATGGGCATCCAAGAGGGATATAATAAAAACTTTCATATAAAGAGCATTGAATATATGAGAAGTTTGATTCCTTGCATTTGTTTTGAGATATAAAGATGGTGATATTAGAGTCATGCTAGTGAGTAATTGTGGATTGGTAGAAATAATTGTGTTAAAGTTTGTGATTCCCGCAGCATGCACGTATGGTGAACCGTTATGTGATGAAGTCGGAGCATGATTTATTTTTTGATTGTCTTCCTTATGGGTGGCGTTCGGGGACGAGCGATGGTCTTTTCCTACCAATCTATCCCCCTAGGAGCATGCGAGTAGTACTTTGTTTCGATGGATAATATTTTTTTGCAATAAGTATGTGCGTTCTTTATGACTAATGTTGAGTCCATGGATTATACGCACTCTCATCCTTCCACCATTGCTAGCCTCTCTAGTACCGTGCAACTTTCATCGGTGCATTAAACCCACCATATACCCTTCCTCAAAACAACCACCATACCTACCTATTATGACATTTCCATAGCCATTCTGAGATATATTGCCATGCAACTTCCACCATTCTGTTTGTTATGACACATACCATCATTGTCATATTGCTTTGCATGATCATGAAGTTGGCATAGTATTTGTGGCAAGGCCACCGTTCATATTTTTTATACATGTCACTCTTGATTATTGCACATCCCGGTATACCGCCGGAGGCATTCATATAGAGTCATATCTTGTTCTAGTATCAAGTTGTAATTCTTGAGTTGTAAGTAAATAAAAGTGTGTTGATCATCATTATTAGAGTATTGTCCCATGTGAGGAAAGGATGATGGAAACTATGATTCCCTCACAAGTTGGGATGAGTCTCCGGACTTTATATAAAAATAAAAGAGGCCAAAGAAGCCCAAATAAAAAAACAGGCCAAAGAAGCCCAAACAAAAAAAATAAAAAAATGAGAGAAAAGAGAGAAGGGACAATGTTACTGTCCTTTTTCCACACTTGTGCTTCAAAGTAGCACCATGGTATTCATGATAGAGAGTCTCCTATTTCGTCACATTCATATACTAGTGCGAATTTTTCATTATAGAACTTGTCTTCTATATTCCAATGACGGGCTTCCTCAAATTGCCCTAGGTCTTCGTGAGCAAGAAAGTTGGATGCACACCCGCTTAGTTTCTTTTTGAGCTTTCATACACTTATAGCTCTAGTGCATCCGTTGCATGGCAATCCATACTCACCTGCATCGATATCAATTGATGGGCATCTCCATAGCCCATTAATTTGCCTAGTTGATGCGAGACTTTCTCCTTATTTTTGTCTTCTCCACAACCACCATATTCTGTTCCACCTATAGTGCTATATCCATGGCTCACGCTCATGTATTGCGTGAAAGTTGAAAAAGTTTGAGAACATCAAAAGTATGAAACAATTGCTTGGCTTGTCATCGGGGTTGTGCATGATTAAATACTTTGTGTGATGAAGATGGAGCATAGCCAGACTATATGATTTTATAGGGATAGCTTTCTTTGGCCATGTTATTTTGAGAAGACATGATTGCTTTATTAGTATGCTTGAAGTATTATTGATTTTATGTCAATATTAAACTTTTGTTTTGAATGTTATAGATATGAATATTCTTGCCACAATAGAGAAGATTGCATTGATAAATATGTTAGGTAGCATTCCACATCAAAAATTCTGTTTTTATCATTTACTTACTCAAGGACGAGCAGGAATTAAGCTTGAGGATGCTTGATACGTCTCCAACGTATCTATAATTTTTTATTGTTCCATGCTGTTATATTATCTGTTTTGGATGTTTTATATGCATTAATATGCTATTTTATATTATTTTTGGGACTAACCTATTAACCAAGAGCCCAGTGCGAGCTTTTGTTTTTTCCTTGTTTTTGAGTTTATAGAAAAGGAATATCAAACGGAGTCCAAACGGAATAAAATTGCAGTGATTTTTCTTGGACCAGAAGACACCCAAAAACTTGGGGAGGGGGTCAGAAGACTCATGAGGAGTCCACGAGCCCTCAAGGCGCGCCCTAGGGGGGTGGGCATGCCCCCTGGCTTGTGGACCCCTCGGGAGTCCCCCAACCCTAATCTTTGCACTATAAATTCCCAAATATTCCCCCAACATTAGAAGCTTCCACCAAAATACTTTTCCCCCGCCGCAAGCCTCTGTTCCCTTGAGATCCCATCTTGTGGCCTTTTCCGGCGATCTGCCGGAGGGGGATTCGATCACGGAGGGCCTCTACATCAACCTTGCCGCCCTTCCGATGATGCGTGAGTAGTTTACCACAGACCTACGGGTCCATAGCTAGTAGCTAGATGGCTTCTTCTCTCTCTTTGATCTTCAATACAATGTTCTACTTGATGTTCTCGGAGATCTATTCGATGTAATACTCTTTTGTTGTTTGTTTGTTGAGATCTGATGAATTGTGGATTTATGATCAGATTATCTATGAATATTATTTGAGTCTTCTCTGAACTACTTTATGCATGATTAAGATATCTTTGTATTTCTCTTCAAACTATCAGTTTGGTTTGGCCAACTGGATTGGTTTTTCTTGCAATGGGAGAGGTGCTTAGTTTTGAGTTCAATCTTGCGGTGTCCTCGCCCAGTGACAGAAGGGGTAGCGAAGCACGTCTTGTATTGTTGCCACCAAGGATAAAAAGATGGGGTTTATTGTAGGGGATCGTAGCAGAATTTTAAAATTTCCTACGCATCACCAAGATCCATCTATGGAGTATCCTAGCAACGAGGGGAAAGGAGTGCATCTACATACCCTTGTAGATCGCGAGCGGAAGCGTTCCAATGAACGGGGTTGATGGAGTCGTGCTCGCCGTGATCCAAATCACCGATGACCGAGTGCCGAACGGACGGCACCTCCGCGTTCAACACACGTACGGAGCAGCGACGTCTCCTCCTTCTTGATCCAGCAAGGGGGAAGGAGAGGTTGATGGAGATCCAGCAGCACGACGGCGTGGTGGTGGATGTAGCGGGATCTCGGCAGGGCTTCGCCAAGCTTCTGCGAGAGGGAGAGGTGTTGCAGGGGAGGAGGGAGGCGCCAAAGGCTGTAGTGTTGCTGCCCTCCCTCCCCCCTTTATATAGGCCCCCTGGGAGGGGGGGGGGGCGCCGGCCAAGAACCCATCTATGGGGGGGCGGCCAAGGGGGGGGAAACTTCCCCCCCAAGTCAAGTGGGGCGCCCCCCCACCCTAGGGTTTCCAACCCTAGGCGCAGGGGGAGGCCCATGGGGGGCGCCCCAGCCCACTAAGGGCTGGTTCCCTTCCCACTTCAGCCCATGGGGCCTTCCGGGATAGGTGGCCCCACCCAGTGGACCCCCGGGACCCTTCCGGTGGTCCCGGTACAATACCGATAACCCCCGAAACTTTCCCGGTGGCCGAAACTGGACTTCCTATATATAATTCTTCACCTCCGGACCATTCCGGAAATCCTCGTGACGTCCGGGATCTCATCTGGGACTCCAAACAACTTTCAGGTTTCCGGATACTCATATCTCTACAACCCTAGCGTCACCGAACCTTAAGTGTGTAGACCCTACGGGTTCGGGAGACATGCAGACATGACCGAGACGCCTCTCCGGTCAATAACCAACAGCGGGATCTGGATACCCATGTTGGCTCCCACATTTTCCACGATGATCTCATCGGATGAACCACGATGTCGAGGATTCAATCAATCCCGTATACAATTCCCTTTGTCAATCGGTATGTTACTTGCCCGAGATTCGATCGTCGGTATCCCAATACCTTGTTCAATCTTGTTACCGGCAAGTCTCTTTACTCGTACCGCAATGCATGATCCCGTGACTAACTCCTTAGTCACACTGAGCTCATTATGATGATGCATTACCGAGTGGGCCCAGAGATACCTCTCCGTCATACGGAGTGACAAATCCCAGTCTCGATCCGTGCCAACCCAACAGACACTTTCGGAGATACCCGTAGTGTACCTTTATAGTCACCCAGTTACGTTGTGACGTTTGGCACACCCAAAGTACTCCTACGGTATCCGGGAGTTGCACGATTTCATGGTCTTAGGAGAAGATACTTGACATTGGAAAAGCTCTAGCAAACGAACTACACGATCTTTGAGCTATGCTTAGGATTGGGTCTTGTCCATCACATCATTCTCCTAATGATGTGATCCCGTTATCAATGACAGCTAATGTCCATAGTCAGGAAACCATGACTATCTGTTGATCAACGAGCTAGTCAACTAGAGGCCTACTAGGGACACGTTGTGGTCTATGTATTCACACATGTATTACGATTTCCGGATGACACAATTATAGCATGAACAATAGACAATTACCATGAACAAAGAAATATAATAATAACCATTTATTATTGCCTCTAGGGCATATTTCCAACATTTATATCATATTGCTTGAGTTTATCCCTCTACATCATGTCATCTTACTTAAGACGTTACTCCGTTCTTATGAACTTAATACTCTAGATGCATGTTGGGTAGCGGTCGATGTGTGGAGTAATAGTAGTAGATGCAGGCAGGAGTCGGTCTACTTGTCACAGACGTGATGCCTATATTCATGATCATTGCCTTAGATATCATCATAACTTTGCGCTTTTCTATCAATTGCTCAACAGTAATTTGTTTACCCACCGTATGTTATCTTCAAGAGAGAAGCCTCTAGTGAAACCTATGGCCCCCGGGTCTATTTTCCATCATATATTTTCATATCTGTAAACCAAAAAACCCAAAAATACCTTGCTGCAATTTATTTATATTTACTTTAGTTTGCTCTTTTATTTATGTTTTATACCTATCTCTTTTAGATCTCACTCTTGTTCGTGACTGTGAAGGGATTGACAACCCCTTTTTCGTGTTGAGTGCAAGTGTTTGTTAGTTTGTAAAGGTACATAGATTGGAGACTTGCTTGTGCCTCCTACTAGATTGATACCTTGGTTCTTAACTGAGGTAAATACTTATCTCTACTTTGTTGCATCACCCTTTCCTCTTCAAGGAAAAAATCAACACAAGCTCAAGAAGTAGCAGTGCTTTTTAGGGTTCTCAGAGCAACAAGTAAAATCATGAATTTCACACAAGCATAGCATAGCAAACAATTTATTTGTTCCATAAGAGCATCCCTTTTTGAGACAAATGATTACGAACAAAATGAGCATGCTCACCTAATGATTTTACCTCAACTAAACTAGTTGAGGTTTTAGCACGAGCACAAATGGATCAAAGATGATCCAAGTAGAAAACTTTAAGTGGATCCATATGTTTTTACATTTCCTTTTCTATTTCTGGTGGGTTGACATGAAGGCAATAAAAACAAGGAAGCAAGCAAACAAAAATGTTCTCTGTGTTTTTTTAAACGTTTTAGAAGTGGGGGAGATGAAAATGAGTGGCAAATGGCAAATGAAATTAAATCCAAGGAGATGAAAGTTTATGGTATGGTAGTTGATAGGTTTTGGTGATGTCTCCCCGGCAACGGCGCCAGAAATTCTTCCTGCTACTTGTGAGCCGCGTTGGGATTTCCCTGAAGAGGAGAGGATGATGCAGTACAGAGATAAGTATTTCCCTTAGTTAAGAACCAAGGTTATCAATCCAGTAGGAGAACCACGCAAGACCTTGTGAACAACACCTACACACAAAATAACAAATACTTGCCCCAACACAAATAAGGAGTTGTCAATCCCTTGGCGGTTAATTGCAAGGATCAAATCTTGCAGTGATAGATAGAAAACAAAAACACAAAATAAAAGTAAAGTAAATAAATTGCAACAAGGTATTTTTGGATTTTAATATATGATAAAGATAGACTCGGGGGCCATAGTTTTCACTAGAGGCTTCTCTCTTGAACATAGCATTCAGTGGGTAGGCAAATTACTGTTGGGCAATTGATAGAAAAGTGCATAGTTATGACAATATTCAAGGCAATGATCATGTATATAGGCATCATGTCCGAGACAAGTAGACCGACTCCTGCTTGCATCTACTACTATTACTCCACACATCGATCGCTATCCAGCATGCATCTAGAGTGTTAGGTTCATAAAGAACGAAGTAATGCCTTAAGCAAGATGACATGATGTAGACAAAGTAAACCCAATTAATATGAATAAACCCCATCTTTTTATCCTTAATGGCAACAATACAAGTATGTGTCATGTCACTTTCTGTCACTGGGATTGAGCAACGCAAGATCGAACCCATCACAAAGCACCTCTCCCATAGCAAGATAAATCAATCTAGTTAGCCAAGCCAAACGGATAGATCGGAGAGAAATACAAAGCTATAACAATCATGCATAAAAGAGTTCAGAGAAGACTCGAATAATATTCATGAATAATCTGATCATAAACCCAGAATTCATTGGATCCCAACATACACACTGCAAAAAGGATTACATCAAATAGATCTCCAGAACATCGAGGAGAACCTTGTATTGAAGATCAAGGAGAGAGAATAAAGCCATCTAGCTACTAGCTATGGACCCATAGGTCTATGGTAAACTACTCACACATCATCGGAAGGGCAGCAAGGTTGATGGAGAGGCCCTCCGTGATCGATTCCCCTCCGGCAGAGTGCCGAAAAAGGTCGTCAGATGGGATCTCTGAAGAACAAAAACTTGCGGCGGCAGAAAAAGTATTTTGGGTCGCCCCTGATGTATTGTGAATATTTGGGAATTTATAGAGCTGGAATTAGGTCAGGAGGTGCCACAAGGGGCCCACAAGCCTGGGGGCGCCCCCCTGGGGCGCGCCTGGCAGGCTTGTCGCTCCCTCATGACTCTTCGGGTCTTCTCCCGAAGCTTCTACGGTCCCTTCTGGTCCAGAAAAAATCATCAAAAAGTTTCATAGCGTTTGGACTCCGTTTGGTACTAATTTTCTGAAAAGCCAAAAAGAAGAAAAAAAACAGCAACTGGCACCGGGCATTAGGTCAATAGGTTAGTCCCAAAAATGATATATAATTACATAATAAACATACAAGATTGATACTATAATAGCATGGAACAATAAAAAAATATAGATATGTCGGAGACGTATCACCTGTTGGATTCAGGGTTCCGCAGACCCTTGAGAGGTTCGAACTCTAGGGTGCGTGTGAAGAACTCGTCCTCCCCAGTCTGCCTACACACCGATTCCATGGCCTAGCTCGATGAAACAAACAAACTAGAGACAAGGTAGTTTACCCAGGTTCGGGACACCTTGCGGTGTAAAACCCTACTCCTGCTTTGTGGTGTATTGGCCTCGAGGGGTTGTGGATGAACTAGTACAATGGTTGAACAACCTTAGGAGGTGAGGTGTTCTTGCGCTCGATCTACATTTCGATGAGCTGGTGAGTGCGAGGATGATCTAAACCATGTGTCCCGTTCTATGGTGGTGGCTAGGTCCTATTTATAGTGGCCCTGGTCCTCTTCCCAAATGTAGGCGGGAAGGGATCCCACAACGGCCAAATTCAAAGGGAGACAACTAGTACAAGTTATCCTGACAAAAGTAGTCTTCGCCTGCAAAAGCCTCTGGTGGTGACATCGCGGTGGGCTCCGCGATGACCTCCATCCTGCTGTCCTGGCGGTCTTGGTCTTGTTGCACCGATATGGAAACCTTTGCTTGATTCCTCGGGACTCCGCGCCTGTGCTTGCCTCCTTAGCACCAAAGAGGAAACTGGTACACTGCACCCGCTGGCGCCCGCCTGGCCTTGCTCGTTATGGCTCACGTCATGTGAACCTCGCGAGGTGCAGCTTGCATACATATCTCCGCTCCTCGAGAGCCAGCCTGGGGAGGCCGCCCCAGGGAGGTCTTGGTGTTGCCCGCCTCACGAGGCTTGGCCCCTCGTGAGGGTCTTGGGTTGTTGTTGCTGAAGCTGGGCCATACCGGGCCGTTGACGGAGCCACGTGATACGTCTCCGTCGTATCTATAATTTTTGATTGTTTCATGCCAATATTATACAACTTTCATATACTTTTGGCAACTTTTTATACTATTTTTTGGGACTAACATATTGATCCAGTGCCAGTTCCTGTTTGTTGCATGTTTTTTGTTTCGCAGAAAATCCATATCAAACGGAGTCCAAACGGGATAAAAACTGATGGAGATTTTTTTTGGGATATATGTGAATTTTGGGAAGTGGAATCAACGCGAGACGATGCCCGAGGGGGCCACGAGGCAGGGGGAATATTTGTTCTACCTTTATCTCCTCGTTGGGTTCAACACTCTTACTTATCGAAAGAGGCTACAATTGATCCCCTACACTTGTGGGTTATCAAGACCTTTTTCTGGCGCTGTTGCCGAGGAGCAATAGCGTGGGGTGAATATTCTCGTGTGTGCTTGTTTGCTTTATCACTAAGTAGTTTTTATTTCCTGTTCTAAGTTGTTCTCTATCTTTAGTTATGGATATGGAACACGAAACACCAAAAAAATTAGCGGTACTTGCTACTCATGGAGATGGGGAACTTCCTAAAACCCTCGATGCTCATTATGTGAAAGATATTATGTACTACTTTGATAATCCTGAGAAAACCCCATTCAATTTTGTTATGGGAGACACGTTGGATCAACGTGAATACTTTAGGGATTATCGCTTGACTCAAAAAGGGAAACTATTATGGGATCAAATTTATATGTTGTATTGGAATGCTAGGCAACTATGCTTGAGATATGATTATACTTGTTGCTCTAGGATGAAGGCTCCACACCTTCCCTTTTCATGCAAATTTAATGATGATAAAACCTTGGCTTCTTATGCTAATGGTATATATGATTACTATGATGTGGAACAAATAGTAGAATTCGTTGCTTTTATGGGTGCTTATGAAATTGAATCTTTTTTAAAGAGTTTGAAGATTTTGATGATTCAGTTTATAGACCTGAAAATTTTGCTATACTTAAATATTGCTATGAGAATTATGAATTCAATTCCGATATTGATGATTTTATTGAGAGAGTCTCCGCTGTCCAAGAAGAGACTAATATTTTGCAGGAGTCTATGGAAGAAGAAATTAATGACATTGTGAGCTCATTGGATGAAAAAGATGAGGAGGAGAGTGAAGAACAAAAGGAGGAAGAGCGGATTGATCACCTGTGCCCACCTTCTAATGAGAGTAACTCTTCAACTCATACATTGTTTAATTCCCCTTTGTGCTTACCGAAGGATGAATGCTATGATGATTGTTATGATCCCGTTGATTCTTTTGAAATATCCATTTTTGATGATGCTTGCTATGCTTGTGGCCAAGATGCCGATATGAATTATGCTTATGGAGATGAACTTGCTATAGTTCCTTATGGTAAACATGAAATTGTCGCTATTGCACCCACGCATGATAGTCCTATTATCTTTTTGAATTCTCCCGACTACACTATATCGGAGAAGTTTGCCCTTATTAGGGATTATATTGATGGGTTGCATTTTACCGCTTCACATGATAATTTTGATAGATATAATATGCATGTGCTTGCTGCTCCTACTTGCAATTATTATGAGAGAGGAACTACATCTCCACCTCTCTATGTTTCCCACACGATAAAATTGCAAGAAATTGCTTATGCTATGTATTGGCCTTTACTTGATGTGCATGAATTGTTCTTGTATGACATGCCGATGCATAGGAAGAGAGTTAGACTTCGTCATTACATGATATATGTTACTTTGTGCTCACTACTAAATCACAAATCATCGTTGATTAAAATTGGCTTTGATATACCTTGGGCTCCGGGTGGATTCATTACTTGAGCACTATATGCCTAGCTTAATGGCTTTAAAGAAAGCGCTGCCAGGGAGACAACCCGGAAGTTTTAGAGAGTCATTTTATTTCTGTTGAGTGCTTTTATATAATTTAAAAACAAAAAAATAAAGAGGGGAACCCAAAACTTTTCAAAAAGGAAAGTGAAAGTGAGAGAGACAAGCATTGTTGAAGTGGGGGAGCTCCTTAAACTTTGTTCATGCTCACAGAAACTTTGTGAATCTTGATTACATCAACTTTTCAACAAAAATAATTATCCCCTTGTAAAAATCCATTGTATTATCTATACCTAATATTAAAGGACGGATTGTTTCTCCACTATATTTGGTTCATCAAATGTTTTTCGTACGTTTTAAGTTTTTTCGTCCGTAGCGGTTTTACCTCAAAAAATAAAAAAATGCTTCCCCATGGACTCGAACCCTTGCCCTCTTTTGTTGAGCCACAACAGAACAACCAGCCATCCTAACTACAAAGTTGTTTGGTAAAACAGAGGTATATTACCTTATATACGTTCCACTCCCGCGCGCCCTATTGGGCCGACCCATTAGCGGCGCGAGACTCCCCTTTTTCTTATTTCGTTTTTATCTTTTTATCTTTTTTTCTGTTTTTCCTTATTTAAAATAATTTGGGATTTCAAAAAGTTCCAAATTTCAAAATAAAATGTGAATATTGAAAAATGTTTTAGAAACCGTGCGCCCTATTAGGCTGGCCCATGAGCGGGGAGGGACGCCATTGTTTTATTTTTATTTTATTCTTCTTTAAATAATTTGTAATTTCAGAAAAGTTGCAAATTAAAAATAATGTGAATTTTGAAAAATGTTCCAGAGGTAGTAAAATGTTTATGTATTTAACAAAAATTCTGTGAATTCAAAATATGTTCATGAAATTTTGAAACAATGTTCACAAAAATAAAAAAATGATCATCAATTTCAAAAAAGTTCATCGATTCAAAAAATGTTCGCTGATTCAAAATCTCCATGCATTAAAAAATAATATTCATCAAACAAAGAATGTTCATTAATTTCAAAAAATGTTCACCCATTCCAGAAATGTGTGCCTATTGAAAAAAATGCAAGTTATAATAATGTTCATCCATTCAAAAAATAATCATCGTGCTCTGTAAGAAAAATTTCCAATTACTCACAACAATATTCATCGAGATGCCGTCAACCTCCTAGATTTTGTTGATTGTCTGATTGTTGTTGTTGGCTGCATGCAACATGATCTGTGCCATCCATGGTCATGAACCACATGTTGCAAACTCCGTCATCGCCTCGATGAGGTCATTGAAATTTTGCCCCGATGTAAAATTCCTATCACTTTGTTGCCCTAATCCTTTTTTGTATATACTAATTATTATACTAATATTAAAGGAAGGAAGGATTCTTCCGGCCAATTATAGTTTC
Source organism: Triticum aestivum (assembly GCF_018294505.1). Lineage (NCBI taxonomy): Eukaryota > Viridiplantae > Streptophyta > Magnoliopsida > Poales > Poaceae > Triticum > Triticum aestivum. The sequence continues at coordinate 222,522,605 of NC_057808.1, forward strand.
GGCCGTCATCTATCTACCAATGTACTACACAACTTTTATGTTTCTCCGACATGTGGGCCGAGCTAGGCTGCTCCACACTTTTTCTTTCTTCGATTCTATTGTGGTGCAGCGAAAAATAATAGGTTTCTATTTCACCCCTACGTCGGCCAAGATGGGCCTATTCCGAAACATTTTTTTCTTTCTTCTCATTTGATTGTGGCATGGAGGTGAGAATGAAACTATGAAGCCGCAAACTGAACTATGATCATTTTGCAAAGACGGTATTGGTTGAAAGCATAATTCTTTTTCATCTTGGGAATAATTGTCGTGGATCATAAATTAAATAATGGTTTATATCTTAGTCTATGTTAGGGAAGTTAAATTTTCTCCCGTTGCAACGCACGGGCATTTTTGCTAGTAAAAATTTAATTGTCAATAAACCATTTTTGTGGCACAATCAAGAGAAAAAAAGTCTTGCCGTTCACCGTAAAGTTTCCCTGTATTGCGCATAGGGATGTATGCATGCTCTGCCTCATGTAAATTAACCAATTATCTTGGTAATCAATCACTTGATAATCATGGGACAATGCAAATGAGTTGTTTGTTAACTGTAGTAGTACTAGAATTTTGGAGTTCTGTTTGGTGGTTTAGGTGGCAAATACGAGATCCTAGGCACCTCTCTCGTAGTATGCGATTTGGTGAAGCTCGGGGGAAAGTACAAACGGGGACCCTGTGTGTGTGATCCCATGTCCAAGAACAAAAGGTAGTTGGATAGTCCCTCTCATGTCTAGGAGAGTTGATTCTAGAAGAATCAGAATAGAGAGCAGAAAAGCCAACTGAAGAAGAAAATGAAAAAGGGCAAAAAACCAGGGTGTTACACAGTGACCACGCCGTTGGCATGCAACTCGGGCTATCACCACTCCACTCACATCCAATTTCAAGCGATGACCACGCCATTGCATTGCAACTTAGGTGGTCATCAGGGCATCGGCATCCAATTTCAGGCGGTGATCATGGGCATGGGATGGTACCCTAGAGTGGATCTACTCGTATATGATCCAACTAGTTAAGTGAAAATATTAAGTGTGCCAGGTCCTTGGTTCGACTCCAGGAAGTCATTTTTTTGCTAATGATTTGTTATTCATTTGTTTTTTTTGTTGCTGTCAAGTGGCCCCAGACAGGGATATGCTCACCTATAGTCACATCAACATCGCGCCACTCTTCTTCCACACTAAGCCATCTCTGCTCCCAATTCCAATCCTCAAATCCCCTCTCACCGTCGACTCCCGTCCGGGACTGCCGCCCCTTCGCCGCCTCTCATCTCCAAAGAAGATCGCCACCGCCTTCATCATCGTCGACCACCTCGAGAAATCCTAGGCAGGCCGAATCATCGAGACAAAATGCAGGTAAATCCTTCTGCCATGTCTTCGATTCCGATTTAAATCAAGTGTGCAATGGTTTGGATTCGCAGTGCAAAAAGTGTTTGGACACCAATGGTTTGTGCGATAATGGACACGTAATTCATGTCAAACACTTCTTCATAAGCCTTCTAGTTGGCTTTGAAGACATGACTGTATGTTTTTTACATTGGCTGTTATGTCAATCATGGTGTGCCCAGATTGCTTTTAGTTACTTGATGAAATTGTACTAGTGGTCTATGACGTAGGTCATTGTTCAGGTCATGACCATGGCCGGCCTGCATGGAACTGACAAACAATCCAATTGATATGTAAACATACATGCAGCTAGTAAAAATAATGTGCCAAGATTTGCCTTTAGGATGTTTACATTGCTTGTTGGTTTGTGCGGTGCAGAATAGAAACTTTGGCTGTAGTGCATGATTTTACTTTTTTTACCGGAACGTCAAACGGTTCTGAAACTTTTTGCACTGTCTTTCTATACAAATTGTTTATTTTTCCTAATTATTTCAGAATTTTTGGAGTACCAGAGGTATGGTGAATGTTCAGATTATTACAGACTGTCCTGTTTAAAACAGATTCTGTTTTTGATGCATAGTTTGCTTGTTTTGATGAAACTATCAATTTCTATTAGTGGATTAAGCCATGGAAAAGTTATATTACATTAGCTACAATGCAAAAAAATATGAATTGGTTTGCAACAGTACTTAGAGTAGTGATTTGCTTTATTATACTAATGGATCTTACAGAGCTTTCTGTTGAGTTTTGTGTGGATGAAGTGTTCGAAGATCGAGGATGTCTCAACGTGAGGAGAAGAAGGAGAGGCAAGAGCTCAAGCTTGGGGATGACCAAGGCACCCCAAGTAAATATTCAAGGAGATTCAAGCGTCTAAGCTTGGGGATGCCCCGGAAGGCATCCCATCTTTCTTCAACAAGTATCGGTATGTTTTCGGATTCGTTACGTTCATGTGATATGTGTAAATCTTGGAGCGTCTTTTGCATTTAGTTTTCACTTTTCTTTTATGCACCATGCTGGTATGCGATAGTCCTTGGCTGATTTATATAATGCTCATTTCACTTCACTTATATCTTTTGGGTATGGCTTTATAGAATGCTTCATGTGCTTCACTTATATCATTTGAAGTTCGGATTGCCTGTTTCTCTTCACATAGAAAACCGCCATTTGTAGAATGCTCTTTTGCTTCACTTATATTTGTTAGAGCATGGACATATCTTTTGTAGAAAGAATTAAACTCTCTTTCTTCACTTATATCTATTTAGAGAGTTGACAGGAACTGGTCATTCACATGGTTAGTCATAAAATCCTACATAAAACTTGTAGATCACTGAATATGATATGTTTGATTCCTTGCAATAGTTTTGCGATATAAAGATGGTGATATTAGAGTCATGCTAGTGGGTACTTGTGGATTGTAGAAATACTTGTGTTGAAGTTTGTGATTCCCGTAGCATGCACGTATGGTGAACCGTTATGTGATGAAGTCGGAGCATATTTATTTATTGATTGTCTTCCTTATGAGTGGTGGTCGGGGACGAGCGATGGTCTTTTCCTACCAATCTATCCCCTAGGAGCATGCGCGTAGTACTCTGTTTCGATAGCTAATAGACTTTTGCAATAAGTATGTGAGTTCTTTATGACTAATGTTGAGTCCATGGATTATACGCACTCTCACCCTTCCATCATTGCTAGCCTCTTCGGTACCGTGCATTGCCCTTTATCACTTCGAGAGTTGGTGCAAACTTCGCCGGTGCATCCAAACCCCGTGATATGGTACGCTCTGTCACACATAAGCCTCCTTATATCTTCCTCAAAACAGCCATCATACCTACCTATCATGGCATTTCCATAGCCATTCCGAGATATATTGCCATGCAACTTCCATCATCATCATATACATGACTTGAGCATTCATTGTCATATTGCTTTACATGATCATAAGATAGCTAGCATGATATTTTCATGGCTTGTCCATTTTTTGATATCTTTGCTACTCTAGATAATTGCACATCCCAGTACACCGCCGGAGGCATTCATATAGAGTCATATCTTTGTTCTAGTATTGAGTTGTAAGTAAATAAAAGTGTGATGATCATCATTATTACAACATTGTCCCATGTGAGGTTATCAAAATAAAAGAGGCCAAAGAAGCCCAAATAAAAAAGGGCCAAAGAAGCCCACCAAAAAAAGAACAAAAAGAAAAAAAAAGAGAGAAAAGAGAGAAGGGACAATGTTACTATCCTTTTACCACACTTGTGCTTCAGAGTAGCACCATGTTCTGCATATAGAGAGTCTCTTGAGTTATCACTTTCATATACTAGTGGGAATTTTCATTAAACTTGGCTTGTATATTCCAACGATGGGCTTCCTCAAATGCCCTAGGTCATCATGAGCAAGCAAGTTGGATGCACACCCACTTAGTTTTCAGTTTGAGCTTTCATACACTTATAGCTCTTAGTGCATCCGTTGCATGGCAATTCCTACTCCTCACATTGACATCAATTGATGGGCATCTCCATAGCCCGTTGATTAGACGCGTCGATGTGAGACTTTCTCCTTTTTGTCTTCTCCACACAACCTCCACCATCATATTCTATTCCACCTATAGTGCTATGTCCATGGCTCACGCTCATGTATTGCGTGAAAGTTGAAAAGGTTTGAGAACGTCAAAAGTATGAAACAATTGCTTGGCTTGTCATCGGGGTTGTGCATGATTTGAATATTTTGTGTGGTGAAGATGGAACATAGCCAGACCATATGATTTTGTAGGGATAACTTTCTTTGGCCATGTTATTTTGAAAAGACAAGATTTCTTTATTAGTATGCTTGAAGTATTATTGTCTTAATGTCAAATGATAGACTATTGCTTTGAATCACTCGTGTCTTAATATCCATGCCATGATTAGATTACATGATCAAGATTATGCTAGGTAGCATTCCACATCAAAAATTATCTTTTTTATCATTTACCTACTCGAGGATGAGCAGGAATTAAGCTTGGGGATGCTAATATGTCTCCATCGTATCTATAATTTTTGATTGTTCCATGCCAATATTATACAACTTTCATATACTTTTGGCAACTTTTTATACTATTTTTTGGGACTAACATATTGATCCAGTGCCCAGTGCCAGTTCCTGTTTGTTGCATGTTTTTTGTTTCGCAGAAAATCCATATCAAACGGAGTCCAAACGGGATAAAAAGTGATGGAGATTTTTTTTGGAATATATGTGAATTTTGGGAAGTGGAATCAACGCGAGACGATGCCCGAGGGGGCCACGAGGCAGGGGGGCGCGCTCCAGGGGGGCAGGTGCGCTGCTGACCCTCGTGGACACCCCGTAAGGCGGTTGCTGCCCTTCTTTGGCCGCAAGAAAGCTAATATCCGGATAAAATCGTGTTCAAATTTCAATCCAATCGGAGTTACGGATCTCCGGGAATATAAGAAACGGTGAAAGGCCAGATCTGGGAACGCAGAAACAGAGAGAGACAGAGAGAAAAATCCAATCTCGGAGGGGCTCTCGCCCCTCCCATGCCATGGAGACCAAGGACCAGAGGGGAAACCCTTCTCCCATCTAGGGAGAAGGTCAAGGAAGAAGAAGAAGAAGAAGGGGGGCCCTCTCCCCCTCTCTTCCAGTGGCGCCGGAACGCCGCCGGGGCCATCATCATCACCGCAATCTACACCAACAACTTCACCACCCTCATCACCAACTCTTCCCCCCTCTATGCAGCGGTGTAACCCCTCTTTTACCCGCTGTAATCTCTACTTAAACGTGGTGCTCAACGCCATATATTATTTCCCAATGATGTATGGCTATCCTATGATGTTTGAGTAGATCCGTTTTGTCCTATGGGTTAATTGATGATCGTGATTGGTTTGAGTTGCATGTTTTATTATTGGTGCTGTCCTATGGTGCTCTCCGTGTCGCGCAAGCGTTAGGGATTCCCGCTGTAGGGTATTGCAATACGTTCATGATTCTCTTATAGTGGGTTGCTTGAGTGACAGAAGCATAAACCCGAGTAAGGGGGTTGTTGCGTATGGGATAAAGAGGACTTGATGCTTTAATGCTATGGTTGGGTTTTACCTTAATGATCTTTAGTAGTTGCGGATGCTTGCTAGAGTTCCAATCATAAGTGCATATGATCCAAGAAGATAAAGTATGTTAGCTTATGCCTCTCCCTCAAATAAAATTGTAATAATGATTACCGGTCTAGTTATCGATTGCCTAGGGACAAATAACTTTCTTGTGTGACAACAAGCTCTCTACTAAAACTAACTTAGTTGTGTCTTCATCTAAACAGCCCCTAGTTTTTATTTACGCGCTCTTTATTATCTTGCAAACCTATCCAACAACACCTACAAAGTAATTCTAGTTTTATACTTGTTCTAGGTAAAGCGAACGTCAAGCGTGCGTAGAGTTGTATCGGTGGTCGATAGAACTTGAGGGAATATTTGTTCTACCTTTAGCTCCTCATTGGGTTCGACACTCTTACTTATCGAAAGAGGCTACAATTGATCCCCTATAATTGTTGGTTATCACCACGCCGTGGGCCGCAGGCAGGCAAGTCTGGGTACCCCCGTTCGAAGACCGTCGACAGTAGCCCCCGGGCCCAAGGCGCGCTCAAACTTGGCTTCGAGGCGAAGCCAAAGGGCAAGTGTGGAGCGCCCCCCAACCGCCTGAGGCCTTGGTCGACGCATGTCGATTGATGGGACGGGGGCGTCTTCGCTTTCCCATGCTGCCTCAGCAACCGTTCGACTTGACGAGAACCTGCTGCATGCAGAGAAAACCATCATTGCGTGCGATTGTGGAGGCCGGCGGTTGGCCTCCTTCCGGCTATAAATGAGGAGAGGGGCGGAGCCCCCTTGCTCGTCTCCATCTTCTCATCGCCCACTCCCTCTTCTTCCTCTTTGCCTTTCCGTCTTGTCGTAGCACCCATGGCGCCGATTAGGAGGTTCTCCGCAATGGAGAAAGGGAAAACCCGCCATGAGGAGCAAGGGTCGCTCCCGCCGAAGAAGAGGCTCGTCCGCCCCTGCGATGCTGGAAGAGGCCAGAGGTGACGCGGCCTTGGTACGAGTGGCCTCCACCTGGCTTCCCGCTCCCTCTGTACGCCGGCGTGCAAGGCTCCGGAGAAGGCGGCGGTGCCCGGTGCCGCGCGGGCCATGGCGGTGGTGGTCAAGTTGAGGCCGTGCAGCATGCCAGTCCGCGAACACATGCCGAGGGTACCTCGCGCGATTTCGTGGTGTGGGCGGCATTGCCGCCATAGACGTGGATCCAGTTCCCGCGGTTCTTTGCCGAGGAGGCCACTTGAGCTGTGGCTGCAGCACGCTGGGTGCTGTAGTCTGGCCACGGGGGCGGAGGTCGAGGTCGTCCCCCCGGGCAAAATCTTCATGACCCGAGGATGGGGCGAGGTCGTCCGCGCCTGCAGCGCGGAGGGGCCCCTCACCATCCACTTCGAGTACGACGGCGCCTCCACGTTGTTCTTCAAGGTCTTCGACGAGGAGGGCCGCCGCCTGGAGTGCTTCCCTGGGGGAAGCGGCCTGCGTGGCGAGGCCGGGGGCACCGAGCCCACCCCCGGTCCTACCGACAGCTCCCCCAGCAGCAGGGACGACTCCTGGGAGTCCAGCGACTCTCCCGATCCTAGCGATCTCCGAAGTCGAGCGACGACAGCTACGTGCCGCCGAGCTCTCGCCGTGCCCGGATTGCGGTAGCGGCGTCCACTCGGCGTTGTCAGTGATGCCCAGTAGCCAGGGCCCCTTGAAGTTTTCTTCTTTTGCTTCCCTGCGCGGAATCGTGACGAACCTCGTGGGGGTATGTAAGGAAAACTGTAATGCTTTTGCTCCAATGTTTATTGCTCCCAGTATAAGGTTGCAGTTGTGTGTCTCGCTTCGGCATTGTTCCCCCTTTTCATTCTCTCAGTAGCTTTGCGCTCTACGCCGGTAGGTCCCATTCCCCAGGAAGGCTTCAGCTGTCGCTGGTATGCCAGGTCGTGATGCCGTCGTCAAGGCCAGGAGGTGAGCGGCCTGAGGTCCGGTAAGAGCTCCTGAGGCGCGATGCTCGGGAGGTCCCCTTTGGTGTGCAAGCAGCTTCCTGGAGGCCGAAAAGGGAAGTGGCATTGCCGGAGCAAGATTACGGGAGTGGAAAACATCGGACGGAGAGATTCACACCAACATGGACGGGTGACTTATCTTTTAGCAGGCCTGAGGTGATTCCCTCGCGTAGCACCTGGCAGTATCTTAGTGGCGATCCTTCCAGGTAGGGCTCCTGCCGGCCTTCCCTTTCACGCTCATTTGAGTGCTCTACGTCCTTGGGTCCCGACCCTCGAGCGAGGCTCAGCCGCCGCTGGTATGCCAGGTCGTGATGCCATGGTCAAGGCCAGGGGGTGAGGGCTGGAGATTCAGCAGGATCTCCTGAGTCGCGATGCTCAGGAGCCCCCCTTTAACGTGCAAGTGAATTTCGTGAAAAACGGATGGCCGGCAGGGCTGCCAGCAGCTAAACTCAGGGGCTCCTGTGGGTTAGTCCAAGAAGAGAGCATAACTCGTAAGCATGCTTGCTGTCCTACCGCTGATCTTTCTGCAAGAAGATGAAGGCACTGAGGATCTGGTGAGGTGACGTGCGCGGGGCAGGCCGCGAGCCAGAGCTCGATCCCGCAGATTTGTCAGCGTTGCAGGGACGGACCCAAGCACAAGCGCCGTGCCAGCATGTGTAGCCCCCGTTGCGGGATGAGAAAGGGGGCTGTCAGCAGCGCGGGAGGCCACGAAGGGTGGTAAGACATCAGGCAAGCAGGTGATAAACATACATCAATTCATGGAAGGAGGTAAGCCAACTCTAATAGATGCAAAGAACGATATATGCCACAGGGACAGACCCACGCGGCCCGGGGATGATGCAGCCCGAGTGGCACCCCCAACCGAACGACTAGAAGATGCAAGAAAGATACATGTCGTAGGGACAGACCCACGCGACCTAGGGATAATGCAGCCCGAGGGGCGCCCCCAACTGAATAAACCAGAAAATGTCACCTAGCACCATTGCTGAAGAGATGTTGAAGTACCTGAAGACGCGTGCTGAAGAAGTCGCTCCTCACGAGCCGCCAGGGTCCTGAACCTCGGGGGGCTCCGGAGGCTCAGGAGGCTTATGAAGAACCGTCGCCATCTCTGCCAGGACCGCCTGGTGCCTGGCCCCCTGAGCCGCCATGACACTCCGCATGTGGCGTTGAGATGCAACAACCACGTTCGGCAAGCCAAAGGGCATGCGAACATAGCTGTGAGGTGGGCCCTCGCACCGGCCGACACGTGACGGCCAGTAGAGCTGCTGAGAGGTGACCCTGTTGAGTCCTGGAATGTTGACGTAGACGCGTAGCTCGCTGTCCTCGCCAGGACAAGGAGCCGCGCTAGGTGGTGGACAGCGGTCGCCGCGGATGGCTCTCGCCTCTTGAAGCTCCTCGGTTACCTTGGTGATGAACTCCTGAGCACCTGGCGTCTCGCGCCTTGTGCCCTCGTGGCAGAAACGTGCGCTGAAGCACGCTTCCATGTGGTGCCCGAGCGTCTCCCTGTGACATTGGCTAAGTCAGAGGCCCTCCAGAAGAGAGCCCCTGAGCCCAGCCTGAGGGGGGCGTCGGGTGTGCCTTCCTATGCGAGGGAGGGAGGCGCCCCGTTCGTGGGCGCAGGTCCTGACGTCGTGCCGCTAGACGGCCCGCTCCCCTGAGGTTCCTGGTGGAGCAGCTACTTCTTCTTCTTGTGGACAGCCACAGGAGGGTAGATAGCGCCTTCGTCGCCGGGGTTCTCGACTGCCATAGCTTGGTAGGCGCGTTCGAGGGAGCACACTGCGTCCTTTTCCTCGCAGGCGATTGTGATGATGTCGTGGTTCCCTGGCATCTTGAGGACATTGTAACCATGATGAGTCACTACCATGAACTTGGCCAGGGCTGGAGACCCAAGGATGGCATTGTACGGAAGGCGGATGTGGGCGACATCAAAGTCGATGAGCTCTGTGCGATAGTTGTTGCACTGGCCGAAGGTGACAGGGAGGCGGATATGCCCTATCGGAGTGGTGGAGCCGTCGGTCACTCCTGAGAAAGGCTTGGTGGGATGCAGCTGGTCATAGGGCACTTGGAGGCGGTCAAACGTATCAATGGAAAGAATGTTGAGCCCCGCACCACCATCGATGAGAGTCTTGGTGACGAGGACGTTGCTGATGATGGGCGAGCAGAGCATCGGGAGGGCACCAGCAGTTGCTGCACACTTGAGCTGGTCGGTCGAGCTGAAGGTGATGGTGCACTTGGACCACCTGAGCGGTCGCGTGGCCTCGAGCCTGGGGAGAGCCACGTTCACTTCGCCAGCAAACTGCTTGAAGATGCGATGAGAGGCTGGGGCCTAAGCATCGCCTAGGATGCAGCACTACAAAAAAATACACTTCCGTGATGATATGTGTTTGTCACAGTAGGTCACGTTTTCTGTCATGCATGTACATCCATGATGATTTTATGACAGAATCAAGATAGTCATACCTGTGTTGTCGTAGAAGTGTTCCATGACATTACCAAAATTATCATCACGGAAGTGCCCACTTCCATGATGATAAATCGCGCGTCATAGAAGTGCTTTCGTCAAGGGTGACCGACACGTGTAAGCTATCAGGTCCTGTTTTGGATCCGATAACCCGTTAACAGCCCGGGCCAATGGTGATTTTCCACGTGTAAAATTCTCATTGGCCGGAGGAAACACGTGTTGGCTCACTGTTGGGAGAGATGTCATCCACTCATTGGACAGGAGGCGCCTATAATACATCGACATGTGGCACGGCCCAACAGAGGCCCATTCCGGTGAAAAGGCCTGCCCAGCTAAAGGCCCACCATGTTTTTTCAGACACTAGTGGCTGGCCCATTAACAGCCTGCCATGTTTTGTGTCAAATTGAAGCCCATACCAGATCAGGCCCGTTCACAGCCTGCCGCATTTTGGGCCAAATTACGGCTCATATAGGATCAAGCCCGTTAACAGGCCACTGTTCTTTTGGGCCCATTCTAAGACAGGTTTGTATTTCAGCCTATTATATGCCCGTTTACCAGTTCGGCCCGATAATAGTTTCGGCCTGTTAGCGGCCCATGGTGCATCTGGGAAGTTGTCGGCCCGGTTTAACTTTAGGCCATTTAACGGCCCATGCAGAAACTAGGCTATTTCTTGTCCGAAGTAACTTTAAGCCTCTTAACGGCCCGTAGTCTTCGTGGATAAATTTCAGCCCAACTGGCCTATCGGCCTGTTAATGGCCCGTGTAACAGTTGGGCCTAATTACAGCTCGCATTGAATTCGGCTTGCTTACATCCCATCTGATAATGGCCCATGACACTTTTAGGCCTATGACCCGCGTAGATACCGGCCTGCTTAAAGCCCATAATTTTATTGGGCCAAACAGGCCTGAGATATATTTCGGCCTGTTAACTGCTCGTCCTATTTAGGCCAAACATGGGCCTTAGGCAGTTTCGGCCTGTATTTGCCCACAAATTTTTTGGTTCAACGCTAGCCCAATCTAGGTTTTAGCCTATTAAAATTCCATGGTATTCTCTGGCCCAGCTGGACAGAACTTTCTTGGCCTGTTAAAGGCGGGAAACAATATAGGTTTAGACCTGCTAATGGCCCAAGATGATTATAGGCCCACGTTTTGGCCCATATGAGTAACGGGTCGGCCTAAAGACCGACAACACTGAGATCCACTGAACCTTCCGGCCTAAATTACAGCATACCGACCAAGAATAAACCTAGACTATACAACAAAGAAATTACAGCATATTACATCCCCTCGGCATGAAAGTTCGCTGCCAGTGATAATAAAGGGCAACTAGATAGCGGATTACATAAACTGGGCATGTCGCCACCAGTGGAAGTTAACAGGTGGACAAAATAATAGACAGAACCGACATCACTTCAACACAGTTCAAGAAAGGTTAGCCCGGCCTAGGAGCTGCAGCGCAAGCAGCTTAGCAACCTGATGAGACTGCGCTTCTTTGGCGCTCATATCCACCAACTTAAGCTGCATAGCATCAATAAACGTCATGTACTTACGGTTAATATTGCATAGAGATTGGATTTCCAGTCGTATTTGAGCGGAAGCATGTATTTCTGCTTGAATTTTAGACTGAAGATGTCGAACAAATTCAAGCGGCGACTTCATCGAGCTTGTGTCACTGAGTAAGTTTGACACTACATCAAGATGTGACTTCGTGGTTGTATCCCTACCCTCAATATGTGTTGCCTTCTCCTCTGGAATATGTGTTGGAGGGACAAACAATGGGTTCGTCTCACTATCATTGTGGCAGTTCTTCCTAGCAGCAGTGTTGTCACCTTGAAAAAGAAACAAGCAGGTAGATAACAGGTTTTGCACGTATAAGCATCAACGCTGTCAATTCATCTCATTTCTTTGTCAGAAATAAAGAGATACGGTTTAAAATAGCATTAACATAATAGGCATTGTTCATACTTAAGACAGCAGGAAATGGCATTGTGCAGGAGCGGCCAGCTTCACCAGACCAGTAGATTACAGATCGAGAACACAAGCATAGATGTAGTTCTAAACAACGTATAAGCATGAATGGTGAGTGTACTGTCAATTTATACCATTTCAGATTGGAAAATAAAGAGACATGATTTAAATAACATTAATATAATATGGCATTGTTCATAGTTGAGACATAGCAGGATATGACATTGTGCTGTTGTTGGTAGTCTCACCACACCACTGGATTACAGATCAAGAACACAAGCATACACGTAGTGCTAAAGAAGATAACTTGCTATGTTTAGTTTAATTTACATGGTACGAATAAGGAACTAGATTGTACAACTAAAGACTGAAATTGAGAAGGACAAACTTATGTTTATGTACTTCTACTTTATAAACTTTGAACAAGAAATTTGATGCAGACGACAAAAATAAACAACATTTGCACTCATAGCTATCCAAATATAAACAACAAAGTTTGAAGGCTCGAGGAGGACAAACTTACATTAGTAGTGAAGACAGGCTCTATAAAGGCCTTGTCCATATTGATGGGGGGCAATTCAAGAAGTTTACCGCACACTCTTCTTCAAGAGTATTGCCTTTATTCTACATTTTGTTAAGAGTAAATATAGATGTGAAAATATAGGAACAAATGGCGATTATTTAACTTAAGATGCAGAGTACAAATGTAAATACAACATACAGGTAGAAGGCACTGACAAGAGCAATGCGGAGCCAAACTTCTTCAGTAACATTGGTTTTATTCAATATTTTGGCAAGAGTAAATGTAGATCTGATGTGTAGAAAAATGGAGGACAAGGGAAAATAAGTGGCAAAGTGTACATGAAGAACTAGCTGACAATATAAGTACAGTGATGAAGGACAACATATACTTACAAGAACAATGCAGAACTAAATTTCTCCATAGGCATTTGGTTTATTCTACATTAATTTAAGCATTAATATAGATCTGATAATTTGGAGCGAACAGTGGATAAGCAAGCTATTATGCACAATGATGTCACATAATCCACCAGGTATTAATGTAAGGACAGCGATAGGACAGTAGGTACTCACAAGAGCAAAGCAGCGACCAGCATAGTTGCGATATCCTAGGTTTTGCAGCGCTGGTTCTATCGCCAATATACGTCGGGTGCTATGTGATTTCTCCGGTAGGACCACCTTTTTCAAGGACTTTGCTTGTACTCCTTCAGGTTCTGCAATCACCCTCTTCCTTTTGGATGTCTGAAACACAAGAACAACATTTGAATGGAAAAACATGGTATGACGACAAATGGAATAGGTGTTGATAATGGATGGGCATGGCATATTCACATATATGATGAATAAACTAAGCAGATGGCGGTGCAACGAAGCAAAAGAAAAGCAAGACACCTTATGCAAGATATGTGCAACCAATAAAACCTTGCCAAATTAGAACAGGCACCTTATTGGGTGAACAGGATATGCCATCTGCCTTTGACTCCTTGAGCTTAGAATAGTCATTAGGATCATATTCTGAATATGAGTCTAAGGTCGGGAGCATGTGGGTTTCATTGCATCCACAATGGAGCTCAATCCCTTGATGCCAAGTTTGTTACCCATTGAACTGTTCCGCAATATTCTTCTGATGTGCGCATTCTTATATTCATTGTGATTACGTACAATATATGTAAAGCATGAAAACACAAATAGTAGTGAGATTATCTTTGTAATGCAGAGGATATTGTAATATAATAGAGGCTCCATGTAAACCCTTGTGTGCTATCACTGGATTCTGATGAGAGAGCCCATGTGTGCTACAATACGGTGAGTAGATTGATATAATCTGGAACAACTACACAAAAAACAGGCTCCCTGTTGGGGGCCCCAGATGTAAGGATAGTTGGCAGATGATAGGTTCATAATATACCGCATAGAAAGTTTATTGCCAAACCATGATAACGGGAGTGCAGAGCCAGTAGGCAGATCGTAGTGTAGATAATAGGGGTACACCATAACCACCATAAATAAATCAGGAAAGTGGAACTAGTTGGAAAACATAGGGTTTTGCCGCTACTAATATGCAACCTATCAATCACCTACAGGCCAGCTCTATTCATCTGAAGGCGCACAACTATTACTATCAGTTTAGTCTATCAAAGACCGCGCGGCTCCCACCATTTCTGGGGTATTATGGCAGACCAACTCGAAGTGCAAAATCATTTAGCAGAACCGGCCCAATAGAGGTGTCGACTGCAGATGTCCCTGCCCCCCTTCATGACAAGGAACATACTGTGCTTACTAAAGAAGAACAGAAGAGGAACATGTTAAAGAACAGAAGAGGAAGCATTTTCTTCAGATTCCCCTTCTTTCTATACAATGTTGGTTGCCCACCCATGATGAATCAGAGTGCCCAAAGAAATGCAATTCCATGATGTCTCTCGATATGTGGCCACATGCATTTGGAAAATCAAGTGGGAGCATTACCTGACCAATTAAATGTGTGTCTGTTAACTAATGTCAGTATCATATCACAATTTGTATTTGAAGAAGTAAGCTTTGGACTTATGATTGGCGTGTTGTTTAGCTTCAAGAGTGGACTGCTGCTAGTGCGACACAAAGCAGCTACACAGATCATAGTGTAGGTATAACGGGAAAACCGTAAGCATCTGGAGTAAAATCAACAAAGTGGAACTTGCTGGAATATATGTGCTAGTATTGCCGGTACGGCTAGAAAGGCTTCGGATACCAGCTCTCTTCAACTGAAGGTGCGGTACTGTTAATATCAGTGTAACCCTCAAAGGCGACACGGCTCCCCGCATTTCCTTGCTAATCTTATAGGATTCAAGTGGGCAGGCCATTACAATTCCTATTCCTATGTTTACAAAATCCTACGAATCAAAGAGGCCCGAAGAGTTCAAAGTGTCCATCACAACCGACCGTATAGACCTCTACGCTGCAAATGTCCCTGCGCATCTTCACTACAAGGATCATACTGTACTAATATCATACTCCCTCTGTTCCGAAATATAAGTCTTTGTAGAGATTTCCACTATGGATCACATACAGATGTATACAAATACATTTTAGAGTGTAGATTCACTCATTTGTAGTCCATGGTGGAATCTATACAAAGACTTGTATTTAGGAATAGAGATAGTACTTATTAAACAAGAACGGAAGAGGAACATGCTAAAGAAGAACAAGCAGATTTTGGATAATAAAATGTTCGTTGCGCAGTGCCCACACATGATGAACCAGAGCGCATTAAGAATGCAACTCCCTGATGTCTCTCTATATGTGGTGCACGTGCTTTTCAAAAGTACAGTAGGAACATTAGCTAACCAATTAAACGTTATCTGTTTTAGTAATATCAACATCATATCAGATTCGTATTTGAGCAACAAGTTTGGAATTATGAGTGGCACGTTGTTTAGCTTGATGGATTCAGGAGCAGTGCTAAGCAGCTATGATGATGGTACTGAATATAAAGGCATGTCTGCATGCAAGTCGCGTGACTTTTGTCATTTGGGTCAGTCGACCATTTCAGGCGGTTGGATGAAGATCCTACGTCTCCTAACCCTTCTCCTTCCTCGTCTCTGATTCTTCCCATACAGAACACCGCACGGGCCGCCGGCCGAACCACCGGCCCCGACCCCCCCGCCCTCCCCTGAACTGCCCCCACCGCCTGTGTTCCTCCGCCACCCCACCCCCACCCCCACCCCCACCCGCGTCGAGTTTTCTTCATTCAGCGAGGCCCCACCACCGCCCCCACAACCACCTTCCCCACCCGAGCCCCTTCCTTCGCACCGGTGAACTCCGGTGAGCTCTGAAAAATCGACTGACCTAATTTTGAAATTTAGTCTACTGTCATTTAACTAGTGTGGAATATAAAAGGGGAAAACCATATGCATTGCGAGTATAGTATTGAGCGTGCCATGGCGGATCTGAAGGTGCAAACCAGACAAAGGCAACTTCGCAACCAATGTTTGCTTTCAACTAACATGTAAGTGATGGACAAGAAATCAGAGTAAAGCAGTGGCGATCTATTTTCTTGCTGCGATAAATAAGTTGAGCAGATACGAAAGAGTACCGCCTCTGGTGCGGCGCCGTGTATGCATCTGCTGAGAATTTGACGGTGCCGCGGTAGTGTCGGGGGTGTCGTGCGACATATGCCAAAGGATGGCTTATCATGGAGGGGGCTAATAACACGTCGCCGGTGCCAGGAAATGGGATGAGGCATAGACATGCACGCCGACGAATCTTACCCAGGTTTGGGGCTCTCCTAGGAGATTACACCCCTACTTCTGCTCTGTGGGGTCTCCGCATGATCACTCAAGCAACAACGGTGGTTACAAGTTTGCTCCTTGAGCTGTTTCCTAGAGGGGGAAGAAGAACAAGGCTAGCCCTAGCTTCCTCTCTCTATATGTGTGTGTGAATGAACTAAGGTCTGAACCCTTTGCATGGGTGCCCTGGGGGGTTTATATAGGCCTACCCCCCAGGGGTACAAAGGTAAACTGGCTGGGTGTAGGACCCGACTGTCAGTGTCTCTGGTCGCCGGCTTCTCCGCTGGCTGATGGGGCCCGCCGCCTGGTGGGCCCTGTCGGCTGTCTCGTACTTGGCCGACATGCCGCGCCCGCCGCTCGTGGGTCTTGCTGGCTGCTCAGCACTGTAGTAATGCTCGTAATGATGCGTGCTTTGTCGGGGGAGGCGTGGCTACAGTGCCGCCGACTGGCGAGCGATCATTGTAGCCATTCCCCATCTCTCCTGATTAATGGCGCACGGACTTTGAGGGAGGGGGAGGGCCGCCTGCTAGGAGTCGGCCTCCCCTCATGCCGCCTGGTCCGTGCTCGCCGCCTTCTGGCTTCTCACTGACACGTAAGGCCCACCGCCTGTGGGCCGTACCAACAGCCCGTAGTGGAGGCATGGCCCTCTCTACCATGGGTGATGTCATGGGTGGAGTGGCAACAGTGCCGCGCCGGACGGGAGATCTTCGTCTGCTACGGTGCACTGTGGCCACGCTTGGCCCTGGATTTGGGGGTGGTAGGGCGCGTTGTAGCCACGCCCCGTCTCATCATATTTATGTGGGTGCAGACTCTGAGGACGCTTGGGGCCGCCTGCTAGGAGTCGGTCCACTTTGAGGCCGCCCTCTGGGCCTTGACGTCTTCTGGCAGCCGGCCGCTTGGATCAGCCGGCTGCGAGAAGGTGGCGCTTTGGTCTTTAATTCTTGAGGGGCGTAGCCGGCTCCGATCTCTCGAAACGCCATGGGGAGCTGATGAGGCTACCTGTGGCTAATTACTCCGACAGTAGTCCCGAAGCTGGTGGGGCGCCGCGACTGAAAGAGGCGAGGGGGTTTAGCATCTTCCTACTCTGAGTGTGATGTCTAATACACAACCTTCTTCTTGTAGACGTTGTTGGGCCTCCAAGTGCAGAGGTTTGTAGGCCAGTAGCAAATTTCCCTCAAGTGGATGACCTAAGGTTTATCAATCCGTGGGAGGCGTAGGATGAAGATGGTCTCTCTCAAACAACCCTGCAACCAAATAACAAAGAGTCTCTTGTGTCCCCAACACACCCAATACCATGGTAAATTGTATAGGTGCACTAGTTCGGCGAAGAGATGGTGATACAAGTGCAATATGGATGGTAGATATAGGTTTTTTGTAATCTGAAAATATAAAAACAGCAAGGTAACTAATAATAAAAGTGAGCGTAAACGATATTGCAATGCTAGGAAACAAGGCCTAGGGTTCATACTTTCACTAGTGCAAGTTCTCTCAACAATAATAACATAATTGGATCATATAACTATCCCTCAACATGCAACAAAGAGTCACTCCAAAGTCACTAATAGCGGAGAACAAACGAAGAGATTATGGTAGGGTACGAAACCACCTCAAAGTTATTCTTTCGGATCGATCTATTCAAGAGTCCGTAGTAAAATAACACAAAGCTATTCTTTCCGTTCGATCTATCATAGAGTTCGTACTAGAATAACACCTTAAGACACAAATCAACCAAAACCCTAATGTCACTTAGATACTCCAATGTCACCTCAAGTATCCGTGGGTATGATTATACGATATGCATCACACAATCTCAGATTCATCTATTCAACCAACACAAAGTACTTCAAAGAGTGCCCCAAAGTTTCTACGAGAGAGTCAAGACGAAAACGTGTGCCAACCCCTATGCATAAGTTCACGAGGTCACGGAACTCGCAAGTTGATCACCAAAACATACATCAAGTAGATCACGTGATATCCCATTGTCACCACAGATAAGCACATGCAAGACATACATCAAGTGTTCTCAAATCCTTAAAGACTCAATCCGATAAGATAGCTTCAAAGGGAAAACTCAATCCATTACAAGAGAGTAGAGGGGGAGAAACATCATAAGATCCAACTATAATAGCAAAGCTCGCGATACATCAAGATCGTACCACCTCAAGAACATGAGAGAGAAAGATCAAACACATAGCTACTGGTACATACCCTCAGCCCCGAGGGTGAACTACTCCCTCCTCGTCATGGAGAGCGCCGGGATGATGAAGATGGCAACCGGAGAGGGATCCCCCCTCCGGCAGGGTGCCGGAACAGGGTCCCGATTGGTTTTTGGTGGCTACAGAGGCTTGCGGTGGTGAAACTCCCGATCTCCTTCCCGAAGGTTTTAGGGTATATGGATATATATAGGCGGAAGAAATACGTCAGGGGAGCCACGAGGGGCCCATGAGGGTGGAGGGTGCGCCCAGGGGGGTGGGCGCGCCCCCCTGCCTCGTGCCTCCCTCGTTGCTTTCCTGACGTGCACTCCAAGTCCCCGGATTGCTTTCTTTCCAAAAATAACTTCTCCAGAAGGTTTCATTCCGTTTCGACTCCGTTTGATATTCCTTTTCTTCGAAACACTAAAACAAGGGAAAAACAGGAACTGGCACTGGGCTCTGGGTTAATACGTTAGTCCAAAAATAATACAAAAGTGCATAATAAAGCCCATAAACATCCAAGACAGATAATATAATAGCATGGAACAATAAAAAATTATAGATACGTTGGAGACGTATCAGCATCCCCAAGCTTAATTCCTGCTCGTCCTCGAGTAGGTAAATGATAAAAACAGAATTTTTGATGTGGAATGCTACCTAACATATATATCAATGTAATCTTCTTTATTGTGGCAAGAATATTCAGATCCATAAGATTCAAGACAAAAGTTTAATATTGACATAAAAGTAATAATACTTCAAGCATACTAACTAAGCAATTATGTCCTCTCAAAATAACATGGCCAAAGAAAGTTCACCCCTACAAAATCATATAGTTTAGTCATGCTCCATTTTCGTCACACAAGAATGCTCTCATCATGCACAACCCCGATGACAAGCCAATCAATTGTTTCATACTTTAGTAATCTCAAACTTTTTCAACCTTCACGCAATACATGAGCGTGAGCCATGGATATAGCACTATGGGTGGAATAGAATATAATGATGGGGGTTATGTGGAGAAGACAAAAAGAAAAATTCTCACATCAACGCGACTAATCAATGGGCTATGGAGATGCCCATCGATTGATGTTAATGCAAGGAGTAGGGATTGCCATGCAACGGATGCACTAGAGCTATAAATGTATGAAAGCTCAACAAAAGAAACTAAGTGGGTGTGCATCCAACTTGCTTGCTCACGAAGACCTAGGGCATTTGAGGAAGCCCATTGTTGGAATATACAAGCCAAGTTCTATAATGAAAAGTTCCCACTAGTATATAAAAGTGACAAAACAAGAGACTCTCTATCATGAAGATTATGGTGCTACTTTGAAGCACAAGTGTGGTAAAAGGATAGTAACATTGTCCCTTCTCTCTTTTTCTCTCATTTTTTTGGGCCTTCTCTTTTTATGGCCGTTCTCTTTTTTTAATTCCTCACTTGAGACAATGCTCTAGAAAATGATTATCATCACACTTCTATTTATTTACAACTCAATGATTACAACTCGATACTAGAACAAAGTATGACTCTATATGAATGCCTCCGGCGGTGTACCGGGATAGGCAATGAACCAAGAGTGACATGTATGAAAGAATTATGAACGGTGGCTTTGCCACAAATACTATGTCAACTACATGATCATGCAAAGCAATATGACAATGATGAACGTGTCATGATAAACAGAACGGTGGAAAGTTGCATGGCAATATATCTCGGAATGGCTATGGAAATGCCATAATAGGTAGGTATGGTGGCTGTTTTGAGGAAGATATAAGAATGTTTATGTGTGAAAGAGCGTATCATATCACGGGGTTTGGATGCACCGGCGAAGTTTGTACCAACTCTCAATGTGAGAAAGGGCAATGCACGGTACCGAAGAGGCTAGCAATGATGGAAAGGTGAGAGTGCATATAATCCATGGACTCAGCAGTAGTCATAAAGAACTCACATACTTATTGCAAAAATCTACAGGTCATCAAAAACCAATCACTACGCGCATGCTCCTAGGGGGATAGATTGGTAGGAAAAGACCATCGCTCGTCCCCGACCGCCACTCATAAGGAAGACACTCAAAGAACACCTCATGTTTCAAATTTGTTACATAACGTTTACCATACGTGCATGCTACGGGACTTGCAAACTTCAACACAAGTATTTCTCAAATTCAGAACTACTCAACTAACACAACTTTGATATCACTACCTCCATGTCTCAAAACAATCATCAAGCATCAAACTTCTCTTAGTATTCAACACACTCATAAGAAAGTTTTTACTAGTCTTGAATACCTAGCATATTAGGATTAAGCAAGTTACCATGCTGTTTAAGACTCTCAAAATAATATAAGTGAAGCATGAGAGTTCATATATTTCTTCAAAATATATCCACCGCCGTGCTCTAAAAGATATAAGTGAAGCACTAGAGCAAACGACAAACTACTCCGAAAGATATAAGTGAAGATCAATGAGTAGTCGAATAATTATGCAACTATGTGAAGACTCTCTAACATTTAAGAATTTCAGATCTTGGTATTTTATTCAAACATCAAGCAAAGCTTAGGCTCTTGGTTATCCTTGAATATTACCTTGGGGTGCCTTGGGCATCCCCAAGCTTAGGCTCTTGCCACTCCTTATTCCGTGGTCCATCGAATCTTTACCCAAAATTTGAAAACTTCACAACACAAAACTTAACAGAAAACTCGTAAGCTCCGTTAGTATAAGAAAATAAATCACCACTTAGGTACTGTAATGAACTCATTATTTATTTATATTTGTGTTAAACCTACTTTATTCCAACTTCTCTATGGCTTATAAACTATTTTACTACCATAGATTCATCAAAATAAGCAAGCAACACAATGAAAACAGAATCTGTCAAAAACAAAACAGTCTGTAGTAATCTGTATCAAACGTATACTTGTGGAACTCCAAAAATTCTAAAATAAATTGTTGGACCTGAGGAATTTTTCTAGTAATAATCTTCAAAAATAATCAACTAAATAGCACTCTCCAGTAAAAAGTTGAAGCTAATCTCGTGAGCGCTAGATTTTCTGTTTTTTACAACATGATCATAAAGACTTCACCCAAGTCTTCCCAAAGGTTCTACTTGGCACAAACACTAATTAAAACACAAAACCACATCTAAACAGAAGCTAGATGGGTTATTTATTCCTAAACAGAACCAAAAGCAAGAAACTAAAATAAAATTGGGTTGCCTCCCAACAAGCGCTAACGTTTAATGCCCCTAGCTAGGCATGATGATTTCAATGATGCTCGCATGAAAGATAAGAATCGAAACATAAAGAGAGCATCATGAAGAATATGACTAGCACATTTAAGTCTAACCCACTTCCTATGCATAGGGATTTTGTGAGCAAACAACTTATGGGAACAATAATCAACTAGCATAGGAAGGCAGAACAAGCATAACTTCAAAACTTTAAGCACATAGAGAGGAAACTTGATATTATTGCAATTCCTACAAGCATATATTCCTCCCTCATAATAATTTTCAGTAGCATCATGAATTAATTCAACAATATAACCAGCACCTAAAGCATTCTTTTCGTGATCTACAAGCATAGAAAATTTACTACTCTCCACATAAGCAAAATTCTTCTCATTCGGGATAGTGGGAGTATCATAAGAGACTTGAATACTATAAATTGTTTCCACATTAAAAGAGTAATGTTCAGAAAAAGGGTAATCATAATCATGACAAGTTTTATAAATATAATCATCACTACTTTTTATAGCATAAGTTTCATCACAATAATCATCATAAGTAGCAACCTTGTTCTCATCATAATCAATTGAAACCTCTTCCGAAATAGTGGATACATCACTAAATAAAGTCATGACCTCTCCAAATCCACTTTCATAATTATCACAATAAGATTCAACATCCTCCAAAATTGTGGGATCACTACTTCCTAAAGTTGACACTCTTCCAAACCCACTTTCATCAATATAATCTTCATAAGTAGGAGACATGCTATCATTATTATAAATTTGCATATCAAAACTTGGGAGACTAGAAATATCATCTTCATTAAACGTAGCATCCCCAAGCTTGGGACAAACATTAATTGCAGCAAATATATTCTCAAAAACATCATCTTCATCAAACATAGCATCCCCAAGCTTGGGCCTTTTCATATCATAAGCATAATCACTCTCATCATTAATAGTATGGATAGCACCAATAGTATAGAAATTATCATCATCACAATGAGTAGTAGGAGCAACATCATTTGGGAGGGATACCTTTTTACCTTTGCTTCTCCGTTTTTTCTTTTTCTTCTTCACATCATGTGCGGGTTTATCCCTCTTTTTTGAGCTCCTTATTGATGAGATTGGTTGAATAGAAAGCTCCTCCTCGTTACCTGATTCATCATAAGAAATAATAGGAGGATATTGGGAAGTCCCTTCACTTTCATTAGTGTTCTCTTCATCTTCTATTTGCTTTCTTTTCTTTATGTAATTGGCAATATAAGGATTTTCAATGCAATTCACCGCACAATACATATAAATTTCCTCTAGATCAAAATGAAGAACTCTATCAAGGGCAAATTCTGGAATAATCTTAGTTATACGTTTCATTTCTTCATAACCCAAGAGCAAACTAAGTTCATTATGATGTGCAAGGGAAATCAAGTCATCACAATTTTTGGACACGATACGATCATGAAACAATTTGCATTGGGTACTGAAATGATCATGTTCATTGCAAAGTTCACAAGTACGGCTAAGAAAATTTAAATTTTCAGCACAAACAGATAGCCTTTCTTGCAACAATTTAGTTTCTAAATGCTTATGCCTCTTGCAATATCTATATTCCCTATTTGGTGTGTACTTGCAAACCCATGCACTCCACAAAAATTGACATGTTTATAGGAGACATTTTCATCATAACTAGTGCAATCATCATTAGTACTATGGATATTCAAAGTGTTCATACTAACAACATTGCAATCATGCTCATCATTCAAAGATTTAGTGCCAAACATTTTAATGCATTCTTCTTCTAACACTCTGGCACAATTTTCCTTTCCATCATACTCACGAAAGATATTAAAAAGATGAAGCGTATGAAGTAAACTCAATTCCATTTTTTTGTAGTTTTCTTTTATAGACTAAACTAGTGCTAAAATAGAAACAAAAAGATTCGATTGCAAGATCTAAAGATATACCTTCAAGCACTAACCTCCCCGGCAACGGCGCCAGAAAAGAGAGTGCTTCATTGATCTTGCTTCGTTCGTCTTCCGAAACGCCGACTGCCAGGAGCCGAACTCGACCAGGCGGGCCGCCTGGTGGCTTTTGAAACGTCGCGGTGGGAGCCAGGTGGCACGCCAGCCAGGCGCCAGGCTCGCCGCCAGCTATCTGCGCGCCATGTGGCGCCAGTCGGCTAGGGTCGTTGCCAGCCCACGCGCGTGATGGGACATCGCCGCAGGTCGGGGCCCACCACTACCGGGCCTCGGCACGCACGTGGATCCGCTGTGGCCGAGGCAGACGGTTGGGATTCCGGGGCGTGATTACTCCATGCCGTTACTGCGCGGTTAATGCAGGGTCATGGGGTCGTGGGCACAGTTAATCCCACGATCCCCACACCCCGTCCCCTCGGCTTCGTAGCCCAGGGCTATAAGTAGGGGGAGGAGGGGGCGGCTGTGGCTCACGCGCCCTCCTCTCCCTTCACTCTACTCTTCCTCTTATCTCTTTCTACCGCTGCAGCACTCCCGTAACACGCCGAAGTGCCGTCGCGGCCCGTCATCACCGAGCCCAGCCCTTCCGCCGCGCTGTTGCCCCACCAACCTCGAGCTTCCATGGCGCGAGCACGAGTCGGCGACTGGGATGGCTCAAATGTTATTGAAGACCACATCACCTACCTCCGCAACACGCGGCGGTTGTCCGGCGAGGGCTACGTCAAGGCACGCGTCCCACCGGAGGAGGAGATCTCGCCGGCGTCGGAAGAAGGCGAGTGTGTCATCTTCCGCTCGCATTTCCTCCGGGGCTTCGGCCTGCCAGCGAGCGGCTTCCTCCGCTCCTTTCACCAATTTTACCATCTCCAGCCGCACCACCTCACACCGAATACGGTGGTGCTGCTGTCGGCCTTCGTCATGCTGTGCGAAGGCTACCTCGGCGTTTTCCCCACACTCGAGCTATGGGGGGAGTTCTTCTACACCAAACTCGGCGTCTCCGCCAAGGAAAAGACGGCTCAGTGCGGCGCCTTCGTCGCGGTACGACGCCCAAGAGCCGGCAACCGCTTCCCGTCCATCACCTTGACCCAGTGCGTCAAGCTGTGGCAGAAGTCGTCCTTCTATGTGAATACCGTCAACCCGGCGCTGGACTTCGTCAACCTGCCGGCCTACGTAGCCGGTCCACCGGCTGAGCCGTGAACCAACTGGACCTTCAAGCCGAAGCATCTGTCGCCCGCCTCCATCGCCGCTGTCGCCAGGCTTAAGGAGATGACGGACTCGGAGGGCCTCAAGGCGTCCGACTTGTTGACCGCCTTCGTCGTGCGCCGGATTCTCCCTCTCCAAGGCTAGCCTCGCATGATCAGTCAGATGAGTGGGCACCGAGACCCATGTCGGGTGTCCACTCGGGAGATGCCGGCCATGGAGGTGGCCCGCATGGTGAACGAGATCGCGAACTGCAAGCTCTCGGAGTTGGACTGGCAGTTCGGCAAGCGGTCGTACTCCCGTGCGCATCCGCCTCCTGCCGTAAGCTCCCGAATCTCCTTTCTTTTCTTGGTATTTTATTCTTCTGCCGAGTCCTGCTTTGTCGACTGATCAGTCGGACGTGTCATAGTTCCTCACGACCCAGTCGGCAGCCGATGCTCCGGTGCAAGGCCAGGAGTTCCTGCCGGACCGAGCGGTGAGTGACGCGGACGACCCCGACTTGGGGGCGGCCGGTTTGGAGGAAGACGATGCCACAGGCGGTGGTGACGGGGCAGGCGGCTCCGGTGGAGGAGGCGGCGTTGAGACGTGGCCGGATGACAACGAGGAGGAGGCCGAGCCACGCCAGCCGCCGGTTGCTAACAGGGCGGGGGCGAGCTCCTCAGCGGCGCCACCCGCACCAGGCGGCGCACCGAAGCATCGAGCCAGCACACAGCTGCAAGGCGGCCGGCCGAAGAAGCCCAAGGGCTCAGCCGCAGCGACTAGGCGGGAGGAGACTGCATGAAAGGCCGACCGGTTTCAGAGGGCCCCGAAGCAGCCGCCGACAGTGTCCGCGTAAGAGCATATCTTCCCTTGTGTCTTCCTCTGTCCTTTCTGTGTCTTTTCCTAAATCTTTTCTGAATTCTTCTTGTCTTGTGTGAATAGGGCCCCGCTCTCTCTTGAGCGGTCGGCCTCCGCCTCCACCATCGGGGGGATGGAGGGCTCTGCCAACACCCGCCGCATAGACCCGCTCGCCGAACTCCGGGAGGCGACGAAGAAGAATGCGCGGGAGGCGCGCGAGGAGAAGGACAGGGCGGAGCAGGCGAAGGCAGACGCGGCCAAGGCGGCGCAGGAGGAGGAGGCGGACGCGGCGGCCGAGGCTCAGGCCGATGCCGCGGCCAAGGCCCAGGAGGAGGAGGCGATCAAGGCCCAGGCGGACGCGGCCGCCAAGGCACAAGCGGGAGCAGCCATGGGTGGCCAGGCTCCAGAGCTGGTCATTCCGCTATGCTCCATGTCGCCGGCGACAGGGATCCCGGCGCCGACTTGAGGAGCCGGCAACGACCAGCCGGTCATGGAGAGGGAAGGAGGTGACACCATCATCTCGAGGACGGAGGTGTCCCAGCAGACGCTGGCTGCCAACGCTCAGGGCAGTCGGCCTGACGCACCGTTGGCGCCTCGAGTCAGCGGTGAGCTAGTGGTGAGGGCGACTCCCGTCGTCCGCACTCCGACGCGCCGGCGTGTGAAGAAGGCAACTTCAGCGCCGTGGCCTCAGGAAGTCGGAGCCTCGAGCTCGTTGGCCCCAGAGGCGGAGGCCACTAGTGCAGTCCCGCGAGAGTGGACGTCTGGGGGCAGGACGGGCGTCTTGAACAAGGCTGCACAGGAAGTCCACTCCCTGCTTCAGGCCCAAGGCGACGCCCTCCAGGACTATACGAAGAAGTTCTTGGCATCGCGAGCCGCCGTCCGGGTATGCTCTTTTGCCTTCAATCTTTGCAATCTTTTGTGGGGGCGCGCCAGCGCACCCACTGGGTGTAGCCCTCGAGTTCCCGGCTGGCTGTTGAGCAGGTGACTCGGATCTAAAAGGCAAGTTCCAAGTGCAGACCCTTTCTTCTCTTCTGTTGATTCTGTTGCAGGACTGCCACAACATTTGAGTGGCCGCCTACAACTCCCAAGTCCAGGAGCTGGCTAAGCGGACCGCCGAGCTGACAGACAGCCGGAGTAAGCACTCTATTCTTTATTCTCACGGGGGCGCGCCAGCGCCCCGCGGGGTGTAGCCCCCGATATTCGGGTCGACTGCTGAGCAGTCGGGTCAGATCTTCCGGCAACTACCTTTTTCCTTGTTGATTCGCTGATCTCTTCTCACCCTTGTCTTCTGCAGGAGCCAATGCCGCCTTGCGGCAGCAAATGGGCGAAGCCCAAACCGCACTGCACGCCAAGGAGGAGGAGCGCCTCAAGATGGAGCAGGAGTGAGACCGTCTGGCCAAGCAGCTGGCTGACCAGGCGGACAAGCACCAAGCGGAGCTGCAGAAGTTCAAGGACGCGGAGGAGGCCCTTCAGGCCGAGTTCGAGACTCTGCGCTCGAACTGGGTCGAGAAGGAGAAGGCCTTGTCGGACGGTTACGGCGAAATCGAGGACCTGCTCGATGGTGAGTCATCCTTCTTTTTCTTCCTCCTGCCGTCTTGTCGTATGAGCCGGCTTCTGGTCTCATACTTCTTTTTTCTTTTTATGCAGAGTATTTCCCTAGTTACTCCGTCGCTGCTAGCCAAGCCGTCGTGGCTCGCCGTGACGAGCGGAGGCTGGATGGTGCAACAATCGCACCCAACGCCCCTCGGACCCTCGCCGAGCAGATGCTCACCATCCAGGCTCGTCTCCAGCCGGCGCATCGGGCCCTCCGCCGTCTTCAGCGTGCCGGAGCCCAGGTGGTTTCCGCCCTCTGGCCGGGTACTCCCATTCTGTGCACCGCCAGTCGGACCTCCGACTGGTTGGAGGTGGCCATCGGTCACCTTGAGGCGTGGAAGGGCTCCTCCGCCCTGGCGGGTGCATGCCGAGCCTTGGAATTCGTCAAGGGGTGGTACCCTGGGCTAAACTTAGACCAGCTGGCCACACTCCGTGCTGAAGCCGGCGAGGAACTGGATGCGGTGGCGTCCGAGCTATATCACCGTGCCGCGGCGATCGCCGAGTATACGGACATCAGCGTCTTCCTCCCCGAACTGGATGAAGTGGGCGCCGAGGTGCCGCCCAACTGGTTCGGGCTGAACCCAGAAGGCGGCGAGGACTCGGTGGAGGAGATCGCCTCCAGTGATGAAGGCGAGGAGGATGAAGATGAGGACGAGGACGGCGAAGACGATGTGCCGGATGGTGGAGACGGCGGCCGGCCTCATCCTGACCAGGTTTCGACCAACGGATGACATGCCGGCGAGCCGACTGCTGCTGATGCCGACCAAGATGAGACCAACCAGACGGCTGTTCCACCACCTGGAGCCTCGACCTCCGCCGACCCTTCTGATCCGGCTGCTGCTCCTCTGGCCTAGGCGGCCAAGTTATCTTTCTTTCCTGTTTTGTAGTCTCTTCGAACAAATTTGTTAGACTTGTGCAGTTCCACCCGCTGGGGGTGTATTCAAACTCTGTTGAATGCCGGCCAAGGGCCTTTTGCTGTGTAAATTGTCTTTGCCGATTTCCGACTTGTCTTGCGTTTTTACTCCCTTGGCTTTTTCCTTTGCCGCCTTCCCTTGGCTGCCGTCTTGCAAGTCGGACAGCCGCTCTACGGTCTGTGGCTGGGTGAAGTACTTGGCCGCTTTGGAAGGCAAGTACTTTAGCCGTTGGTAGAGTGTAGCAATAAAGTTAGAAACCGGGCAGCCGGCTGCTCAGCAGTCGGTCAGTGAGGCGAGCAACTGGCTCGGCCTATGAAAATGCTTTAGTCCTTAGCCATTTTCATGTGGGCACCGTTCTCTGCCTTTAACTCTTGCCGGCCGGACAGTTGCTCTGCAAGCTGCGACTTATGGCAGGAGAGGGCTTAGGTGCTGGCACACTACTTGTTCGACTGCAGGTAGCATTTGCATAGTACAAGGCGGCAAGCCCCCGGGCCGACTGGTCGAACCCGGTGCCAGGCAGAATAATAACATATTCATAGGCATAGAACTTATAATATAGATAAAGAGGGTAGCCCCTGAGTGCTCCTCGAGGTACCCGATGTCTTAGTACTTAATACAAAAGGTAGCGTGGTACATACTGAATCAACTGTAAAATCTTCGAAGGAGATTTGCGTTCCATGGGCGCTCTGATTCCTTGCCCGAATCATCTCTCTTACATGTTCGGGGCTTCTGCGCGTCGATGAGGTAGTAGGAGTCGTTGCCTAATGCTTTGCTGGCGATGAAGGGGCCTTCCCAAGGGGCCGAGAGCTTGTGCTGGCCGGCTGTTCGCTGGATCAGTCGGAGCACAAGGTCTCCCTCTTGGAAGGATCTTGGCTTGACCTTTCGACTGTGGTAGGGGCGCAGACTCTGCTGGTAGATGGCGGACCGGCTGAGTGCCAACAGCCGGCCCTCTTCCAGCAGATCAACGCCGTCTTCTCGCGCCTCTTTCGCCTCCGCCTCCGTGTACATGGTGACGCGAGGTGAGGCAAACTCAATGTCAGTTGGGATGACGTCCTCGGCACCATACACGAGGAAGAATGGAGTAAAGCCAGTTGATTTGTTCGGAGTGGTACGGAGGCTCTAGAGGATAGCCGGCAGCTCATCGATCCAACAGCCGGCCGACCGCTCCAGTGGCTCGACCAGTCGGGGCTTGATGCCGGAGAGGATGAGGCTGTTTGCTCGCTCGACTTGGCCGTTTGACTGCGGATGGGCAATGGATGCTAATTCCAGTCGGATGCCCTGCGTCGCGTAGAAACGGGCCAAGGCTCCCTTGGCAAAGTTCGTGCCATTATCGGTGATGATGTTGTGTCGTACTCCATACCAGGTGGTGATGTCTGCAATGAAGGTTACAGCAGTCGGACCATTCAACTTCTTATTGGCTTTGTTCCATTTGGTGAACTTGTCCACGACAACGAGCAGATGGGTCATGCCGCCGCGTGTTGTCTTGAATGGTCTCACCATGTCCAACCCCCAGACGGCAAAAGGCCAAGCCAGGGGGATGGTCTTGAGTGCAGAGGCCGGTAGATGCTGCTGGGAGCTGAACTTTTGACACCCTTTGCAATGCTTGACCAACTCCTTGGCGTCCTCCAAAGCAGTCGGCCAAAAGAAACCATGGCGGAAAGCTTTGGCGGCAAGAGATCTAGAAGCCGCGTGGTGGCCGCACTCACCTTGGTGGATATCTTTGAGGATTGCTTGGCCCTTCTCTGGTTCTACGCAGTGCTGGAAGATTCCAGTCACACTACGTCTGACAAGCTCTTGGTTTACTATCGTGTAGGCTCCTGCTCGGCGCTGCACTTGCCGGGCCGAGATCTCATCAGCCAGCAGCTCTCTGTTCACTAGAAACTTGAGAATGGGCTCCACCCATGATGGTGCTTGAATTTCTTCTACTACCACTACAGCCACCTGTACTAGGGTGGCTGGGCTGGGAGGTGGCGGGTTGGAGTTGGTTGCCACGTGCTGCATCGTTGAAGTCTCCGGGCCGACTGCTGCAGCCCCCGGGCCGGGTTGTGAAGTCTCGGGCCGGGTGCGACTGCTGCAGTCCCCGAGCCGCTTGGTGAAGTCCCCGAGCTGACTGCTGCAGCCCTCGGGCCGGGTTGTGAAGTCCCCGGGCCGGGTGCGCCTGCTGCAGTCCCCGTGCCGCCTGCCGAATTCCCCGTGCCGGCTGCTGCAGCCCTCGAGTCGGATCCGACTGCCTCGGGAGGATTCGGCACGAAGATGGACTCAGACTCTGGAGAAGGCTGGATCGAGGGCTTGCGGAGGCACTGAAGGGAAACGCCGGCTGGTATTGCTTGACGGGTGGAGCCGATCCGTGCCAAGGCGTCCGCCTGCTCGTTGTCGTTTTGTTGCACATGGAGGAACTCACACCCTTCAAAGTATCCGCTGAGTTGCTGGACGAGGAAGCGGTAGCTCGCCATGTTTGCATCCTTGGCGTCCCAGTCGCCAGACGACTGTTGGACCACCAAGTCGGAGTCGCCGTAGCACAGGATCCGGCGGATGCCGATCTCTTTGGCCAACCGGAGGCCGTGTATTAGTGCTTCATACTCGGCTACATTGTTGGAGGCGGCGAAATGGATTTGCAATGTGTATCTGAGCTTGTTGCCTTTGGGAGAGGTGAGAACAACACCGGCTCCCAAACTGGTGCGCATCTTCGAGCCATCAAAGTGCATTCGCCAATGAGTGGAGTCCTGAGCTGGCGGCAGGTACTGGGTCTCGGCCTAGTCGACAAGGAAGTCGGCCAGTGCTTGGGACTTGATGGCAGTGCGTGGCTGGTAGAAGATGGTGTAGGGGCCCAACTCGATGGCCCATTTGGCCACTCGGCCAGATGCGTCTCTGTTGCCAATGATCTCAGCAACTGGGGCAGTGCAGACAACCGTGATTGGGTGCTCTTGAAAGTATGGCTTCAGCTTCTTGGCGGCAAAGTGCACGCCGCAGCACATCTTCTGGTAGTGAGGGTAGTTCTGCTTCGAGGTTGACAGCACCTCACTCAAATAGTACACAGTCCTTTGGACTGGCTGTGCTCTGCTATCTTCTGAGCGCTCTACCACCATGACTGTGCTGACCACCCGGCTGGCGGCGGCGATGTGGAGGTACATGGGCTCTTTAGCAGCCGGAGCCGCCAGGATAGGCGGCATGGTCAACATCTTCTTTAACTGTAGAAAAGCTTTGTCCGCCTTGTCATTCCACTCAAAATGAGTGGTCTTCTTCATGAGCTGGTACAGGGGAAGAGCCTTCTTGCCCAGCCGGTTGTTGAAACGGGTGATGGATGCCAAACAGCCGGTGAACTGCTGGACGTCTCTCAGTCGGGTGGGTTTCTCCATCCTCTCGATGGTCTTGATCTTCACAAGGTTGCACTCTATGTCGCGCTCTGAGACCAGGAAGCCAAGGAGCTGGCCGGCTGGTACTCCAAAGACGCATTTATCTGGGTTGAGCTTGATCTGAATCCGACATAGATTTTCAAAAGTTTCCTTGAGATCTTCCAAGAGGGTACCGCGTTTCTCCGTCTTCACCACAATATCGTCTACATAGATGTGGGCATTTCTGCCGAGCTGCTTGAGGAGGCACTCCTGCATGCAACGCTGAAACGTGGCACCGGCATTTCTCAGGCCGAATGTCATGGTCAGGTAGCAGAAGGCTCCGAATGGTGTGATGAAGGCGGTCTTCAGGCGGTCTGCCGGGTTCAACTTGATCTGGTGGTAACCTGAGTAGGCATCCAAGAAACTCAACAGCTCGCATCCGGCTATGGAGTCTATCACTTGGTCAATCCGGGGTAACGCAAACGGATCCTTGGGGCAGGCTTTGTTGAGACTAGTGTAATCAATGCACATGCGCCACTTGTTTTTCTTCTTCAGTACAAGGACTGGGTTGGCTAGCCATTCTGGGAAGAAAACTTCCATGATAAAGCCGGTTGCCAACAGGCGGGCGATCTCTTCACCAACAATTCTTCTCTTCTCCTCCGACAGTCGGTGGAGGGGTTGCTTGACTGGCTTGGCATCTGCTCTGACGTGTAGCTTGTGCTCGGCGAAATCCGTCGGAACACCCGGCAAGTCTTTGGGGGACCATGCAAAGATGTCCCGATTCTCACGGAGGAAATCGACGAGCTCGCTTTCCTATTTGCTATCAAGGTTGGCACCTATGACAACGTGCCTCTCCGGGTGCTCAGGGTCCAAGGGAATCTTCTTTGTCTCTTTGGCTGGCTGGAAGGATCCCTGGGTCTCTGACTCTTTGGGTTCTAGAGACATGTTCGGCTGCTTGCCGGCCATGGCCACCACCCGTTCCAGGAGCTTCTTCTCAGCAGCAATCACAAGGGACTCGGCCAGCCGGCTACTGGCTGCAGCACAGGCGGACGACTTCTCATAGTCTCCACTGATCGTGATAATGCCCTTGGTTCCTGGCATCTTCATTTTGAGGTAGGCATAATGAGGCACTGCCATGACCTTGGCTAGAGCAGGCCGGCCTGGGAGCACATGGTAAGGGCTCTCCAGGTCAACCACCTCAAACCAAATCGCTTCTCGGCGGAAATGATCGTTGTCTCCGAAGAGGACATCTATCTTGACTTTGCCGATTGGTGAGCAGGACAAGCCGGGCACAATGCCATGAAACACAGCCCGACTGGGTACCAGCTGCTTCTCTTTGATCTTCAACTTCTCCATGGTGTCGCGGTAAAGGATGTTGATGCTGCTACCGCCATCTATCAGAATCCGGGAGAACCGAGCAGCTCGCCTCTCCGTTGCAAGGGTAGCATCCAACACCAGGGCATAGGAACCTGGAGAAGGCATCACGTCCGGGTGGTCAGCACGGCTCCGGCTGATAGGCTTCTCAAACCAATGCATGAACTCTGGAGCAGTTGAGGCAACTGAATTCACTTCACGGTGCTGCTGACATCGGCTGTGCCTATCGCTGGCCACACTGGTGAAGACAACGTAGGCACCATGTTCTTCAGGGTAATCGTCTTGGATCGCACCGACTGCAGGACGGGCGGCCGGCTACTGAGGAGGCGGAGCAGGTGGGCCAGCAGGTGGAGGTGGCAGTCCTTCTCCCTTGGCGATGCAGACAAGCCAGTGGCACTTCCGAGTTGTATGGTTGGACGGCTTCGCACCGCTGTGGAACTTGCAGGGGGCATCGAGGGTCTGTTCAAAGGAGAAAGCTGGCAACCAAGCCGGCTTGCCACCTTTCTGACGCTTGGGGGGGTGGCTGCCCTTCAGGTTGTTGATCCTCAATTGTCGCCACCTGCCGGCTGGTGGAAGCCGGTTGGGGGGCTTTGCGCTTGTTGTCGTTTGGCTGTTGGCACTGACTGTTGTCTCCAGCCGGCGTTCGAGGAGCCGGAGGGAGCACCTTCCCAGAAGCGTCCACTCGAAGCTCCGACTTCATAGAGGAGTCGGCAGTGGCATACTTGTCTGCTATGATCAGCAGTTCGTCGAGTGTGGCCGGCTCGTCGCAGAGGAGTCAGTGTTTGAGTAAGGTGCCCTCTCGGCACCCGGCAGTGAAGTATTCGATGGCTTGGACCTCGTGCACCCCTTCGCAGGAGTTGCGCAGCTCGGCCCACCACCTCAGGTAGTCATGGGTGGACTCGTTGGGGCCTTGTACGCACAGTGAAAGCTGGCGAGGCTTGGGAGGCCGCTTGTAGGTGCTGGTGAAGTTGTGGACGAAGACCTCAGTGAAATCTACCCAGCTGTTGATGTTGCGGGGCTTCAGGCTATTCAGCCACGTCCAGGCCGTGCCCTAGAGCATGAGCGGAACGTACTTTACGGCAACACGCTTGTTACCATTTGCTATGCTGACGGCCGTGGAGTAGTCGACTAGCCAGTCTTCCGGCTTCACAGAGCCGTTGTACTTGGGCGTATCTCGTGGAAGCGTGAACCCTTTGGGAAAGGGCTCGTCGCGGATGCGGGGGCCGAAACAAGGCGGGCCCAACGCGTCTTCTTATTCTAGCGCCAGGGATCGATTGAGACGGTCGATCCGGTGGCGGGCATCATTCTCTCCGATTCCTTCTCGGCGGCCCAGCCGGTCACCGAGAGTTGCGTGGTCAACAGGCGGCAGGGAAGCACACCTCTCCCTCCGAGAAGGAGGAGGAGGCGGACAATCGTCCCATCGTTCCACTGCTCGAGGGTGACCATCTTGGTCGCGCTCGATGGTGAGGCATGTGCGACTGTGACTAGCAGCCGGCTCTTTGTCTCGTCTGTTGCGGACGCCACCAGTCGGCGTCCGGGAGGTCGCGCCTTGCTCTCTGCGAGGGGGCGGGTTCTCAACCCGCTGATCAGGTTCTTCGGCGCGGCAACCGCGTCAATGAGCTACTAGACGCGCTCTGTCATGTAGCGACGCTCGTCGCCCTTGAGGTGGTCCAGCTCGTCTGCTGCCGCCTGGGCAGCTCGTATGTTTTCCTTGGGCGTGGCATAGACAGGGCGGTCTGCCCCAAACATGCTGGCGATGGCGGCGCCGCGCTGCTGGACCGTGCCAATGCGGCTGGGCCCACCGGTAGCTGGCGTGCCGCCAACGGCGCGGTCGATCTCACGCTGGTAGGCCTCTGAGAGGCGTCTCATGGTGGCCAACTTCTTGGCGCTTTCGACGAGCGAGACGCGGTGGGCTTCCAGCGTCTCGGCGTCGGCGTCTTCTGGGATGGGCGCAGACAGGTCCCGCAGAGCCGCCTGCAGCGGGTCTTGAGCGCCATCAGAGGCTCCGTCGTGGCTAATGACGAGCACCTCCGTGATGGTGCTGCCACTGCTGTCGACGCGAGGGAGAGGGTCGTTGATGAGCACCACGTTGGTGGGGAAGGCGTCAAGAGATGCCGTGTTGGAGTCGACAAGCATCGGGTCGGTGAAGCCAATCGACTCCAGGTCGGTGGAGCCGATCGACTCCAGGTCGGAGGCCGGCTCGTTGGCGATGTCGAGCTTGCCAAGGAGGTCGAGGAGGCAGCTCTCCGAGCTGGCGGCTCCCGCGTCGGGCGCGAGGTCGTCGGAGAGGCGGCTCGCTGCACAGGCGAGCTCAGCGCCTTGCAGCGCATCGGCGCAGACGCCGTCGGGCATGCCAGGCTGGCTACGCTCGCTGGGGAGGAAGAGGGTTCCCGTCCAGAACAGATCTCCGGACGACGGTGCACCTAGCCCCACGGTGGGCGCCAAATGTCGGGGGTGTCATGCGACATATGCCAAAGGATGGCTTATCATGGAGGGGGCTAATAATACGTCGCCGGTGCCAGGAAATGGGATGAGGCCTAGACATGCACGCCGGCGAATCTTACCCAGGTTCGGGGCTCTCCTAGGAGATAACACCCCTACTCCCGCTCTGGGGTCTCCGCATGATCACTCAAGCAAAAACGGTGGTTACAAGCTTGCTCCTTGAGCTGTTTCTCTAGAGGGGGGAGAAGAACATGGCTAGCCCTAGCTTCCCTCTCTCTCTCTATATGTGTGTGTGAATGAACTAAGGTCTGAACCCTTTGCATGGGTGCCCTGAAGGGTTTATATAGGCCTACCCCCAGGGGTACAAAGGTAAAGTGGCTAGGTGTAGGACCCGGCTGTCAGTGTCTCTGGCCGCCGGCTTCTCCGCTGGCTGATGGGGCCCGCTGCCTGGTGGGCCCTACCGGTTGTCTCGTACTTGGCCGACAGGCCACACCCGCCGCTCGTGGGTCTTGCTGGCCGCTCAGCACTGTAGCGATGCTCGTAATGATGCGTGATTTGTCGGGGGAGGCGTGGCTACAGTACCGCCGCCTGGCGGGCGATCACTGTAGCCATTCCCCATCTCTCTTGATTAATGGCGCACGAACTTTGAGGGAGGGGGAGGGCCGCCTGCGAGGAGTCGGCCTTCCCTCATGCCGACTGGTCCGTGCTCGCCGCCTTCTGGCTTCTCACTAACAGGTAAGGCCCACCGCCTGTGGGCCGTCCCGACAGCCCGTAGTGGAGGCATGGCCCTCTCTGCCATGGGTGGAGTGGCAACAGTGCCGCGCCGGACGGGAGATCTTCGTCTGGTACGGTGCACTGTGGCCACGCTTGGCCCTGGATTTGGGGGTGGCAGGGCGCGCTGTAGCCACGCCCCGTCTCATCGTATTTATGTGGGTGCAGACTCTGAGGACGCTTGGGGTAGCCTGCTAGGAGCCGGCCTCTCTAGAGGCCGCCTGCTAGGAGTCGGTCCACTTTGAGGCCGCCCTCTGGGCCTTGCTGTCTTCTGGCAGCCGGCCACTTGGACCAGCCGGCTGCGAGAAGGCGGCGCTTTGGTCTTTGATTCTTGAGGAGTGCAGCCAACCCCGATGTCTCGAAAGGCCATGGGGAGCTGATGAGGCTACCCGTGGCTAATTACTCTGACAGGTAGCGATGGCTGTCAGCGGCGTGCAAGTAGATCTAGGAGGGTAGACGGTGGCGGCGGGGCGCGGTGGACGAGACGGTCGTAGGAGCGGCGCCGACAAGCTGGACGACGACGGGGATGAAGCGATAGGACGGGATGCAAGGATCCCGGTCCGAAGCCGTGGATGAGAGAGGTCGATCTCTTGTAATGGACGACGACGTCGGGGTATCAGCTCTGGAATGGTGGAGGTGGGCGGCGGTGGATGGGGTGGCGGATGGAGGAGTCTGGGGTGGAGAGGGTGTTTTGGCGCCCACGGAGTATGAATGGGGAAATGGAGGGAGAGAGGAAGGGGGGAACCATGTCTTCAGGGCGCGCATGTCTCAAATGCGAGGAAATTTACAAACTTAGCCCTCGTTTAAAATTTCCTACATCACAACAATATTAGTCGGTTGGGGATAGGACGGTAATCTCGCATACACTGAATATTTGCCGACGAGAGTTTGTTTTTGGCACCCACCGTGTATGAATCGGGGAGGGAGTCGATTTCGGCCGAGGAGACACTGTGTTTTGGCGCCCACCGTGTATTAATCTGGGTGAGAGGCGGTTATGTCACGTTTGAGTGAAATTACAAACCTACCCCTATCGAAACCTATAGAAATCGATCCGATAGGCTTTGCGTGTCAGGGATAGGCAGTAATTTCCATCTCGCAGATTTTGGTTTCGGGTGGTTACTACGACTTTCCCCGCTTCGTTCAAATTTTTGCAGAGCAAGAGTGCATGTTTACCGTGCCAACTCAATTCGAATCCAGTTTGTATTCTATTTTTTCGGGTAGGATCCATTTTCGATTGGAATAAAATTCTATATACATCATTTTTTATATACTTTCAAAAGCACAACACCCTTTATACATTAATATGGTTTACAAATGGCATGATGTCAGATTCATAAGGCTGTATCCATCTTAATTTTGATTTTCAAATATTTGAAACCACTTTATGTTGAAATCCAATGTATGCATTCCTCGCTAACTGTCTCCAACTAATGTGTGTTTCATGCGGGTTTTTTTACTTCTCAAACATGTATAATGTGTTTCACACACGCAACATATAGTGTAATCCCGTTTAGACATTAATTGCGTATAAACCGTGCATTGTCTCTTATTAAAGAATCTACGGATCACTAATATTGATAAGCTATATAAAATTACACGTGTCCCCAAATTCAAATGAATATGCATGTTTGATACACCAATTTGCGTTATGATATTATCGATGTCGTGATCTCCAGTTTAAATATTTGAATCCCCTTTAATCAAGATATTCGTCTCATATAGCTATCACTCATGCTTATATAGGAGCATCTCTCTAGACCTATACGCGTTCATCGTCTCTTGGGTATCTCTCATGCTACCTGTATGTCGACAATGATCTTTCATCTTTGTAACACAATGACGGTACTCTCTCCCTCGACCTTCATCACTCTATCTCTCTCTAAGTATATCTCGCTCCCTGCTATGTGTCTCTAACTATGATTCTCCATGTGAAATCTCTTTCTCTCACACAAACACAAACTTCGTCTCCCGGGGTCTCATTTCTCTCTACTATTCCCATGTGTGCCACTCGCACACCCCCTCTCACACAGATATGTCTTTCGCTCCTTAGGTATGAGAAGCTACGACTCTTCCTCTTAAATATCTCTTTCTCACACACAAACACAAACTCTGTCTCCCAGAGTCTCATATCTCTCCACCATTCTCTTGTATGTCGCTCACACACACTCTCTCTCCCTAGAGATATCTTGCGTTCCCTCATATGTCTCTCTAGCTATCACTCTCGTTGTGAAATATCTTTCTCTCTCGCAGACACAAAACTCCGTCTCTCGGGATCTCATTTCTCTCTGATATTTGTTTGTATGTGACTCACATGCACCCTCTCTCTATCTTTCTCGCACCCACACACATAACTCAGCCTTATGATCCACTCAACTCCTATCTCTAACGCACACTAGCTAGCATCTTTATCTTTCTATTTATATGTTTCTCCATCAACCTTCTTTCTCGCCCTCACTCTTGCTTCCTATCATGCACACTATATATGTTTCTCTCTACATGCAGTCAAGTGCCCTCTTTTTATCTTTCTCTCACACACACATAACTTCACCCTCTGAACCACCCGGCAGTCATCTCCAACACTCAAACTAGCCGATGTCCCTCTAGCTAGCATCTCTATCTCTGTATCTATCTGTATTTTCTCCGTCAACATTTCTTTCTCGCACGCACTCTTGCTTCCTATCACCCACACTATATATGTCTCTCCATACATGCATTTATAGGTTGATCTCTTTTGCACAATCGTTGTGTCTCACTCCCTCTGCTTGCCATAGATGCATGCTCCAGCCCACACCACTATCTCTTAAAGACAAAAACACATGCTCAATTATCGGGCCTTCTTCCCTGCACTCTCACATGCATGCATATTGTCATACCGATCCGTCTCTCCCATGTTGTTGATCTTATGACTTATGTCTTCCTTCTTTTATCTCGATCATGCGCGCGCGCACACACACACACATCCCATGTATACATGTATACCTCTCGCACATGCACGCTCAAGGTCTCCTATGTCTCCATACGTAGTTAATTACCCTCAACCCTAACGCCACATCGAATCGTTCTCTTCTTGTGTGCACATAACTTCTGCCTCGATGGGTAAAACACACACTCACACTTAACAATCTCCTTCTAGCTACCCCCCCTCTCTCACTCTTCCCCTATATCCCCGAAACCAATAAGACCATCCCATCGTTTAATTCCCGCCTACATGCACCATCGATATATAGTAGCCTTCCTCAATGTCTCTCGAACAAACACGTTCTCTCGATGTCGACTCCTCTCATGCGCACACGCCTTCTCTTCCCTCTCTACGAGCCTTTTCTCTCTCGCACCCCCTCGTTGGTGGCCTCTGCCATACACATCACCTCTCTATGATGAAGCCACACACACTTAAATTACATCCGCCACCAAGGACCCTGCCTCACACACACACCCACCCACCCACTCACCCACCCCACACACACACTAAGACTCCATCTCACACACACATGCTCTAGGCGGAGCATTTGTTCCTACCACCCTTCGTCCAACCTTACCCGTATGATAGGCAATCACCTTAATTTACTTGTATAACATGGACAAATTCCACTTTACTTTAGTAGTTAGCAAACTTATCATCTCTACTCTTATAAAAAACAAGTTGGTGATGATGGTGTGCCTGCCATCTTGTACTATAGACCGTCCGATCTATATCTGACGGATAGAAAGCAAACTATGACAATTTTACAAAAGATACCCGCACCTCTCTCCACATTTAGAGCATGATTGGTTTGCTACCAATATTTGGCTAGCCAAATGTTGGAATTGCCAAATATTGGCAATACCAAGACTTGCCAAATATTGACAACTTTATGTGAGATAGGCAAGATAACTCGGTAACTAACCAAGTAGTAGCGAATATTTGGCACAATGCCAAACATTGGCATGCCTATTTTTGGCACAAACCAATTATGCTCTTACAGACAAGGCCTTGCCTCGTTCATCCTTATCTCCCACAACCTCATTGCTGAGCAATTAAAAAAGGAAGTCTCTGGAACAATCTAGCATGGTGGCCGATGCCACCTGCTCGCGCCGTCCATCCCCATGCCTCCGCCAAGTCCGACCACCAGTCACCACCACGCTCCACTCCTCCTCACCTTATCTCTCATCTTTCATTTTTTCGATGAAATTCTCGAGATACCAGTTTTCCGATAAAATTCTCGAGATATCATTAGTTTTTACACATGGGATTACTCCTGCATGGGTCAATCACAACAGGTGTTTTGTAAAAAAATGCATATTGATGTTCCGTGCAATGCACGAGCATCTTGCTAGTAATTATATAATGCAAATCACGAGCAGGAAGTGACATTTTTTTACACAACCACGTTATCATGGCCACGTAAATCACTAGCTAAAGTGTAATACCATTATACTTATATCCTGATGCAAAAGGTTGAGTACATGTCGGAAGAGTAGAGTCGCACACACGCACTCTGTCTCTCAGAGTCTCTCACACACACAATCTACGTGACGCCCACTTAAGCAGACACGTATGTTACAATTTGTGCACCCCGCGGGTACACGTGATGGTGCGCATTTATTTAAGCTGGACGGAGAACCCAAGCGGTAGCTGCATTCATTCCCCTCCTGCCGCCTCTTCTCTGGTCACCGTAGCCCGGTTGCCATGGCCCGGCCGAAGGTAACGACATACGCCATACTCCCGCCGGAGCAGCGCTTTAATCTGGAAATTATAGTGGTCATGCATGCATCTTTTTGTGCTAGCACTCCTATATAAGGGTTGACCTGTCGCTTCCCGTGGACGTGCGCGGGCGGTGGAAGAGGAAGGAGAAGGGAAGCGGGCTGTGGAGTAACGCTTTTTACCATAATTTCTTAGGAAACTGAGTGCAATAATTGAGTAGTTTTGCAAACTACTAGTACTACACCTGAAACGGTTCAAAACCAATACCACCACCACTCCCGCGTCTGACCGCCCTAGCCGACCCAACCCCATCCCTTGCCGGCGCGCGCTTCCCGCGTGAAACGGTCAGCGTCGCCCCGGAATGTCAGTGCCGCATTAATGCCCAGCCAGAGCGGAGGCGACCTCTCACTGGCGCCGGCTTTGAAGCAGCGCGACGGCCGAGAGAGCGCCGCTTCCCGGTGCATGCGGCTGCTCCACATCGAGGCTAGCCATAGTTTGGATGAGTCTCCATCGTGGGGAGCCACAGTAACTGCGATGATATGGACTCCCGTTGCCCACAGTTATGGATTGTTCCATCTATGAAGAACACGTGGGACTGGAATTACGAGACGGACATGTACCCAGGAGTGGACGTACGAACCTGAGTAATGTAGCGCAGTAAGTGAAGTGGAAAGGCACAAATAGTATGAACATGCGTGGCATATAGGCATTTGTCTCTTACTACCACTAAATGTTGTACGTGCAATGCACGGTGATGTTATGGAGTACGTGCCTAAGTACTCTACTACTACTATATTAATTGGAGGCACATATTAGGTTTATATTTGTTTACGTGTATGCCCTGAGACCTTCCAACTAGATGTGTATTTCTCTCCGGGTCGCACTTTGCATCGTTCATACCACTAGTACTACTATGTGTGGTCTTCAACCCAGAAGTGGAAGAAGTGGAGACGCTCTACCACATTGTTCATGTCCCACTCCTTTCGCTGACGTGTGGGACAGCCAGCACGTGCCGTGTTTGGCACTCCTTCGTCGTAAGAGTTGAAACGCTAGCATTCATCAGAAATAAAAAATAAATATAAATCAGAAGTGATACTATACCACGCGGTTTCCTTGCTCCTCGATATCGGAAAGAATACTTCCGTTCGCTGACATGTGGGACGTCGACCATCCTGGTCCACTTGCCATGCACGCAGAACTCCAAGGGAGAGTCACCCCCGGTCGTCGCGCCATAGTAATAATGACTAATGACCCGTCAAATCACAGGCCCAACCTTTCCCACTGTGAAGTTGCTCGGACGAAGGAACCATCATGACTTCGTTGAATTCCGCTTCTTGAAGAAAACTACTGTACCAACAGTACTGCTAGCTACAGTAGTTACTCCAGCAGAGGCCTCCTTTGGTTCATATGATAGGAATTTTATAGGAATATGAAAATCACAGGAAGTGAGATGACATGCATCTCAATTCCTATAGAGAAAGAGATGCCATTTGATGCATATGATAGGAATTTTTCCACTGAGTCTAGGCTAATGTACTGGTAATTTGCTCTAAAAACTACAGTAGTAACTAGTAGTGGTACATGCTCGTAATTAATTAAGCAAACGTACAGGCGACACAGACACACACACTAACTACTAGTACTACTACTTCTCACATGCTGGCCAGACACCGTCGTTCTCCTTCCCGGCTTTGTCGGCGACACCCCACCGTGCTTGGATCTCCGCCGACCTCTCCGCAGCAGTGCGGGCGTCCTCTTCTTTCTTGCGGCGGCGGGTCTCTCTTTTCTTGAGTGCTTTCTGACCTTTCCACTCCCTCTGTGCGGCTTTGGCTGCCTCTTGCTCTACCACCCATTCGGCCTTGGTAACTTCAAATACCGCCCACGTAGGTGTGAGGTCGCGAGCGGCGATGAACTCAGCATGGCGGGATGCCATCGCTTCCCTACCATTTTGTGTGCGGCCGTGGGCAGTGAGGAACTCGGTGCAACGGGATGCCATTGTTTCCTTACCAGTTAGTGTGCGGTGCAGTGGCATGAACGACGCTTGGTGACAGCTCTAGGGTGGAGTGGCCGGACAACCGTATAGTGCATTGGTTTGTCAAGAGCTCAAGGACAGAAGACGAAGGAAATCTGGACGCCTGGTTGTCAATAGGTGCCGCATACGCTTCAAAGGCTTGTCATCCATGAGTTCACATTTTACTACCACGCCAGCGTTTGACCGCCCTGGCCTACCGAAACCCCTTCCATCGCCAGCGCGCTTCCCGCCTGAAATGGTCACCATCTCTCTAGAACGTCAATGCCGCATTCACCGGACTTAACTGCAGGTGTAGTTGGTGTGTCACCGACATGCGGGCCAGATGCCCATTGGGCCCACATGTCAGTGACCCAACACACCTGCAGTTAAGTCACTAAAGCAGCGTCCGCATTCACGCCCGACGAGACCTCTCACTGGCGCCGGCATTGCAGCAGCACGACGGCCGAGAGAGCACCACCAGCGCGGCATCCCGGTGCAAGCGACTGCTCCGCGTTAACGACACCACGGCCATCCTTCCGTCCGCCGCCCACATTAATGACACGCGGCTGCCGACGAACCTACTCCGGCGCCAGCTGTCCATCCGTCTACTGCGGCTCATTGCCATTCTCCCGCTACATTAACTTGAGCCCCAGCTCCCAGCCATAGCCAAAGACCCACACTCATTCTCCTCTGATCCCTTCCTTCTGTCGGCACCACTTCAACCATGGCCTCCTGGCACTCCAAAGCTCTCTTGGACATATTGTCGCAGGAGCAGATGAAGGACATCGGCGGCTCCGCTCCGGGCGCGCTCCAAAGCTCTCTTGGACGTACTGTCGCAGGAGCAGACGAAGGAGATCACCGGCTCCCCCCAGCCGCCCTCCGCCGCCACGACCACAAAGCCGGCGCGCGTGCGCGGGCGCAACCGGCAGCGAGGAAGAGTAGTACACGGTAGGTCGCCGCCGCTCTGGTCCCAGGAAGGCCACCGCTCCTCCACTCAGTCGACGCCAAGCTTGGTGGGATGAACATCGGCGGCCGATTAGCCGCTTGACGGTGACGTGGAGGCAGAAATCTTCAGAACCTTGTGCTTCGGAGGAGGAGGTTATCGAGGCGGATGAGGAGGAGGCAAATGCAATGGCTGGTTTTCTCGGGTTCATGGCCGGACATGATGGTCGGGCGCCGGCGATCGTTTAGATTAGGTTTACAGTAGGTTTTAGTACGGTTTGTGCGAAATATGTAATGAATTTGGTCCAGTTTGTAGGAAAAGTTTTCAAAATGTAATGAATTTCATCCGGTTAATTTGGAATTTACTTTGTTTGCACGAATTTCGTCCGGTTAGTTCATATAGTTGTCGAAAGGTATGCAGGTAGCATTGGATGGTATCCATCAGTGTCCTCGGACAGATGCCAGTGTAAATTTGTGGCCCAGCGCTGGGGATGCCCTAACTATCATGCTATAATCGCTAAAAGTGCTCCATTATTTCGCAGGGAACAGTTATCCCTCGATCAAAGTCAGATCCGCCGTGTTTCGCACTCCTCCCACGTAAGAGTGTAGACTCTTGCTTACATAAAAATGGAGCAAGTGGACGGCACTGTAGCACGTCATATCACTCAAACTAGCCCGCCTAACGCGCGGGAAAGCATCGCCCTCATCATTTTGTTCTGGATTTCTATCGATCGATCCCATGAAAATGTTACGGTTTGCAAGTTAAAAAGGAAAAGGCGGCACACTTACAGCTCATACGCGTCGCGTTCGCGTCGCACCCCCGACAGTCCGGCTTGCACGCCGCTCACCAGAAGGGACACGCGTTGTCTTGCATTTTCACTGACATGTGGCACTGCAATTGAGTAAACCGTCGATAGCCGAAATCTAATCGCTTGGCAGGTGTCGGCTGAGAAGAGAGAGACGGG
Source organism: Triticum aestivum (assembly GCF_018294505.1). Lineage (NCBI taxonomy): Eukaryota > Viridiplantae > Streptophyta > Magnoliopsida > Poales > Poaceae > Triticum > Triticum aestivum. The sequence continues at coordinate 222,567,232 of NC_057808.1, forward strand.
GGAGGGAGAAGAGATCGCCCGCCCGCTGCGCACGGACTCCAAGAAATATAAGCCCGTCTCTACACGTGGTCCTAGGTATAAAAAACTAATTCTAAAAAAAAGAGGCATAGAAAAACAATTGTGTCATTCGCCGACATGTGGGATGTCGACCATCCTGGTCCACCTGCCATGCACAAAATTATCCTGGTCCACCCCGGTCGTAGCGCAGGCCCAACCTTTCCCACTATAAGTTGGTCAGACGAAGGAACCATCATGACCTCGTTGAATTCCGCTTCTTCAAGAAAACTTACTGTACCCGCAATACTGCTACCACACGCAAAGACTGGACGACACTGTACCACGTCATATCACTGAAACCCACTAGGCCAAACTAGCCCGCCTAGGATTTGTACTCCCTCCGTTTCAAAGTTAGTAGTACAAAGTTGAGTCATCTATTTTGGAACGGAGGGAGTACGTCTCTGTACTGCTATGATTTTGTGTTGTACGTCTCTGTACTTTTGCTACGATTTTCCTACCCTCTGAACCAAATGAGGCCTGAATGTATCCGTGTCGACTATTGTCTGATCGATCGCTAAGCCTACAATTTTAGGAGCTTGGGCTATTGGCCGATCGACGACAGATCAATATAAGTGTACCATGAGCTCATCAGCCCCAACGTTTCTCTTTGGTGAGTGTTTTGCAAGTACTATAGCTCACAAAGTAGCTAGGCTACTAACACCAAGAATCATCAAACAAGCCCTGCTGATATGATAAACAGTTCAAACTTACATATAAGCATGCCATATATTACATCAAAAGCTGGTGAGGATACATCTGTGTCCACAACTCGGAGAGGGTTCGCATGATTCACTATCAAACAAAAGTAGCAAGTACCGCCCACACAAGGCAGTGCACTAGTCGTAAGATGGTTTAATAACACGCATCGTTCTGGTAATTAAACACAATGCAAACTACCCTGAAGGATTAGCGCGACCAACTATTTCTTTTCATCGATCTCTCGGCAATGACCACAGCACGGACAGCGGCATGGGAATCGATCTCTGGGGCGATGTCCATAGGACGGACCGCGGCATCAGAATCGATCTCTGGGGCGATGTCCATAGGATGGACAGCGGCATCAGTATCGATCTCTGGGGCGATGTCAACGGGACGGACCGCGACATCGAAAACGATCTTTGGGGCGTTGTCCACAGGACGGGCCGCGACATCGGAATCATCAAGGACGTCCACCGGCACCTGCACAACCCTAACATATTAGCAAGTACATTGCAAATAATCAAAAACCACAACTTTGGTAAACCATTATTTTTTACCATGTGCAGCTCACCGCGGGATCCCATCCCTCCGGGGGCCATCTCCTCATCCTCGATGGGGGCCATCATCTTGCCAGGGGAATACTGCTTCTCAACGGCAACTATCTCCTCAAACTTGGCCTTGAGGCTCGCATAGGTGGCCATTAGAGTTTCTGGGGTAGGCACGGTGGGGTCCTTTCTGTTATTCCAACTTTCTTTGAGGAGTTCGTCCGCCAACGTCGTCAACTCTTTGGCCAGTGCTTGTTTCTTGGAGTTCTTCATCTCCATGGGTTGGCCCGCCAACATGGACAACTCATTGGTCGGTGCTAGCTTCCTGGAGATCGCTGTCTCTAGTGGGTTGTCCGCCGGCAACTCTTTGCCTAGTGCTCCAGGATCCATCAATGAACTGACAAACAAAAAAGGAATTGAAAGGAAACCACAATCGCAATGAAAACGGGAAAAGAATCGGCTGTGAGAATCGGTCGGTGCGTCGCAAAAAGAAGTTTCTTGGAATGAAAATATAGTAGCATCACTGATTCGCCCACCTTTCCTTCATCGGTACAGAAGAAAAATGGCAGAAGTGAGTAGCCTGGAGTGAGGTTTTCTTCAAGAAAGGGGAGAAAGGGCTTCAACGAGCGTTCTAGTGAAATGATGGTTGCTTCGTCCAGTCCAACTTCGAGGCCACTTTACCACTACTGGTAAAGGTGTGGGTTTTGTGATATGACGGGTCATGACGGCCACACCGAGGTGACCGATGAGTCTCGACTGTAGCACCTCGCTGTGATTTGGTGGATGGCACGCGTGCCCGGATGCTTTGATGCGCCGCATGTAGATAGAGCGGCTAGTCATATAGGAGTACTCAATATTGTGCACCGCAACCAAGGCGGAGAGAAAAACGAGAGAACTATGTATTTATTTACGGTGTAGATTCACTCATTTTGCTCCATATATGTACTACTCATTTAGGGTGTAGTCTAGTCACTAGTTGAAATCTCTAGAAAGGCAAATACTCCTTTCCGGTTTACAGGGCTATACTAGCAAGTAGTACTACAATAGTGGGCTCAAATAGCAATTTTGTCTCATGCAAGAGCCTGGCTATATGCGTGCTCCAAGGCACCGCACCATGCCCCACCCCTACACAAAGAATGCCACGCGAGTGTTCGCAACTGCCACGTTCGGGTTGCGCTTGGCTCTTCACCTCTTCGAGAAGACGAACAATGATGCTACTACTACTTCTACAGTATCGAATCCACTACTGCATGTCCGTCCACCGCGTGCAGGAGGGACGGCTTGTTGTAGTACTCTATAAGGCTAGTTGTAATGGGAGTATCATAGGAAGTACTCCCTCTGTTCCTAAATATTTGTCTTTCTAGAGATTTCAACAAGTGACTACATACGGAGCAAAACGAGTGAATCTACACTCTAAAATATGTATATATACATCCGTATGTGGTAGTCCATTTGAAATCTCTAAAAAGACAAATATTTAGGAACAGAGGGAGTATCATGCATGCCAACTAGGTAAATTTGACGAGGTGGCATAGAATTAAATGAAGAAAGAGAGGGTTGAGTATCATATCATGATACCGTATCATATTAAATGTTGTGCTACTATGTGTCATGCATTCTATTAAATGAAGTCATCTATGATACTAACATATGATACTATGCACTACGGATGTGTGGTATCATACACTAGTATCATATGCATGATACTAGTATATGATACTTTCCATTACGACCAGCCTAAGAAAAAGCCTGTCCTCGTCTGCGAGCCACCGCGCACATGGGCGAGGGAGAAGGTGTGTAGTAGTAAAATCAAGCTTCTCCTTGTTGTATGAGTTGACGCGACACATCATAGCACTGGCCCCACATGGTTGCCTCTAAACTTGGCTGAAAGACCCGCAATGTACAATATATTTGCGGCAACCTCTAACATTTACGCCACCACAAATTAAAATATATATTCTTGTCTTGACCAGATGAGCGTGCAAACTACAATCACCAGGATGACAGGTAGGGCCAGAAGATTATTTTAATAAAAAAAAGCATGGAGCCAACCCCAACGATTTTAAGCTTACCGGCACGGTACACGCTATCCTAGACTACTCTACACATGAAACTGCCACACAAGCGTCCGGGCTGCGCTTGGCTCTTCACCTCTTCGGGAAGTCAAACAATGATGGAGTACTACTGCAGTGGTGGAGTACTACAGTATGCTTCTGCCCACCTGACACCGAATGAACTGCTGCATGTCCACCGTGTGCGCGAGGGAGAGCGTGTAGCGAAAGCTTCTCCTAGTCCTGCCAGCCACTACGCTCATGGGCGAGGGAGGGACGCAGCTTCATTGACTTACTGCTCCTGCCTTTGCGTGTATGACAGTCGGGCCCAACAGGTGGGTGGCCCACTTGTCATGCAGCCAAAGGCAGGTGTAGTTAAGGCACCGGAGCTCAGTCCGCGAGGGAGAAGGCGTTGTAGTAATCAAACTTCTCGTTGTTGTACGAGTTGACGTGACACATCAAAGCACTGCACTCGATATATTTCAATAATTTGCATTTACCGATGCATTAATTACAACGCATGCATGCTTGCCGTGACTCTCCTTTTGATACTTGCATGTGTTGATTTAATGCACCTTGCCAAATTTTGACTATAAATTTAACTAACCAAATGTTCATGCATGTCACAAAAAATTACATCATTGAAAACTATGTTCAAATACGAATCAAACGATATAATTTTTGCTAACATGCACTAACATTTTGTCAGTTAAATCTTTGGTCAAAATTTAGCACCAATTACAAAGGGGCCCAATAAATATTGTACTCACTTTTTTTTTGAGGATACTCCCACATAGAAAATATAAATAATAATGCATGTTGGGGCAGCCCAGGTTTCCGATAATTTTAGCCGTGGGCTTGTTCACAAAGTTTACGAGGGGGTGGTTGTTCATTTAATGGAGGGTCTTGTACCAGACTTGAACGATACAAAGTGCGACCTGGCACACCATAACACCACTTGGAATAAGCGGGTAGCTATCTCAAAAAAAATAAACAACTAAAAAAATGGCGACCTGGCATGTACACAATTTTAAACGATTGGTTTGATGGAGTGAAAAAGGAAAAGTACCCCACTACGTATATATAGGCCGGAGCCTCCGCGCTTGCTTGCTAGGGTTGCTCTATTCACACACTCTCATCCTCTCCAGATCTAAACAAGATAGCGGTGGTAACACTGTCTTTCTCCCTTCAAAAAACATTGTCTTTCTATCCTCACCGCTGGTTACAGATCCGGACGTATCCCCCTCCGCTGGTGAAGGGGAGGAGGGGCAGCGTTTATCCCGTCGTTGACAGCGAGGGAGGAGACCCACTGCCGGCCACACCGTTATCTCTGGCCGAGCGCTGGCGCGGGAGGTCCTCCGATCCATTCGTCGTTGCCCTAGTGGGGCGGATCCGGCCTCCCGCCGCCGACCTATCCACATCCTGACGACCTTCAGGTATATCTTCCTTCGAAACCGCCCTAGCTCTACTTCCCCATTTCGCTGCGTCGCTGCATGTGCATCATTTTCTACCTCTCAGCCCCTCTCGATCGGATGGTCCAACGTCACCTATTTTTTTCTTCTATTGTTAGAGGTAAAGCTACTTCATGGATTCGAATCTTGTACTTGGTTCAAACAAGAAATAAAGTGGGGGTGGGGTAATTTAGTATGTACATCAGACTTGGTACAAACAGGAAGGAAAGGGGGTGAAAGTAGTACAAACTGGTCATCCAACCGGTCTCTTGGTCGAAAAGGGAAATATAGGGGAAACGCTGTACATAGTGGTATGACCAGGACTAGATTTGCTATCCACACATAGGAGTAGGTGGCTAGAGTGAACAAAAATGGGACCAACCCAGATATGTTTCTTGGATGTTTGTTTCTCGGGGAAAAAATTCTGAATCACTACTTTATGCCCCGGTTTAGGTACATGGTGCTGGACTGCTGGTGCACCCACTGTCCCATGCCCTTATACCAAATATTTAGATGTTCTTAATCTAATGCCCCTGATAAAATGAAGCCATGCCACTGTTATAAGACATGACAAGTTTAGCCAAATGTTTTTGCCTGTAATTGTATGAGACTCTAACTGTTTCCTCTGTAGCTTTTTGTGCAAACAGGGATATCCATTTCACCTGGTTGCTGTTGTGACCTTTTGGTGCACTACACAAAACACTTCTTAAAAGAAGTGACTTTTGTGTTGTTTAACTGGAATGTCAGAATGGAACAGTTGGTTCATTTCGGTGGAACTGCACAAAGGGAGATCTGTGTTCCAATCCTCATCATCCATATTGGCACCATAACCTTCCTTTAGGTAAGAATGATATTTAATGCATGTGTTCATCTCTATTTTGCGACTGCCATGAGAAAATAATGCTATTGTTTACTAGTACACTTGTACTCCCTCACCGACAAAACCAATTCTGAAATAGAAGGCCAAACATGTACTTTGTTTCACCAACTGGTGAGGAGAAAGAGAAACAGAGCATGAAGAGGAGGAAGAAGAAGAATAAACAGTGCCAAGGTGATCTTGCTGAAGCCAAGGCCTCAGTCGAGGACATTCAAGGGCTCCTTCAACGTTTACCTTACATGTGAGATGATCCTCCAGGGATCCCTTCCACTTCTGCTGTCTCTCTTGCAAGGTCACTTAATTAATTAGGAGTACTTAAGTACCACTAATTTATTGCTGCCTAATTTTCCTGTCGGAGTTAAACAAATCATTAGTAGCACCCTATGCTGAATCATGTACGTGTGTATGTTTGCCTGTGGAGGTGAATCATGTGGTGGAGTAGGGAGGGAATCTTGGTAGTGTCATGACATAATAGTGCTATTATTTTGCATGTCAGTTTATTGCCATTGGTTCAATGATGCAATGGTTTGCATATTGTCCATCATGAATTTGATGCTACTGTTAGAGTTATATGCTAATGTCTTTCTATCCTTTCTCACTAAGCTAATGAAAGTTTCACCTTGTTCCTACTTGTGCAAACAGGGATCATGTTGTGCCAATCATACATTTTAGTGGAACTACACAAGACAATACAATGAACTGTATCCCAGCCAGTGCTTTAACTCTGCTGGAAGTTCTTGATAATCTTTCGATATAATCTCAGCACTGGTAAACATGAGTGATTTCAACCATACATTTGAAGTGCACAAAAATATATACTATTGAGTGATTCCAGTGAGTGCTTTATCATCTCTTCAGGGACTACATGAATAAGCTTTTTTGCTCAGGTTGGTACCGGCCTAAGGCCTTCATCCATCTTAGTTTGTTGTCATCTCTATTTGTATCGTGCTACTGTCATGATAAACTCCTTTATATTTGCACGTTAAAGTTTTGCAACCTATGATGCATGGCAATGCTTTGAGTGTTGAGCTAATTGGCACTGATTAAATAAACTAATACCTCTCTTTAAGCAAGACTACTATGTTGCTAACTTTACCCATTAAGATAATGAGGGTGCTTCTATTTGTTAGTGTATGTTTCGTCAACTAGTCCCACTATTACAGTAATCTCACTCTCTCAATATATGTGCCAACAGGGATGCTCGATTTTGGTGGAACTGCACAAAAACTTTGGGTGCTTCATTGCCTCGACAGCTTCCTTCCTTTCCCGTCAGTCGCTAATCTGGGCTTGCTTCCTTCCTTTGCTGTCAATCGCTTCGCTTATCTCGGCTCCCACTCAAACAGAATAGTAATTGATATGCTACCTCACACAAGTTGGTACTAGTCTTTATCCTTATTATTGTGCTTGTCATATGTATTGGTAATTTGGTATTGTGCTACTGCTTGCCGATTTCATAAAGGAGTAACTTGGAGCCTGAACTCGCAGGCAAATCATTACATTGGTGATATCAGTAGAACTGCACAAAAAGATCAGATGGGCAGATACTTATGATGCTGCTATGTACTCCAAAGTTCACTCAGACAAGCATCGATGTTGACAAGAAGAGGTGCCTATATTCATTCGAGTATCAACTGGTGTCAACCAGTTGTCAAACTCCAAGTATTAGGAGAGTGAACGCCAAAAATATTGCTTGGCGCACAGCCTAGAAAAACGCAGTCCAGTCTTTGGTCCCAACTTGTGCCTTTTGGTTATCGGCACATATGGTAGCGAACTGTATGGCATGGAGTCTAAAGATTCCAGACAAGTTGGTTGACGCGTATATTCATCTGGAACTTAATCAGTCTGCACGCAGGGATGCTCCATTTCAGTTGAACTGCACAAAAAATTTGGGTGGTTCATTTTCTCAACCACCTCCTTTCTTGTCTGCAATGTAGAATTTTGGCGAGCTACAGGACCAAGATGAGCCAGTAAACTAGTTGGATGAAAGTAGTGGCCAAGTTTCTCAAACCTCCCTCGGCACGAGGCCACTATTTGAGGATAAACCTACAAGCAAAGTTCAGATTGTCTGTGCTGCCTCTTACGTACTCGAAAGTTTACTCGTACAAGCATTAATTTTAGCAAGAAGTACCTCTGACTGAACACCATTTACCAGTTTGTACCCTAGGTATTAAAGTTCGTCCATGGATAATATTGGTTGTGATCTCAATCATTTGGTTGCATAAACATACTGAACATGTGTATATGTGAATCTTTTTGTGAATTATCTACGAATATTGTCGTGTGATCTATCAATCATTTGGATGCATAGACATGCTGAACTTGTGTGTATATGAATCTTTTGAGTTGTTGATTGTGAATGTTGGCTATGAATATGAACGTGTCCTGTGAACCTGAGTTTGATACGAATGTTTACCTCTTCTGTTGTACTTGTGTGTGAACTTGTTAGTATGTCTACTGTGGGATTTGTGACATGTGGGTGTCAATGGCACACCTCTTCCCGAGAAGAATTGCACCTGCTTTGTTAGGGTAGCAACGGCGCATCAACTCTTATTAATATTTTTGCTCTGTCTTCCCCCCTCCCCCGCTCAACCCCTACCGTAATGTTTTCGACCTTAAAACAAACATAGTATTGCGTTGTTTTTGGGGCTTGATGAAAAATCGAGTGCTGGTTTCTGTAGGTCGGACCGCCCAGCAAATGGGCTGCTGGTCCACCACGGACTGGGAGGCTAAAAATACAAGTTGTATGGTGTAGAGGCAAGTAAAAATTAGCCATCGAGAGCCATCCACTAAAGAAAAAAATTGTGTCTGATGTGCTTCTTCAGTCGCGCCGCCGGGCCCCTCTTTAATCCAGTTCGCTCGGGCATCTAGCTGGTATCATTGTTTTCTAGAGGGCGAACAAGTATCAGCTAGGCCTAGGTTTTCTTTTTTAACATGCGTAGCCCACGACATACGGAGACAGTGGTTTCAACTTATTTGAGGTCCATACCGGTCTATGGGCCTCCCAGCGTAGGTTTTACTTTTTCTTAAAGATCGGCAGCCCAATGTATTTTTTTAATAAAGCGCAGATCTCTGTTCTATTTATCTATATATATAAGAATAATAATGCCGTGTCCAATTTATGTTTTCCCTTCTAACCACATTATATATATTTATATTATTACTATTGTCGTATATTTTATAGAGACTTTTATATACATTATAAAAACATCCCACGTGTTATTAACTTATAAGAGTAAATGTTTAACAGAAGTTGGCAAGGAAAATCCTGGTTGTTTTTGACTCACAGGCAAGGAAAATCCTCGTGATTGCGTATAAAAGCTCGCGAAGATTTTAAGGACCAATGTAATAATAACGCGCTCATTTTTATTTTGAGCAATAACTCGCTAATTTGTTAATTATATATATAAAATGTGTCGCTCCGGTTTATTTTTTGATGTTAATTGCTCCTTCTACCCTAACATTATATATAGAACGAGCCCGGCTAATTCGTGTATTTCAAGAAAGTGCAAATGGGCTGGGATTTCTTAGAAAATATTAAATGGGTTGCATTGACGCAAAATTATTTGTTCACCCAGCCCAGCAAATGGACTGTACATTCTAGAAAACATGTGTTATATATATGCCACATTTTTGCAGGCTGACATGTGGGATAATAGGTCGAAGCCTACGCGGGGTGTTGTCAACTTGGTCAACAAATGATTATGACATCCACAGCCATTGGATTTATATCCAACGGCAGGCATGCACCTTCAATCTCTCGTCTTCTTCCTCCAGCGTCGCCGGGACCGCCTGGTCTGGCCTCCGGCGGCTAGCGGCTCTGCTTAGCACGCATCACTGTGAAGCGCTACCCCGCCGACGGCCAGGCCATCCCTCCACTCCGCACCTCCTGTTATTCTCTGCCGAGTGTAGGCCCACCCCGCACCCGAACCAGTCAAGTTTCCCACTCCTCTCCGTCTACGACTCCACTACCGCGTCTTCCCCATCTCCGGGTCATTCCAGTCCTGGGCCTCTCGGCGCGGCGTGGTCAACAAACGAGAGTCATCGGAAGAGGACTGTACGTGGAGAGCCTGACGGCTGGGACCCACGAGGTCCATGGTCGCACACAAGGAAAGTTCCTCCTTATTAAGCTGGAAAAAAAAGTTTCCTCCCCCTGACAGCTGGGACCCACCGGCTGTATCTTCGCACGGAAGAAAGTGCCACCTTGTTATGCGAAAAAACTATTCCTCCCATTAACATCTAGGACCCGTCAGATTTGGTGGCTGACTTGTGGGCCTACTTAGCGGACGTGTACGCAGGTCTTTGTCAACTTAGTCAACAAATGATTCTAGCAGCTGGACCGTTGGATGTTAATCCAACAGCCGTGCTCCTTCTTCAACCTCTGTTCCTGCTCCGGTCTCCCGTGGGCGGCAGTGCTGCCGCGCACCCGAACCAGTCAAGTTTCCCACTCCTCACCATCTGCGACTCCACTGCCGCGTCTTCCCCATCTCCGGGCTGTTCCAGTCTGGGGCCTCGCCGTCGTCCATCGGCCTTGGTGCGCTCGGCACGGTGTGGTCAACGTGCTCAACAAACGATGACTGTACGTGAGAGGCTGACAGTGGGGACGCACCACGCCCATGGACGCATGCATGCAACTGCATCCTTTTTACCCTGAAAAATAATGTTTTCTCCCCCTGACTGCTGGGACCCACCAGCTACATCTTCGCACGCAAGGAAGTGCGTCTTATTACGGGCAAAAAATATATCCCCCCTGACAGCTGGGACCCAGCAGCTATATCTTCGCACGCAAGGAAGTGCGTCCTTATCCTCCCTGACAGCTGGGACCCACTCGGTCGAAGCGTACGTACCGTTGTCTGTCTTGTCAGAACGTGTACGTACATACTGGTCGATCGGTCGCTCTGCAACGATGAACCGTGGTCGAGTAAGTAGCGGCACATGTCACAGTAGAGCCCCGCACGTAGCAGTCCAGGCTGTCCCGTCTAAACCGTGTACATGTACATACAGCCACACGCCAAAAAATACGGCCACGTACATACATATGGGGGGGACGCTCGAACGCCTACTCGCGCATACGTACGGCCAGGGCTTGTGTACATGGCTGGGTCAGAATGGAGAATCTGCGTCGTCGTGTTCATCGGGAGCCAACCGGCTAGGTTGGAACGGAATGCGTCGTCATGTTCATCGGGAGCCAACCGGCTTGGATGGAATAGCCGATCGAAATGAGGCCTGGCGTATCGCAAAATGGAGGAAACGGCCTTGCGTTCGACCGGCCACGGTCGAAACAGGATCCTATTCATCGGGAGGGGTCTGGTGTACCGCAAAACAGAGGAAACAGACTTCTCTTGGACCTCCTACCATTGAAACGGGGTCCTGTTGATCGGGAGGGGTGTGCTGTATCGCAAAATGGAGGAAACGGACTTGTATTGGAGCGCTACGGTCGAAACGGGGGTCCTGTTCATCGGGAGGGGTGTGGCGTACCACAAAACGGGACTCCATGGGATAATGTTCATCTCCACCGTCGACTGCCTCCACGGGCTACTGTTCATCCACCGTCGACCTCCTCCAGCCTCCACCTGCATCTGTTCATCCACGGGCTCCTCTTCATCGAGCCTCCACCGCTCCTCCACCGGCTACTGTTCAACCAGCCCTCTCCATGGGGTCCTGTTCAACCAACCCTCCATGGGCTTCTGTTCATCCAGCCCTCCACCGGCTACTGTTCAACCAGCGCTCCACGGGGTCCTGTTCATCCACCCCCAACCGGCTCAATCGGGGTCCTGTTCATCCAGCGGCAACGGCCTCTACTAGCATGGAGTACTGTTCATCCAACCCCCCACCGGGAATTGTTCATCCAAATCCCCCCAACAATGCTCACTGTTCATCTAGAGGCAACATCGATCGGCTTCAGTTAGAAGCAGTAGCGAAGGAATCGCTCGATCGGGTTCAGTTAACAGCCATCGATCGATCGCTCGGGTTTAGTAACGCGTAGCCTATAGTGCAATCACTCGGGTTCAGTTAGAGCCCAATGCCTCACACCCACGCGCATACATGTATGAGAGAAACACGCATCGCTCCGGCCCCGACCACCCACCGTAACCGGGAACTCCCTGGTATTTTCCTCGCCCTCGCTTCTACCACGATTTTTTCCGTCATGGACGGCCCAAAGAATGTCATGCAGCTGCGTCTCCGGCCCGCCCAGGATGAAAAGCCCATTTTCTGTCATGATTTTTGTCATAGAAGTAGGAGCCCACCACATCTATGATGATACTGGATTTTGTCACAATTATAGTCATAGAAGTGTCATAAGCATGACAAAAAAAAATTCGTTCGGCCCAAAATGTCATGGATGTGTCTTTTTTTTGTAGTGCAGGCGATGGCGCGAGGCTCCTGGAAGCCCCCAGCCCCCTCGTCCTGGTGGTGGTCGTCGTTCCTTCTCGGCGCTGGTGGCAGCGGAGGGAGGCCAGCGTTGTCCTGTGGATGGTCCTCACGAGGCTGGCCCTACCAGCGTTCCTCACGAGGCTGATCACGCCACTCCTGGCGGGGGCCGCGGTCGTCCCAGCGTCCTCCATTTCGGCCTCCTCCACGGCTGTAGCCTCGATCGCTGCGCTCGGGGCGACGACCGAGGCGCCCGTCACAGATGCCCCTGAGCTCCTGACAGCCATTGGTGTTGTGGCTGTGTACATTATGGAAGACGCAGAACGGGCGGCTGCCCTTGGATGACTCCGGGTGGTCGTAGCCGTGCTTCATTTCTGGCTCAGCCGTGAGCACGGCCGCCCCCTTGCGCTTCACGTTCTTGGCCTTGGCCTTCTTGTCCTCTTGGTCGGTCTCTGGGATCTCGAGGAGGGAGAGGCGTCCTTCCTTAGCTCTCGCGCACTTGGTCGCCATGTTGAACATCTCCAGAGCCGTGCGCAGGTCCTCGTGTATATGGCGAGCTCTTCCATCATCTTGACGTCGCGGACACCATCAGTGAATGCGGAAATGATGGCCTCGTCCAACACCTTGGGGATCTTGAGACGAACGCTGTTGAAGCGCTGGATGTACTTCTGCAGGGTCTCCCCTGGCTGCTGCTTGATGCGTCACAGGTCACCCGCAGCAGGCAAGCGGTCGCGAGTGCCCTGGAAGTTGGCGACGAAGCGCTCGCGCATCTCGCTCCAGGAGGAGATCGACCCCACGGGCAGGTTCAGGAGCCACGAGTGTGCGCCATCCTTGAGGGCCATGGGAAACCAGTTCGTCACGACCTTCTCGTTGCCGTTGGCCGCCTCGATGCTCAACTCGTAGAGCTACAAGAACTCAGCAGGGTCGGGGTGCCGTCGTAGCGTGGAGGCAGGTCGGGCTTGAACTTCCCTGGCCAGATGACACTGCATAGCTCGGGAGTGAAGGCACGGCAGCCCGCGGTAGTCACGGGATCCGGTCATGGAGGTGGAGCCTTATTTTGGCGCTCACGCGCCACCACCGCTGGCGGCGCACGGTCTTGACATGGTGGTGCTGGGAGTGCGGGAGCATGTTCTTGTGGCCGCTGGACCTCCTGGCAGCTTTCTTCTCCACACGCGGGCACCCTGCGCGGAGGGTCATGGAGTGGGGCCGCGCACCTCCGAGGGTGGCGTCTTGACGGGGAGGTGGCGAAGGTGCTCCATGGGCTACGTCGCCCACGACAGGCGGCAGGCGAGGCAGCGAGAGAGACGGTACAGGAGAGCCCCCAGCAGCGCTGGCAAGCTCGGTGATGCGGTCCAGCCAGTCTTCATAGAAGTCGTCGACAGGGCGGTAGCACAGGAGATCGCGTGCCATGAGCAGTGCAGCCTGCGTGTCCGCCGACCCGCGACGAGCGTGAGATGACGAACCAGCCGGAGTCTGCGACAGGGTGGCTGTGCGTCCATCACGCCGCACGGAGGGATGCAACGACGAAGCTTGCTGCTTGTGCCCCGTCGGGCCGGTGGCGGCATTGGCGGCAGGCGATGGAGAACGACAGGGAGGCCCACCGGCAGGTGCCGTCTGGGCGACTCGAGCAGCGAGGGTGGCCCGACGCTCAGCACGGGCACGACGGGCGTCAGCCATGGAAGCGGTGGAGCAGCGGTGAATCGATCGGCGGAAGAGAGGCTCTGACGCACCCCTACCTGGCGCGCCAAATGTCAGATTCAGGGTTCCACAGACCCTTGAGAGGTTCAAACTCTGGGGTGCGTGCAAAGAACTCGTCCCCCCAGTCTTCCTACACATGATTCCACGGCCTAGCTCGACGAACCAAACGGACTAGAGACACGACAGTTTACCCAGGTTCAGACCACCTTGCGGTGTAAAACCCTACTCTTACTTTGTGGTGGATTGGCCTCGAGGGGCTGTGGATGAACTAGTATAATGGTTGAACAGCCTCAGGAGGTGAGGTTTTCTTGTGCTCGATGAGCTGGTGAGTGTGAGGATGATCTAAATCATTCGTCCCCTTCTATGGAGGTGGCTAGGTCCTATTTATAGTGGCCCTGGTCCTCTTCCCAAATGTAGGCAGGAAGGGATCCCACAACGGCCAAATTCAAAGGGATACAACTAGTACAAGTTATCCTGACAAAAGTAGTCTTCGCCTGCAAAAGCCTCTGGTGGTTACACCGTGGTGGGCTCCCCGATGACCTCCGTCCCGCTGTCCTGGTGGTCTTGGTCTTGTTGCACTGATATGGAAACCTTTGCTTGATTCCTCGGGACTCCGCGCCTGCGCTTGCCTCCTTAGCACCAAAGAGGAAACTGGTACACTGCACCCGCTGGCGCCCGCCTGGCCTTGGTCGTCATGGCTCATGTCATATGAACCTCACGAGGTGCAGCTTGCATAGATATCTCCGCTCCTCGGGAGCCAGCCTGGGGAGGCCGCCCCCCAGGGAGGTCTTGGTGTCGCCCGCCTCGCGAGGCTTGGCCCCTCGTGAGGGTCTTGGGTTGTTGTTGCTGAAGCTGGGCCGTACCGAGCCGTTGACGGAGCCACGCCGTGGGCCACAGACACGCAAGTCTGGGTACCCCCGTTCCCAGAACGCCGACATCAACGACCGTGAAGCAAGAAGAAAGTTTAGGCAACTAGGCTCAAGGAAGATCAAAGCAACCAAGTGGGCTTGCGTGACCACAATCACGAAGCTAGGTATTACTATTGATTTAAATTTGCTTTGTCATAATGCCGGTTGCATCATTTTGTTTATCAGGGATGTGAGACATATGAATGCATGATGCTTGAGTTTCTTTGTACTCTCTCGCATAACGTTGGTTTGGTGAAAATGCCTATGATGAGGAGAGGACCACTTTCCGTTTCCTGGACCAAGATTTCAATGTCACTTTTGAGGAGTGGTGTAACTACGTTGTATTCACCAACAATGATGATGACATCCGCTATGTTTATGATTACACTAACGCGCACCCGAGGCAATCCTTCTACCGTATGAGTCATCATGTCTCAAGGCAAAGAGCTAGTTGCATTGAAAGTCTTGTTATACATTATTTCTAATATGTTATTACTAACTCGTTGCAGGCACAAGGAGAAGTTTCTAAGGTGAATGATGAGAACATGCTAGTTCTCGGGAAAGCAACGAACCTTGACGGCGGTTATTCGCCCAGCCTAGGGGCAATGCTTTTTCTACACCTTGCGCATCAAGCAAATCATGCACAAGGAGATATCGTGTGTGGAGGAGTGATCACCATGTTGGCCAACTCCCTTGGTCTCAACTACAATCATCTTCGGTAACACTCTTGTTAATATTCACCTTCTTACTAGCGCTGGAATGGTAGTAGTTCGTAATGGTCTTCATTACATTATAATTCCTGGAGTGGCACACTTGTCGCCTACTCCAATGCCTAACCATTTCTCCATCGAGCATGGACAATTGCATTATGTTGCACATGAAGGAGATGCAACTTTTGACCAAGAAGGCCCAAAACTAGAACAAGTAGATGAAGAAGAACTCGCCACCGACAAAGAAGAGGAGCAGCCCCAAGAGAAGCCACAACAAGGAGACCACACCACCTACACGGACCTCAGTAGCCTTCAGGGCTCTATTGATGATACGAGCAACCTTGCCACATCCCTTCGAGGCACAACCGCCTATATGAACACAAACTTCTCTAACTGGAGCCAAGAGTGGGCTCCTGACCAACCACCGCAATGATCTCGCCGGTTTGGGCTTGCAAAATCCTAACCTTGGGAGAGGCTATCACCACTTCTACATCAAGATGTGGCAGTATTTTAATAATTGTAATGAGGTTGTACTTAACCTCGTGGAGCTTCCAAACACTCGAGTTGGTTTTTTCCAACACTTTGCTTTTATTTGCCTTTTGCCTTTGCGGTTTCCGTTTGCAAGTTAGTTTTCAAAAACAAAAAATAGAATAAGCTTTGCTTTGGTCTTGTTCTTTATTCTAGCCCCTCGGAGTTCATTTGCATTTTGTTTCCATAGGATTTGATCTACGCCGGACAACGAGGAATGCAAGAGTAAGGAAGAGAAGTGTGTAAATTCGCAACCGTGAATGTATGTCCTATGACCCCCTATCTTTTGCACTTGAAATACTTAGAGTAGATGTAGTAGTAGTATGTGTGTTACGTGCAGATGGGAGTAAGTCTTGATAATTAAGACAAACGTTTTGTTCTAGTAGCTGAAATAATTTTGTAGCCTTTGTTCTATTTAGTTTAGACAACCAAGAATTGTCGTGGGACTATTTTAAATGAAATGATATTAACCAAGAACAACTATGCACAAGAGAAAGTCTTTCAAGACTTGTGAGTTGAGAAAATTGTAGTAGAAGTGATGTTTGAATTGCTCAACCCCATGTTGTTAATTTTAATAGACTTAATAACACTTGTGGATTAAATTGTTTAGAGGAACTTAGTTGAAGGGTGAACGAGCTTATGCCAAAAATCTGTGTTGTATCTCCTACGTGGTTCTTCAGGTCCTTGCTGGTGCCATGGCCTTGCTACTATATGCACGTTTACATGTGTAAATATTGCTTTGTCACCTTTCTTGATATTATGCTAAGGACTCCACTGGCCAATGAACGATCCACCAAGAGTGATAGCTCGGATTTCGGCTATGGGTTTGTTATCATACATAGTGCCAACACTACAGACGCATATTATTCAACTTTCGCTTGAAATGGTGTGTATGTGGTAAATAAAGGGGACTGATCAAAAGAGCTCGAAAGATACATATATCAGAGGCCTATTGTTCCCAAACATTAAGCCACAGTGAAAACCTATGGATAATCATTTAGTTGGCATAATCCCTTCACGTGACAATCAAAGTTATAGCAAACAATGATTGAAATAAAGTGCTTGAGAACCTTGAGGAGGAAATGATTGTGGGTGTGCTTCTGAGCATTAGAGTATCATGTTTTACTACATGCTTTTCACTCCCTAACTTTTGTTTTAATGGCTCCATCAAAGAAAACTCTTCTGTGCATTCTCCGGCCCTTGCATCCTATGATAGGCGCTCCCACCCCCACCCCGGCGATCGCCACCACCTCCGGTGATCTCCTCCCCTAGCCACCAAATTTCATTTCCTCTCCATTAGATCTCTCCGGCGCACTGAGATCTACGTCCTAATACCCATCTCCATGGGTTCTGCTGATGGATCCACCCTTGGCTTGGACTTCTTCAAGGGTCTGGGTTTTGCGGAAAAGGTTTTTCAATCTATGGGTTTTCCGGTGCACCCCATGGATGACACGGGCTTCTTCACCATGGTAATTTCTTTTGGCCGGCACGATTTTCGTTTGACCGAGGATTCGGTGGCAGCGGCACTTGAGGCGGCCATCGGAGGTTCTGCTATCGAGTTCATGGTTTTTATGATCAAGGATAGGGTTTTTGGTTTTCAAGTTTCTTGCAAGGCTGTGGCTTTGATCATTCTCAAGCTACGTTCTCTCTCTTGTGATCATTTTAAATGTTTCTTTCATCTTTGGGGTAATGGTGGCCGAAATTGGGGCCGTGAGTTTAAACTTTGGAAATTGGAATGTGATGCCAAGTGGATCATTGTTAGTCCTTCCAAATGTCGAGCTACCCTTGGCATGTTGGCTATGCACACCAAGCCCCGTAAATCTTCGATAAGATCATCTCATGCCCCTGCCAAGAAGCTTTCATTTTCAAAGTTCCAGAATTATCCTGCTTGTCGTGGTTATCGTTATCCGGCCACACAAAATTGCATTCAAACTGTTGAGGATGCGGGGTACACGCTTTCTGCGCATGAAAGGGTGGTCATCCATCCCCCGCCGCCGGCTGAACTCCGGTGGACGTCGACTACCCCCTCCATTTCTTTTGGAACGGTTAGGGATCTTCAAACAGCTGCGGATGGGTCGCCGTCTATCTCGGGCGGAAATTTTGGCTCTCTGAATGTGGACGTGCCATCCCATGTTGGGCCGTCATCTTCACGTTCCACGGTCCAAGTGGAGCCGGTGTTATCTTTTGGGCCTTCTATTCCTTCCTCTCAGCAAGCAGAAGAAGATTTTGATAACTTGGTATCGGGTATGGTGGATGAAATTTTAACGTGTCAGATTTGCTTGTCTAAGGGCCATTTTGCTGTGGCGTGCACGTCTAAACTGCATTGTACCTCTTGTCTGCGGGTGGGGCATGGTAAAAAGGATTGCAACAAGTTTGCAAGGATCTTGGGTCTGGTTTGGAAACCGAAACCCGGTAACGTTGCAACTTCCGAGGATTGTTCAGCTCCCACCGAGAATATCTCCTTGACACAGCTTTTACCAAACTTGGACTCCTCTTGCACTTCCGCATTTACTGCTTCGCCCTGTTCCATCAGTCCTGGTCCCAAAACACCTTCGACCGCGCCGCCTGTGACCCCTCCTCCTCCGGAGTTCTCGCCGTCTGCTCCCAGCCCGGGTTGTACCCCTCCGATGGCCAACTTCCCTCCCGACCCCTTGCTGTATGTGCCGGCAGGCCATCACATTGTGGATGGCGGTGATGCTCGTTTGCCTCGGACCTATGTGATGCCACATACCCCACTTGTGCGCCGCCATGAGGAGTTCATGCTAGCTGAGGTAATGCCCATCCCCCCTCCCGATCAGATTGGTGTTGCTAGAGAGGAAGTGGTTCAATGGTTGCAAGCTCATGGGGTGTTGGTGAGGTCTGCTCAGCCTTGGATTAGATCGGTGGGTCTTTTTGAGCTTCGGGATGCTGCAGTCAGGTTTTCTCTTCTTCAGATGCCACCCCAACCTCTTGGCAACGATCGTTTTGTGCGTTTTATGAAACACGATGAGGGTGAATCTTTTAGAGGTGCTCAGGGTTTTCGTCAGAGACTGCTCATGTTCTTGGGGATTCCGCTTGATCTTCGCAATGAGGAAAGTATTCGGGCAGCGGTCAACACATTTGGGAAGTTTCATCATTGGATTAGTGAGGATCCATACCTTGTGCGCACTTTGGTCTTTGCGTCCTTTCCAGAAGATATTTTGGTGCCAAGAGATGTGGTGTTCATGGATTATGCTGCCTGGGGTGGTGCCAGGGTGTCTTGGACGGTGCCTCTGTATATCCTTGGGGCCAATTTTGCTGAACAGATGCCCCAAGATGAAGACTGGATGCCCATCAATGGCAATCCTCATCCCCTGCCTGGTGTACCCTTCCCGGAGATGCCACCTTTTATTCTGCCTCCATTCCCGGCTCTGGGGTGGAACGATGTGCCGCCACCTCCGCCTGAACCTGCACATAATGAGGTGCATGAGGACAATTGGGGAAACTGGGAGGAACCTGCTGCGGAGCCTGCTGTAGAGGATCAAGAATCCATGGTGTTGAATGCCTAGGCTCAACCCAGTTCGGCTCACCAAAGTTCTGATGTTCAACTTCAGGTGCCCCCTGCACCTATCGTTCTTATTGATGGGGCTCCACCTGATAATCTGAATGATCTGATGGAGATTGCACCGGACCTGGAGGATGCTAGTAACTGGGCAATTGTGGTCTATCAACCTCCTCTCATTGATGTCCAAGCCTTGGACCAGCCTGCGGTTAAGATCCCCTTTAGTCCCCCTCTGCCCCCTGAAATGATATGGAGGCGATCGTTTGAAAACCTGCTGAATGCTCCAATGGTGTTTGAGGTGCCAAAACCTCTGCTGCCTAAACCCCTATCGCCTGTCATTTTGACCAAGAGAAACTGGGACTTTGCTTTCCAGCAAGATGATCTTCCTTTGCTGACATGGAAGGAGCCGGTACCTGCCCGACCTGTGGCTAGAGCGTTATTTGTGGATGATGCTGAGAGGGCTGCGCCTGTTGCCCCTTCTCCTCCTGCGCGTGTACCTACGAGGAGGCCATGCAAAACTCTGGTGCCAACGCCTCTTGTTGAAACATCTGTTCGAAGGTGTACCAGAAGTTCGGCCCAGCGTGATGGGTTTAAGCCCACTTTCCATGAGCTGGTTCTGCAGCCCAAGAAGAAGAAGCCCAAGGCCAAGCCCCTTTCTGCAGAGATGTCTGATGACCCTGCATTTGGAGATGCTCCTCCACCTACTCCCATAAGTCATCTGCAAGCTATTGGCAAGGAGCTGGAGATTGATGCAACTCTGCTCACGGAGGATGCACTTATGGTGGACCCTGCTGCTGCTGCAAATCAAGCCTCCAATGAATAGTGTGCTCTTCTTCTGCTGGGTTTGGCAAGCCCATAAATCTGCTTTATGCGTTTGGTTTTCATTTTCAGATCCTTGGATATGTAATAATGTTGGTTCGGAACTATTATGTGCTTTTGGGCATCTGACATTGTGTGTCATGTGCATTGGAGACTTGTTTATGATATTTATTTATGAATAATCACTGTAGAAACTGGAATGTCCTGTGCTGGAATGTCAGGGGTTTAAACTCTGAGGCTAGGCAAAGAGCTGTTAGACAAAAGATTGACAAAAGTCACTGTGCTATTGCTTGACTGCAAGAAACTAAATGTGCTTCATTCGATTCCAGAATGATTAAAAGCTTTTGCCCCAAGAGATTTGACAGCTTTGCTTTCTCTCCTTCTTTGGGCGCCTCTGGTGGAATTCTAGTTGTTTGGAACTCGTCTATATTTGGTGGTACTTTATTGCAAGTCCAACAATTTGCAGTGGTGATCGAGTTGGTTTCTAGGCAAAACAATGAGCAGTGGACACTTGTGGTGGTTTATGGTCCTTGTCAGGGGGAAGCTAGGGATAATTTTGTAACCTGGATGTATCACCTGAACATTCCTGTGGATGAGAATTGGCTGATACTGGGGGATTTTAATTTCTTACGTTATGTGGATAACAGAAATCTACCTGGTGGTGATTTGAATGACATGTTCATCTTTAATGAGATTATTGGACACCTCGGCCTTTTGGAATTGCCCATCAAAGGACGGTCCTACACTTGGTCCAATATGCAGGATACTCCACTCCTTGAGCAGCTAGACTGGTTCTTCACTTCTGTTGATTGGATATCTGATTATCCCATGACTGAGGTGCTACCTCTTGCCAGAACAGCTTCTGACCATGTGCCTTGTATGGTTACAATCAAAACTTCTATTCCCAAGTCTAATCTCTTTAGGTTTGAGAATTATTGGTTGGAGTTGGAGGGTTTTATGGACTGTGTTGATTCCTCATGGCAGAAACAATCCAGAAAGGGCCATATTACTGCCAGGATAGCTGACAAATTTAAGTCCCTGAGAATGTGTCTCAAGAGATGGCAGAAGAACATTTCCAAACTGAAAACTCTAATTTGTAAATGCAATAATGTTATCCTGCTCTTGGATGAGCTTGAGGAATATAGAACACTCTACAGACATGAATCCAATTTCAGGATAGTGGTTAAAACCCATGTAGAGAAATTGCTCCACCTTCAATGTCTCTATTGGAGGAAAAGATGTACTATCAGATACATAAAAGTGGGTGGTGAGAACACCAAGTTCTTTCATGCTATGGCCACGGAGAGGTATCGAAGGAATTCTATTGCTAGCTTAAAATTGCCTGATGGTACTGTGGTGACTGATCATTCACAAATGGAGGGTATTATCTGGAATTGTTTTAAAAACAGAATGGGTTCTTCCAGGGGAATTAACATGGGTTTTGATCTTTCTTCCCTCATTGAACCAGTTGTGGGTTTGGATATTCTCACTAAGCCTTTTGAGAAGGAGGAAATGGACATGATTGTCAAGCATATGCCAGTTGATAAAGCTCCAGGTCCAGATGGTTTTAATGGTCTTTTCTTCAAAAGGTGCTGGCACATAATTTCCCAGGATTTTTATGAACTGGCCCAGGCTTTCTTTGAGGGTACTGCTCATCTGGAAAATATCAATGACTCTTACATAACTCTGGTGCCTAAGAAGCCCTCCCCTGAGGAGGTGGGTGACTTCAGACCTATCTCTTTAATAGGAATGGGTCTTAAGTTCTTGTCTAAGATGGCAGCCAATAGGTTTCAAGAGGTGATTATGCAGTGTGTCCACAAGAACCAATATGGTTTCATAAAAAGCAGAACAATTCAAGATTGTATTGGGTGGACCTTTGAGTATTTACACCAGTGCCCCCAGTCCAAGAGACCTATTGTGATTCTAAAGTTGGATTTTGAAAAGGCTTTTGACTCCCTTGAGCATGAGGCCATTGTGCAAATATTGAGATATAAGGGCTTTAATGAGAAGTGGATTCTTTGGATGAAGCAACTTCTATCACAGGTACCTCATCTGTTCTGCTTAATGGAGTTCCTGGTAGGAAGTTCAGATGCAAAAAGGGTGTCAGACAGGGTGATCCAGTCTCTCCCCTCCTTTTTGTCCTAGCTGCTGATCTCCTGCAGACTGTAATCAATGACATGTTCAGAAGGGGCATTCTTCAGTTACCTATACCTTGTCATGATCAGGATTACCCCGTGATTCAGTATGCTGATGACACCCTTATTATCTTGCCTGCGGACAAGGACCATCTTATAGCTCTCAAGGATATGCTCAGGGTCTTCTCTGTGTCCACTGGTCTGGATGTGAACTATCACAAATCCTTTATTATTCCCATCAATGTGGACACTGCTGTCATGACTGCATTAGCTTCTGCATTTGGATGCCAGATTGGGAAAATGCCATTTACCTACCTTGGGTTGCCAGTAGGAACTACAAGGCCTAAAATGGTGGATTTTATGCCATTGGTTGATTGCATGGAGAGGAGAATGACAGCTAGTTCATCTTTTTTGAATCAGGGGGAAAGGTTGCAGTATCTTAACTCTGCTATGTCATCTATGCCCATTTTCTTCCTTTGCAGTTTGGCTGTCCCAGTTGGAATTCTTAAACAATTGGAGAGAATCCAGAGACAATGCCTCTGGAGGAGGAATAGGGGTCAGCCTGCCCCCTCCCTAGCTGCGTGGGACCTTATTTGCAGGCCAAAAAATAGGGGAGGTCTTGGTATTCTTAACCTTGGTTCTCAGAACATTGCACTTCTGATCAAACATGCGAATAACTTCCTTAATAAAAAGGATCTCCCAGGGAACTTCTGATTGTGGATCATTCTGGTGGAAGGATATTTGCAAGGTCATGCATCATTTTAGGGAGTGTGCTTGGGTTCAGATTAATGCAGGGGACACTGCCCTCATGTGGTCAGATAACTTGCAGTTTGATGGTCAGGTGTCTAGCCTTCAACTCAGATTTCCCAGGCTCTATTCCTATGTTAAGGACTCCTGGATCACTATTCATGAGTTCTTGGACTCTCAGGATATGTTCCAGCACTTCCACCTTCCTTTGTCCAGCCAGGCTTTTGATGATCTGACTATTCTCCAGTCCATGTTGGGTGGCCTCAATAGAACACCTGGGTCCAAGGATATTTGGTTTTGGAAGGGCACTGCCAAGGGATACTCACCAAAGTTGTTTTACTCACATACTTTTGCCTCAGCATCCTTCAACCCTTTGACAGCTTGTATCTGGAAGTCCTCTTGTACAATGAAAATCAACGTTTTTGCTTGGATGCTTATTATGGAGAGGTTGAACACCAAGGACATGGTGGATAGGAGGCATTGGCATTTGGAGGATGGAGTAAACTGTGTCCTTTGTCCTTTGCAGACTAGGGAAACAAGGGATCATCTGTTCTTTAATTGCAACTTTAGTGTCAGAGTTTGGAACTATCTGCAAATTGATTGGTCATCTGGTGACTCCATGGCTCATTTGGTTATTAATACTAGCAGGAGTTTTAAGAAGCCCTTCTTCACCGAAGTGGTGTTCATTGCTTGCTGGAATATCTGGATCATCAGGAACGCTAAGGTCTTCAGGCATGAGAGAGCTAGATTCAATAAATGGAGAACTGCATTCATCCATGACATCAGCTTAATGCAATATAGAGTGAAAGCTGCCTACAAAGATGATCTTCTTCGCTGGATTTCATTTCTGCCACCTTGAGGCCAATAGTCTGTATCTTTTAACTTGTTAATTCTCCTTCTTCCCCTAGCTTACTTTGATTACCTCTTGTAATCCTCCATTGTACTTGTACTGTATCTCTTTTTCTCAATAAAGTTTTGATATGCTGTGGGGGTTTCCCCTACAGTTCACAGTCAAACAAAAACAAACAAGTATTGTCTAGAATAAATAGAATAGAGTGTTGCAAAGTTGTTTTATCTAGTAGATCAAGAACTTTGTATTGATTATGTTTGCTTCACTAACTTGCACTATAACTATGCCACTACTACAGCTATGCTAAGTTCAAGAAGTGGAGAGCTATCTAGACGACCTATCATAAGTGAACCAAAACCTTCTCGTTATTTCATTTTAAACAACTAAGTTCCTTATGATTCGGATTTGTCTTTATGTTGCTCGAGGACGATCAAGTTTAAGCTTGGGGGAGTTGATGAGTGATATTTTTACACTCATTTCACCTATGTTTAAACTGAGATATTTCATTTAAAAAGAGATATTCACTCCGATATTGCCACTAATGACTAATAATACAAAGGATTCCACAAATCCTCTCTTTGATGTGTTTCCACGGGAAATGGGCTAAAAAGGTAAGAAATCACGTGTGGAAATTTATTGGAAGGAAAATGGAGGAATAAGGAATCAAGAGGAGCCATTCCTGCGGAAAATAGAGCAAAAGACAGCATTCCATACGGGCGCGAGTGCCCTTATGAGCGCTTGTTTGGCGTGGATTCTGAGGCAGATCATCCACCTGAACAACTTCTATTAAAGGGACCCCGTCAAAATGTCAACATGGCAACGGGCACCGAAGCCAGAACCTCTTCATCATCATCTTCATCCATAAACCCTAGCCACCGCCATCATCATCTCCATAGCCATCTCCACCACCACCATAGTGCTCTCCCATCTAGTTCATACTTGTAATCGTGCATTGCACAAGGTATCCATTGTAAGACATATTGCAATCAATCAATCTCAAGATGTGATCTTCAATGTTTTCTTCCTGCGACCTGATCTCCATGTGTGAGTAGTTCGGTAAGGTATGGGTTGAGGCATTGCAACCCAAGGTATTTGTTGAGGGGATCAATGGAAGACTTTGACATAACGTCCTTTTTGTGTGAAGTAAAATTGTTCCGTAAAGATGTCTCTTATCTTGTCCACGATCTTCATCCCCGCAGGTACCCAGGATAATGGAGATCGAGCATCGGTGAGGCTAGGAGCAAGGAGACCGTGAAGTGTTATACTGAACACCAATGATAGTAAGGTTCAATAGGGTAACATGTATCATATCCTTGTGGATAAATGAGGTGTAGTCATTAACCGCCCAAAGCTCTTGTCTGATTTCATTATCTAAATTATTGAGGCAACCCCGCACGACGGATAGGGCCTATGGTAGGACAATTGATTCTTGATGCAGGACTCGCGCCGTTCAAGATGTTATTTGGACACATCCTCCACTTCGATCCGTAACAAGCACATCTCGATGGGTGACTTCCAACGCACAAATTAATATCCTATTTGATCCCTGAGCAAATACAAGGTTGTAAAACCTCATACACATACCTCTTTTTTACAAGTGTTTGAATCACTATTTGCTTGCCGATCCGGTCAAAATATGGATTTGACACTTTGACAAAAGCTTTCTAGAGACCATCCTTCAAGGGAGTCTTCCTCTCGTGAGTTCGATAACCCAGGGTCACCTCTGGGGAAATAGGTGCGGGATACTCTTTTCTGTACAGGATCAATAAAAGGAGGTATCAGCTAGCCGGCGGTAGCTTGGGCCATTGAACTGCATCTTGTCTGCTCTGCTTTTGGTGAAGAAGAAGTGGCGCAGATGGATGCGAGATCGAGTGGAGAGGAAGATGTAGATGGGTGGTATTTAAATAGATGTGGTTTGCCGCACTAGTTTCATGGCGTTCATTGTGGCACTGCCCTCCACTAATAATGGCAATAATAGCCCAACGGAGCCCTTTGCGTTGTTCACACTAAATCGAGGAGGTATGTCTTGCTTTCTGACTTGAGGCTGCATTAATTGCCCTGATGCAATGACATTGCGTCGTGTGGCTGCGTGTGCATGCATGGCAATGGCGTGGCTGTGCACGCATGCATGGTAGGATGAATAACAGCCCATAAGTCTGAGGAGCGTGTCCAACCAAACCCATGCACGAGCGCTCACTTTTTGTCCCACGGCCATTGACCCTTGCCCCCATTCTGCCACTACCAAGTGGGCCACTCACACCAGCTCTTTCTCCAAGCCAAGTAGCCACGGAGCACCCGATCGAATCCAGCCTATCAGGTCACCTCTCGCGGATCGACCATGTGTAACCCTAGCGCCTGATCCAAGCCGTCCCCAAACTACAATCCAATGCCCCAAAGGGTGTGGGGTTTTAGGTTTAGTTTGAGAGGTTTTGAGAGGGGTTTGAGGGGTTTTGAGAGGGTTTCAGAGGTTACGGTTGAGCATAAGTAATTTAAAAAAATCATAAAAATGTAAAACATGCACGAATCATCATCTTAATGACTAAGTTTCTAGGAAAAATAAGAAACTTGGTCTATGGATATTTTCATGAAAATCACTTCACATAACTTAGCTATCACAAAAGAGGTTGCAGGGTTTTAATGGAAAATGAGCTAGGGTTTAGGGTTAAGCATAACATAGTTTGTCCAAATGATCCCATATTGGGCATGGACCCTATATTTGCACACTAGATGTCTAGCATTTTTTTGGGCTCGTTTAGAGAAGGTCGGAAAAAAACTGCTTAGAAATGGGGCTATTTACCCTAGTTTTGGAGCACATTTTTCATGACTATGAGTTTTACTTCACAAAAGGGCTCGGGTTGATAACCTAACGTGCATAAAAGTTGATAATGGATTGGAACATCAATACACATCAAAGCACAAATTTGAAATGTGGCTCAAATTTGAAAGTCATATCAAATTTGGAATTTGGCTCAAATTTGGAATCTGGCACTTAGTTTTCAAAATACAATACACATCAAAGTACAAATAGCATTACATCACACAAAGATAAGACTCATCGAATAATCGTGACTAATCGACACTGAAGTTTTCACTTCTGCTTTTTCTTACCACTTGATTTTTCTTGTTCTTATTACCACGACTTGTTGTTTATTTTATAACACAAAGTTCACTGATGCTCTTGGTTTTCTTCACTGGACTAGCTGGAATAGTTTCAGTTTCCAACACAACAACTAGAATAGCTTAATTTGCAATGTTTCAACAACAAGGGGCTGGCCCGCATGCTTCCTCCTGACAAATAAAGCATGTCATTTGGTTAGTAATTGAAAAAGCAGCCAAATCAAAAACATCACATACATGAACATACTTTGGCCTTTCAGGAGTGTAACAGCATTTTGGAGATCCTTTTCGGTGCCCAAGTTCCTAGCACACCTTACATCTATTTTTGTTACCTTTTGGGGACCTTTTAGGATTTGCATCTTTCTCTCCATTCTCAAACCATGCCTTGGATATACTCTCTTTAGGCCTCGCAGCCTTTCTTTTCGTTATGGGAGGATGCATGGAAATTTTGGTTTCCACTTCAGGCCACTGAGACTGATCTGTAAGTGCTGGAATTGGAGCTGCATGCGTAGTCTTGAATCTTGTGACTAAGTAATATTCATGCAAATATTGGTGCATGTTTATCATCGATTGGGAAGCCAAAAAAGTATGGCATGCTCACATGGTTTCCCAATGTGTTGCAACTTGAGGCAAGTGTAGTAATGCATTTCAGTGTTAACAACATGCCGCCTTCCAGTCTTGGTATTTCTAACTTCAGTACCCCACATTGAAGATTTTTTCAACATTCAAATGTGTAAGATTTCTGCTCCTGTTGAACACCTGTTGTACCACTACAGGAAGCTTGTCCCCTTGTAGACAATCACGAATCCTTCTTCTCAATTTCCACAAGGGCATGATCATGATTCTGATTTGGTCAACCATTTCATGCACATGCAGGTATTTAAACAGCTTCTCCTTGTTGTTAAAACTTTCTGCCAAGTTGTTGGTATGATCACACTTGATGGCAGTGTTAAATCCTGACTTGTACCATAATAGAGAATGATGGGTGTTCATCCATGGACAAAACTCAGTGCATGCTACCATTATTTTACCAAGATGATATGAATGTGTCTGATTAGTGTAAGATCTTGCTGCTGGCCACATGCTCCCAAATTCTTCTCCACTGAATTTTTTGATCAAATTCATCAACATATGGTTGAAGCACTCCCTCTACTCAGCATGTGGAGAACATTCTTGACTGCATTTTCTAGCCCTTTACACGCATCTATGTGGAATGCCAAAGGTGACACTGGCCCTATGCATCTTTTCAACTACATCATGAAGCATGTCCATGGAACCCTTGTCTCTAACAGAAATAAGCCAATATCAACAGGGAACATCCAATTGTGGCCATCTAGAGCATTGCATGCTGCCAATTGACCATTCCACTTGCTAGTAAAAAAAATGAGTTTATGCTCAAATATGGATGACCCCCTACTTTGCAGCCGTCGATGCAAGGCTTTAATGCCATAAAGAACTTAGAGAAAACGACTTTCCCATCCTCATTTACCTCAGTATCTATCTCAAAAAACACTGTCAGGTCATACATCTCCAACGTATCTATAATTTTTGATTGTTCCATGCTATTATATTATCCGTTTTGGATGTTTTATATGCATTAATATGCTATTTTATATTATTTTTGGGACTAAACTATTAACCTAGAGCCCAGTGCCAGTTTCTATTTTTTCGTTGTTTTAGAGTTTCGCAGAAAAGGAATACCAAATGGAATAAAACTTTCGCGGCGATTTTTCTTGGACCAGAAGACATCCAGAGGACTTGGAGTGCAAGTCAGAGAAGCCACGAGGCAGCCACAAGGACGGAGGGCGCGCCCCCACCCTTGTGGGCCCCTCGTGACTCCACCGACCTATTTCTTCCACCTATATATTCTCATATATCCCAAAACCAACAGAGACCCACGAAAACACTTTTCCACTACCACAACCTTCTGTACCAGTGAGATCCCATCTAGGGGCCTTTTCCGACGTCCTGCCGGAGGGGGATTCGATCATGGAGGGCTTCTACATCAACACCATTGCCCTTCCGATGAAGCGTGAGTAGTTTACCACAGACCTACGGGTCCATAGCTAGTAGCTAGATGGCTTCTTCTCTCTCTTTGGTTCTCAATACCATGTTCGCCTCAATGTTCTTGGAGATCTATTCGATGTAATACTTTTTTTGCAGTGTGTTTGCCGAGATCCGATGAATTCTGTATTTATGATTAGCTTATCTATGAATGTTTATTTGAATCCTCTCTGAATTCTTATATGCATGATTTGATATCTTTGCAAGTCTCTTCGAACTATCGATTTGGTTTGGCCAACTAGATTGTTTTTCTTGCAATGGGAGAAGTGCTTAGCTTTGGGTTCAATCTTGCGGTGTCCTCCCAGTGACAGTAGGGGCAGCAAGGCACGTATTGTATTGTTGCCATCGAGGATAAAAAGATGGGTTTTACATCATATTGCTTGAGTTTATTCCTCTCCATCATGTCATCTTACTTAATGCGTTACTCTGTTCTTCATGAACTTAATAATCTAGATGCAGGCAGGAGTCGGCCGATGTGTTGAGTAATTGTAGTAGATGCAGGCAGGAGTCGGTCTACTTGATACGGACGTGATGCCTATCTTCATGATCATTGCCTTAGACATCGTCATAACTTTGCGCTTTTCTATCAATTGCTCGGCAGTAATTTGTTCACCCACAGTAATATTTTCTATCTTGAGAGAAGCCTCTAGTGGAACCTATGGCCCCCGGGTGTATTTTCCATCATATAAGTTTCCGATCTATAAACCAAAAATACCAAAAATATTTAGTTTACCGTTTATCTATCTCTATCAGATCTCACTTCTGCAAGTAACCGTGAAGGGATCGACAACCCCTTTATCGCGTTGGGTGCAAGTTGTTGATTGTTTGTCCAGGTATTCGGTGACTTGTTCGTTTTCTCCTACTAGATTGATACCCTGGTTCTCAAACTGAGGTAAATACGTACTCTACTTTGCTGCATCACCCTTTCCTCTTCAAGGGAAAAACCAACGCAAACTCAAGAGGTAGCCGGAAGAATTTCTGGCGCCGTTGCCGGGGTGATCTACGACAAGTCAAGACATACCAAGTACCCATCATAAACTCTCATCTCTTGCATTACATTATTTGCCATTCGCCTCTCGTTTTCCTCTCCCCCACTTCTAAAACGATTTTCGAAAAGATTTGCCTTTTCTTCGCCCCTCTTCCGTTCGTCTTTCTATCGCTATGGCCGACTCTAGAAGGACTATGGGTTTTCTACCAGGTTTTAGTACTTTAGATAGCCCCTCTCTCCTTTCTAAGCTCATAAAAAATGATGCTATGGAAAGACTTACTGGGGTGGTTAAGGAAGATTCCAATAATTTTGATGAAGATGATCCCGGAATTTTTCGTTATTTGCTTGATGAATCTTTGAAAGATGTTTGGGATAGGCCGTTGAGGATTCGAGCTAGTTATGTGCCCCAATATTAGATTGAGATATATTTGAAAAGCTTTTGTATTGGCCTACCTCCTTCTTTTAAGCAAGTTTTGGATTCTATATTTGAAAATGGTTTTCTTGGAGGGGATGCCATCGACACTTATGAGAAGATCAAAACCATATTTGGGCACCCCAAGGGAGAAAATGTTGAATCAACTGCTATCATGTGTTTATTTATCAAAATGAAATAATCAAAGAGATGAAGGCTAGTTTAGATGTAAAATTTTGTAATGTGCTTAATCTTTCTTCTACTATTAACGGCCATGTGCTTTCACAAAATTAGAATGATAAATGCCATGGATAAGAAATTCTCTCTTTGTTTCCCAAAGGAGAGGGATGACAATATTTAGATCTGTTCGTGTTTTATGCCTAGCTAAGGGCGTTAAACAATAGCGCTTATTGGGAGGCAACCCAACTTTTTTTTTGCTTTTTAAGTTCTGTTTTGCAGTAAATATTTCATCTAGCCTCTCGTTAGATGTGTTTTTGTGTTTTAATTAGTGTTTGTGCCAAGTAAGACCTTTGGGATAGCTTATGGTGATAGTTGATTTGATCTTGCTAAAAAATAGAAACTTTTGCGCCCAGTCCCAGAATTTTTAAAAATCACAAAAGCGTGATAAAATTCTTAATTTTTTACAGTAGATTGATAAACAAATTTCCCCTGTTTTCCTAATTTTTCAGAATTTTTTCAATTACAGAAGTATTCGAACTATCAAGATTGCTACAGACTATTCTGTTTTTGACAGATTCTATTTTCTTTGTGTTGTTTGCTTATTTTGATAAATCTATGGCTAGTATCGGGGGGTATGAACCATGGAAAAGTTGGAATACATTAGACATTACACCAATATAAATAAATAATGAGTTCACAACAGTACCAAAAGTGGTGATTTATTTTCTTATACTAACGGAGCTTATGACATTTTCCGTTGAGTTTTGTGTTGTGAAGTTTTCAAGTTTTGGGTAAGGATTTGATGGACTATGGAATAAGGAGTGGCAAGAGCCTAAGATTGGGGATGCCCAAGGCACCCCAAGGTAATATTCAAGGACAACCAAGAGCCTAAGCTTGGGGATCGGAAGGCATCCCCTCTTTCGTCTTCGTCTATCGGTAACTTTACTTGAGGCTATATTTTTATTCACCACATGATATGTGTTTTGCTTGGAGCGTCTTGTATGATTTGAGTCTTTGATTTTTAGTTTGCCACAATCATCCTTGCTGTACACACCTTTTGAGAGAGACACGCATGAATCGTGATTTATTATAATACTCTATGTGCTTCACTTATATTTTTTGAGCTAGGCAATTTTGCTCTAGTGCTTCACTTATATCTTTTTAGAGCACGGCGGTGGTTTTATTTTATAGAAATCGATGAACTCTCGTGCTTCACTTATATTATTTTGAGAGTCTCTAAATAGCATGGTAATTTGCTTTGGTTATAAATTTAGTCCTAATATGATAGGCATCCAAGAGGGATATAATAAAAACTTTCATATAAAATGTATTGAATACTATGAGAAGTTTGATTCCTTATGATTGTTTTGAGATATGAAGATGGTATTATTAGAGTCATGCTAGTGAGTAGTTGTGCATTTGAGAAATACTTGTGTTGACGTTTGTGAGTCCCGTAGCATGCACGTATGGTGAACGGTTATGTAACGAAGTTGGAGCATGGGATATTTTTTGGTTGACTTCCTTATGAGTGGCGGTCAGGGACGAGCGATGGTCTTTCCCTACCAATCTATCCCCCTAGGAGCATGCGCGTATTACTTTGTTTCGATGACTAATATATTTTTGCAATAAGTATGTGAGTTCTTTTGACTAATGTTGAGTCCATGGATTATATGCACTCTCACCCTTCCACCATTGCTAGCCTCTCTTGTGCAGCACAACTTTCGCCGGTACCATAAACCCACCATATACCTTCCTCAAAACAGCCACCATACCTAGCTATTATGGCATTTCCATAGCCATTCCGAGATACATTTCCATGCAACTTTCCACCGTTCCATTTATTATGACATGCTCCATGATTGTCATATTACTTTGCATGATCATGTAGTTGACATTGTATTTGTGGCAAAGCCACAGTTCATAATTCTTTCATACATGTCACTATTGATTCATTGCACATCCCGGTACACCACCGGAGGCATTCTTTTAGAGTCATATTTTGTTCTAGTATCGAGTTGTAATTCTTGAGTTGTAAGTAAATAAAAGTAGGATGGTCTTCATTACTAGAGCATTGTCCCATGTGAGGAAATAAAATAAATAAATAA
Organism: Triticum aestivum; assembly: GCF_018294505.1. Taxonomy (NCBI): domain Eukaryota; kingdom Viridiplantae; phylum Streptophyta; class Magnoliopsida; order Poales; family Poaceae; genus Triticum; species Triticum aestivum. Next base: position 222,600,062 of record NC_057808.1, read on the forward strand.
AGAGAGAAAGTCCAAAAAAAGAGAAGGCCCAAAAATAAAAAGATAGAAGGGGCAATGTTACTATCCTTTTTCCACACTTGTGCTCCAAAGTAGCACCATGATCTTCATGATAGAGAGTCTCCTATTTTCGTCACTTTCATATACTAGTGGGAACTTTTCATTATAGAAGTTGGCTTGTATATTCCAACGATGGGCTTTATCAAATTGCCCTAGGTCTTCATGAGCAAGCAAGTTGGATGCACACCCACTTAGTTTTCTTTTTGAGCTTTCATAAACTTATAGCTCTAGTGCATCAGTTGCATGGCAATCCCTACTCACCCACATTGATATCTATTGATGGGCATCTTCATAGTGCGTTGATACGCCTAGTTGATGTGAGACTATCTCCCTCGTTTTGTCTTCTTCACAACCACCGTCTATTCCACCTATAGTGCTATATCCATGGCTCACGCTCATGTATTGCGTGAAAGTTGAAAAGGTTTGAGAACATCAAAAGTATGAAACAATTGCTTGGCTTGTCATCGGGGTTGTGCATGATTTAAGTATTTTGTGTGATGAAGATGGAGCATAGCCAGACTATATGATTTTGTAGGGATAAGCTTTATTTGGCCATGTTAATTTGAGAAGACATAATTGCCTTGTTGGTATGCTTGATGTATTACTTTTTTTATGTCAATATTAAACTTTTGTTTTGAATCATACGGATCTGAACATTCATGCCACAATAAAGAAATTACATGGATAAATATGTTAGGTAGCATTCCACATCAAAAGTTCTGTTTTTATCATTTACCTACTCGAGGACGAGCAGGAATTAAGCTTGGGGATGCTTGATACGTCTCCAACGTATCTATAATTTTTGATTGTTCCATGCTATTATATTATCTGTTTTGGATGTTTTATATGCATTAATATGCTATTTTGTATTATTTTTGGGACTAACCTATTAACCTAGAGCCCAGTGCCAGTTTATGTTTTTTCCTTGTTTTAGAGTTTCGCAGAAAAGGAATACCAAACGGAGTCCAAACAGAATAAAACTTTCGCGATGATTTTTCTTGGACCAGAAGACATTCAGAGGACTTGGAGTGCAAGTTAGAGAAGCCACGAGTCGGCCACAAGGACGAAGGGCGTGCCCAGGGGGGTAGAGCGCGCCCCCACCCTTGTGGGCCCCTCGTGACTCCGCCGACCTATTTCTTCCGCCTATATATTCTCGTATATCCCAAAACCAACAGAGAGAGCCACGAAAACACTTTTCCACCGCCGCAACCTTCTGTACCCGTGAGATCCCATCTAGGGGCCTTTTCCGGCATCCCGCCGGAGGGGGATTCGATCACGGAGGGCTTCTACATCAACACCATTGCCCTTCCGATGAAGCATGAGTACTTTACCACAGACCTACGGGTCCATAGCTAGTAGCTAGATGGCTTCTTCTCTCTCTTTGATTCTCAATACCATGTTCTCCTCGATGTTCTTGGAGATCTATTCGATGTAATACTTTTTTAGCAGTGCGTTAGCCGAGATCCGATGAATTGTGGATTTATGATCAGCTTATCTATGAATATTTATTTGAATCCTCTCTGAATTCTTATATGCATGATTTGATATCTTTGCAAGTCCCTTCGAACTATCGATTTGGTTTGGCCAACTAGATTGGTTTTTCTTGCAATGGGAGAAGTGCTTAGCTTTGGTTTCAATCTTGCGGTGTCCTTTCCCAGTGACAGTAGGGGCAGCAAGGCACATATTGTATTGTTGCCATCGAGGATAAAAAGATGGGGTTTACATCATATTGCTTGAGTTTATTCCTCTACATCATGTCATCTTACTTAATGTGTTACTCTGTTCTTCATGAACTTAATACTCTAGATGCAGGCAGGAGTCGGTCGATGTGTGGAGTAATAGTAGTAGATTCAGGCAGGAGGCGGTCTACTTGATACGGACGTGATGCCTATGTTCATGATCATTGCCTTAGATATCGTCATAACTTTGCGCTTTTCTATCAATTGCTCGGCAGTAATTTGTTCACCCACCGTAATATTGTCTATCTTGAGAGAAGCCTCTAGTGAAACCTATGGCCCCCCGGGTCTATTTTCCATCATATAAGTTTCTGATCTACTATTTTGCAATCTTTTACTTTCCGATCTATAAACCAAAAATACCAAAAATATTTACTTTACCGTTTATCTATCTCCATCAGATCTCACTTTTGCAAGTAACCGTGAAGAGATTGACAACCCTTTTATCGCGTTGGGTGCAAGTTGTTGATTGTTTGTGCATGTATTCAGTGACTTGTTCGTTGTCTCCTACTGGATTGATACCTTGGTTCTCAAACTGAGGGAAATACTTACTCTACTTTGCTGCATCACCCTTTCCTCTTCAAGGGAAAAACCAACGCAAGCTCAAGAGTTAGCACCAGGCAACCTCTTCTCCACCTCTGCTTTGAAGTTATAAAGGATCCTAAAAGTATTTGCCCAATCAACATATAATTGTTTCATTGCTCTTTGTTTTGCCTTCCACAATGTGTTATATTTCAGCTTAATGTGGTACTAATTTTCTAAGTCTACTAAAAGTTTCTCTGCAGTAGTGTTTTGTTTCTTGGCTAAAATAGGACCGATCTTTTCTACAACCTAAAGGTGTGATGTCATGGTTGATACTCTCTGTGAAGTTGTAATGCAAGTATGTTGATGTGGGCTTTGATTAATCCTGATGGTACTTCCATCAGCTTGGCGTCTAGCAGATATGTACCACTTGCAAGGCTAGGCACTTCCATCAAAACCTCTGCACATCGCATACAACTTCTTTCTATTAGTCCACTTAGTCTTGACATCAAACTCATGTTCCACTGCATAAGTCTTGAAACACACCCTAAACTCATCCATGTTTGGCCACAACTTCCTCACTTCAATAACATGGTTTTCTTTGTCATAGACATTTACCGGCTCATCATCATGTGTCCATTATCTACATCATCTGCAGCATCTTCCATCAACTCTCCATCCACATCTTCAGAGAAACTCTATTAGCATCAGCAGGCAAAATAGATTCACCCCTCTCCTCCTTATCTCTATCATCTACGGGAATGCCAATTTTTTTGCCATCTCAGTGTCAGACATTGGTGCAATGAGAAAATCTGTAGGGTCATCTAATTCTATTGAATTCCAATCAACACAAGAAACCCTGCAACATCACCCTCCCTGTTTGTCAATGGCGGCTCCATCTCGTTCAGCCCACCCTCACCCCCTACAATCTAGATCCAAATCGGACAAAAATAGAGGTGACACAGTCAAATCTAAATTGACATGGAGTAGGGTTCTGAATTCACTCACCACATCTGCCGCCTACCGTCGAGAACAAAGAGGGGAGCAGAGCAGGTTCAGTCGGGTGCGTTTCGCTTGATGCACTGCCAAATTAAGTGGGACCCACTTGTCTTAACCTAACCTCACTTCTTCGACGACCGTTTTATCGCCCGGTCGGGCCTTGGTTATTTCTACCTTCTAAAACGTCACTTTTTGTCCAATACGCATGAAAAATGTCACACAAGAGGTAAAGTTGCCCCACTTGCCAGGATATAACGTGGCCCCACTAGTCAGGAGGTAACGGTCAAAGGCTTTGACTGGATGGCAGTGCTCCGTTTTGGCTTTTGCGAGCAGGTGGTGGACGGGGAGGGGAAAAGTGAGCAAAGCTTGTTGGCTTGGGCAAAGCTAAGCACAAGTAAGCAATCAGGGGATGAAAATAGAAATTCCATATAAACAATAAAGGACTTAGATAATGATCAAGGAGTCCCTAGATTTTTTTTAGAGTCAATAGGCTAAGGGAAATATCAATTGAGCTATTAGTGGAGAGGTAATGGGCCTTGAAGGCCCATGTAGGGATGACGCCCCCCTTTATCTTATTGGACAAGCTAAGGGGGTGCAGGGGAGTTGGAGGAGGACTCCTCTACCTTGGCCATGCCACAAGGGAGGGTTTTCCCTCCTCCAAGTCAACCTAGCCCCTCCCTCCACCTATATATATGTGAGGGAGGCACCCCCTTTGAGAGACACAAGTTCTCCCATGATCTTGCCCCCCTCTCTCTAGTTCTAGTTTTTTGATCTAGACTTGAACTAGTTCTAGTTCTCTCTAATCCTCATAATAGACAAGCCCCGTGAGGTTCTCTTCTCCTCCTCTGACTCTCAGGCGATGATTTGCTCTGAACGGCGAAGCGCTGCCGGATCATGAAACATGTAATTTATAAAGAGGTTGTGCTTTTGGTTTTCGGTTTGAGCGATCATCTGTGAACGGTTCGAGTGGCTTCATCAATGATCTAGACCAAATATTCTTCCACAACAACCCGAAGTTGGTAATGATCCATTCTAAACCTCTATTGCATCTTCATAGTGTTCCTGAGATCGTGATCGTAGAGCGATTTTTTGTTTTCTACTATGTTTCCCAACACTTGGCGCACGCACTAGTTTTATGGAGGTGGGCGTGCAGACAAATGCCGTTTCAATCCAGAGAGAAGGTGTGCGCAGCGGGCGACACTGCCGATCGGCAAGCCGCTTCAATGCCGGCTCTAGTGAGCGGTCGCGTCTGCTCTGGGTGTTGGGGAATGTAGTATTTCAAAAAAATTCCTACGATCACGCAAGACCTATCTAGGAGAAGCATAGCAACGAGCAGGGAGAGTGTGTCCACGTACCCTCGTAGACCGAAAGCGTAAGAGTTAAGTAACGCGGTTGATGTAGTCGAACGTCTTCACGATCCAACCGATCAAGTACCGAACGGACGACACCTCCGTGATCTGCACACGTTCAGCTCGGTGACGTCCCTTGAACTCTAGATCCAGCTGAGGCCGAGGGAGAGTTTCGTCAGCACGATGGCATGGTGACGGTGATGATGAAGTTACTGACGCAGGGCTTCGCCTAAGCACTACGACAATATGACCGAGGTGGAAATCTGTGGAGGGGCACCGCACACGGCTAAGAAATCAACTTGTGTGTCTATGAGGTGCCCCCCTCCCCCGTATATAAAGGAGGGGAGGAGGGGGCCGGCCGGCCTCATGGGGCGCGCCCCAAGGGGGGAATCCTACTCCTACTAGGAGTAGGTTCCCCCCTTTCCTAGTCCAACTAGGAGGGGAAGGAAAGGGGAAGAGGGAGAGAAGGAAAGCCCCCCCCCAATTCGGATTGGGCCTGGGGGGCACACGCATCCACTTGGCCTCCTCCTCCTCTCTACCACTAAGGCCCATGAAGGCCCATTAACCCCCCGGGGGGTTCCGGTAACCCCCCGGTACTCCGGTAAATACCTGATACTCCTCGGAACCATTCCGGTGTCCGAATATAGTCATCCAATATATCAATCTTTATGTCTCGACCATTTTGAGACTCCTCGTCATGTCCGTGATCTCATCCAAGACTCCGAACTACCTTCGGTACATCAAAACACATAAACTCATAATATCGATCGTCATCGAACGTGAAGCGTGCGGACCCTACGGGTTCGAGAACTATGTGCACTTGACCGAGACTCATCTCCGGTCAATAACCAGTAGCGGAACCTGGATGCTCATACTGGCTCCTACATATTCGATGAAGATCTTTATCGGTCAAACCGCATAACAACATACGTTGTTCCCTTTGTCATTGGTATGTTACTTGCCCGAGATTTGATCATCGGTATCATCATACCTATTTCAATCTCGTTACCGGCAAGTCTCTTTAATCGTTCCGTAATGCATCATCCCGCAACTAACTAATTAGTCACATTGCTTGCAAGGCTTATAGTGATGTGCATTACCGAGAGGGCCCAGAGATACCTCTCCGATACACGGAGTGACAAATCCTAATCTCGATCTATGCCAACCCAACAAACACCTTCGGAGACACATGTAGAGCATCTTTATAATCACCCAGTTATGTTGTGACGTTTGATAGCACACAAGGTGTTCTCCGGTATTCGGGAGTTGCATAATCTCATAGTCAGAGGAACATGTATAAGTCATGAAGAAAGCAATAGCAATAAAACTCAACGATCATAATGCTAAGCTAACGGACGGCTCTTGTCCATCACATCATTCTCTAATGATGCGATCCCGTTCATCAAATGACAAGACATGTCTATGGTCAGGAAAATAACCATCTTTGATTAACGAGCTAGTCAAGTAGAGGCATACTAGGGACACTCTGTTTTGTCTATGTATGCGCACATGTACTAAGTTTCCGGTTAATACAATTCTGGCATGAATAATAAACATTTATCATGATATAATGAAATATAAATATCAACTTTATTATTGCCTCTAGGGCATATTTCCTTCACTGGGCCGACATGAATGCGGGCAACTGGCTTCGGGAGAAGTGTTTTGAATGGGCCAGGGCAATCAGAAGCGAGCGTGGCAGTGGTTCGGACACCGCAAAGACCCCAGTTTGTTTTCCGCTTGCGAGAAAAACATGTATGGAATGGTTGACGGACCGATACAGGACTGTTTTGGATGCAAAACACGTCCAGACCGCATGACTGGTTGACAGACAGATACAGGACCGTGTTGGATGCAAAACATGTCTGGACCACACGGTCCGGATGGTTGCAGACAATTCTAGAGTCGGCGTTGACAATGCCCTAATACGAGCTTTTATGCGTCGATAAAAAAGCTTGATGTTCGCATCACCCTACCGTTCGCTCGATCACCGCTAATCTCACAACTCTTCTCCGAAGTCTCCCACGGAGATCATGATGATCATATATCATGAGATTTTTCTACTATCTTATTTGAACATCACCCAAGAGAGATCAGTGAGCATGGTTAATAGTATATGTTGGATTACGGGTTCCGCAGACCCTTGAGAGGTTCGAACTCAGGGGTGCGCACGAAGAACACTCTCTCCCTAACTCGCTCGCTCAATGATTCCACGGCTTAGCTCGACGAACCCGAAGAACAGAGAGACACAGGGGTTTATACTGGTTCGGGCCACCTTGCGGTGTAATACCCTACTCCAGTGTGTGGTGGATTGCCTCGAGGGGCTGAGGATGAACTAGTACAGTGGATGTAACAGCCTCGGGAGGTGAGGTGTTCTTGAACTCGATGAGCTGGTGGGTGTGAGGATGATCTGAGTGATCTGTCCGAATCCCCCTCCCCCTTGCTACGGTGGTGGCTAGGTCCTACTTATAGTGGCCTTGGTTCTCTTCCTAAATGTTTAGGCGGGAAGGGATCCCACAACGGCCAAGTTTGAAGGGGGACAACTAGTACAAGCTACCCTGACAAAAGTAGTCTTCGCCTACCAAAGGCTCTAGTTGTGATGCTGCTGTGGGATCCGCGATGACCTCCGTCCTGCCGTCCTGCTGGTCTTGGTCTTGTTGCACCGATATAGAAACCTTTGCCTGATACCTCGGGACCCCGCGCCTGCGCTTGCCTCCTTAGCACCAAAGAGAAAACTGGTACACCGTGCCCGCTGGAGCCCGCCTGTCCTTGGTCGTCATGGCTCACGTCACATGAACCTCGCGAGGTGCCCCTTGCATAGATATCTCCGCTCCTTGGGAGCCAGCCTAGTGAGGCCACCCCTAGGGAGGTCTTGGTGTCGTCCGCCTCGCGAGGCTTGGCCCCTCACGAGGGTCTTGCTTGTTGCTGCTGGAGCTGGGCCGTACCGGGCCGTTGACGAAGCCATGCCACGGGCCGCAGGCAGGCAAGTCTGGGCACTCCCGTTCCAAGGACGCCGATAGTACCCCCGGGCGCAAGGCACGCTCGAACTTGGCTTTGAGGCGAAGCCAAGGGGCAACTGCGGAGTGCGGCGGGCCCCAACCGCCTGCGGCCTTGATTGACGCGTGGTGATTGATGGAACGTGGGCGCCTCCGCTTCCCCACGCTGCCTCGGCAACTATTCGACTTGACGAGACCCTACTGCATGCAGAAGAAAACCACATTACCTGCGATCGTGGAGGCCGGCGATTGGCCTCCTTCTGGTTATAAACGAGGGGAGGGGCAGAGCCCCCGTTGCTCATCTCCTTCTTCTCGCCGCCTGCTTCTCCTTCTTCCTCCTTGCCTCACCGTCTTGCAGCGTCACTCATGGCGTCGATAAGGAGATTCTCTGACACTGAGAAGGAGAAAATCCCCAGCGAGGAGCAGGGGCCACTTCTGCCGAATAAGAGGTTCGGCTGCTCCCGCGATGTTGGTGTGAGGCTGGAGGGGACGAGGCCTTGGTACGAGCAGCCTCCTCCTGGCTACCCGCTGCCCTTGTACGCCCAAGTGCAAGGCTCCGGAGGAGGAGGCAGCGCCCCGAGCTGCTCACGCTGCGGCCATGGTTGCCACGCTGTGGTTGCACGAGCCTCCGGCCCACGAACCCACGTCGAGGGCTCCTCGCGCGAGTTCGTGGTATGGGCGGTGATGCCACCACGCACATGGATCAAGCTTGCGTGGTTCTTTGCCGAAGAGATGCCGCCGAGAGGGCCGCTCGAGCTGTGGTTGCAGCACGGCGAGTGCAGCATGACGGCAACGGGGGTGGAGGTTGAGGTCGTCTCCCCGGGCAAGATCTTCATGACTCCTAGATGGGGCGAGGTCGCCCGCACTTGCCGCGCGGAGGGGGCCCTCGCCATCCACGATGTTCTTCAAGGTCTTCAACGAGGAAGGCCGCCGCCTGGAGTGCTGCCCTGGAGGGGGCCGCCTGGATGGCGCAACAGCAGGCGCCGAGCCCGCCCCCGGCCCTGCCGGCAGTTCCTCCAGCAGCAGCGGCGGCTCCTGGGAGTCCAGCGAATCTCCCGAGCCTGACGAGTCTCCGGAGATGAGCGATGACAGCTACGTGCCACCGAGCTCTCGTCGTGCCCGGAGCGCGGCAGCGGCGTCTGCTCGTCGTCGTCGATGATCTGGATGGGGCTGGCGTCGGCCCCTCGTGGCCCACTGTTGATGATGGCGTCGGCGGTGACGCCCGTAGCTAGGACCCCTGAAGTTTTTCTTCTTTTGTTCCCTGCGAGGAATCGGAACGAACCCCGTGGGTGTATGTAAAGAACCTATAATGCTTTTGCCCCGATGTTTATTATTCATACTTCTAGGCTGTGGTTGCGTATCTTGCTTTGGCATTGTTCCCCCTTTTCATCCTTGTGGTAGCTTATCGCTCTACGCCGGCAGGTCCCAGTCCCCAGGCAGGCTTCAGTCGTCGCTGGTATGCCAGGTCGCGATGCCATGGTCAAGGCCAGGAGGTGAGCGGCCCAAGGTCCGGTAAGAGCTGTTGAGGCGCGATGCTCAAGAGGTCCCCTTTAGCATGCAAGTAGCGTCCCGAAGGCAAAAAAGGAAGGCGGCACTGCCGGAGCAAGGCTACCCGAACCAAAAATTCCAATTGCGATGTCGTGCTAACGCGAATATGTGACTTATATTGTCGAGCCCAAGGTGGTTCCTTGTACAGCATCTGATTCGCGCTTCAGCAGCAGTGTTACTGGGTGAGGCTCACGCCGGCTTCCCCCTTCCTTGCTCATCTAAGTGCTCTGTATCCTCGGGTCCCGACCCTTGAGCAAGCTCAGCCGCCGCTGGTATGACAGGTCGCGATGTCGTGGTCAAGGCCAGGGGTGAGGGCTGGAGAGTCAGTAGGAGCTCCTGAGGCGCGATGCTCAAGAGCCCCCCTTTAACACGCAAGCAAATCACGCGAAAGGAGGGCGACCGGCGAGGCCACCAGTAGCCAAGCTCCAGAGGTCCCTGCGGGTTAGTTCGAGGGGAGAATACAACCCGTAATCGCGTTTGCTGTCCTGCGGCTGATCTTTCCGCAAGAAGATGAAGGCACTCAGGATCTGCTGAGGTGACGTGCGCGGGGCGGCCGCGAGCCAGAGCTCGATCTCTCAGGTTTGTCAGCGTTGCAGGGACGGACCCGAGCACAAGCATCGTGCCAGCATGTGTAGCCCCCATTGTGGGATGAGCAAGAGGCCGGTCAGCAACGCGGGAGGTCGTGAAGGGCAACAGGAAAGCAGGTGATAATTATAAAGTAACTCATGGGGGGAGGCAAGCTAGCTCAGGTAAATGCGATACATGCCACAGGGACGGACCCATGCGGCCTGGGGATGATGCAGCCCGAGGGGCGCCCCCAACAGAGTAAGCTAGAGATGCAAAAGGTTACGTGTCGCAGGGATAGGCCCGCGCGACCTGGGGATGATGCAGCCCGAGGGGCGCCCCAACTGAATAAACCAGAAAATGTCACCTGGCCCCATTGCTGAAGAGGTGTTGAAGTAGCTGAAGACGCATGCCGAAGAAGTTGCTCCTCATGAGCCACCTGAGTCCAGAGCCTCGGGAGGCTTTGGGGGCCCAGGAGGCTCATGAAGAACCGTCGCCATCTCCACCAGGACTGTGTGATGCCTAGCCTCCTGAGCCGCCAAAACGCTCTGAAGGTGGCGCTGGAAGGTGACAGCCGCGTTCGGCAGGCCGAATGGCATGCGAACATAGCTGTGAGGCGGACCCTCGCACTAACCAACGCGCGAAGGACAGAAACACTCCTGGGATGCGGCCCTGTTGAGCCCTGGGATGTTGACGCAGACGCGCAGCTCGTCATCCTCGCCAGGACAAGGAGCTGCGCCAGGTGGTGGGCGGCGGTCGCCGCGCATGGTTCTCGCCTCTATAAGCTCCTCAGTCGCCTTGGTGATGAACTCCTGAGCACATGGCACTCCATGCCTTGTGCCCTCATGAGGGAAGCGTGCGATGAAGCATGCCTCCACGTGGTGCCCGAGCGCCTCCCTCATTACATTGGCTAAGTCAGAGGCCCTCCAGAAGAGAGCCCCTAAGCCCAGCCTGAGGAGGGCACCGGGCGCACCTTCCTATGCGATAAATGGAGGCGCCCATGCCGTGGGCGCAGGTCCTGAGGTGGTGCCGCTAGAGACACCGCTCTCCTGAGGCTCTTGACAGCACAACCGCTTCTTCTTCTTGGGGACAACCTTAGGAGGGTAGGTGGCACCTTAGTTGTCTAGGTCTTCGGCCGCCGCAGCCTGGTAGGCGCGCTCGAGAGAGCACATCACATCTTTTTCCTCGCAAGCGACTGTGATGATGCCGCAGCTCCCTGGCATTTGAGGACATTGTAACCATGATGGGTCACTGTCGGTGTCAAAACCAGCGGATCTCGGGTAGGGGGTCCCGAACTGTGCGTCTAGGATCGATGGTAACAGGAGACAGGGGACACAATGTTTACCCAGGTTCGGGCCCTCTCTATGGAGGTAATACCCTACTTCTTGCTTGATTGATCTTGATGAATATGAGTGTTACAAGAGTTGATCTACCACGAGATCGTTATGGCTAAACCCTAGAAGTCTAGCCTATGAGTATATGGTAATGAATCTGTCCTATCCTGACTCTGCCCTCCGGTTTATATAGACACCAGAGAGATCTAGGGTGACATGAGGTCGGTTACATAGGAGGGAATATTCATAGTCGGTCGCCTAGCTTGCCTTCCACGCCAAGTAGAGTCCAATCCGGACACGGGTATAGTCTTCGGTCTTCGTGTCTTCACAGCCCATCAGTCCGGCCCATGGATAACAGGTCCGACGCCCGAGGACCCCTTAGTCCAGGACTCCGTCAGTAGCCCCTGAACCTGGCTTCAATGACGAGGAGTCCGGCGCGCAGTTTGTCTTCGGCATTGCAAGGCGGGTTCCCCTTCTTCCGAGCTTCCAAGATAGTCTTCGGACGTGATGATTGTATCCGGACCTGTTACACACCATGCACAACCGCAGAGAGAATATATATATTCCACACGAGTTCCATCCGCTGACAGCTTCCGGCAACGTGATATCACGCCTGTCCGGTCATAATTTCGAACCGTTGTTCTTCTGCCATCCCACGTTTCAAAACGCGGTTGCTACTGGCATGTCTTGTCGAAGCAGAGATCGTGTCCCCTTATTGCGGGATTCTCATCAATGCGGGCATGGGTAACCCAACCGTGCCGTTTACACGGCCCTTGGGAATAGGCGAGTTTAAGGCGAGTAGAGAGGCTTTTGACATTCGCGACCTCTATAAGGGGGTAAGGACTACCTTCTTCCACCCACGCCCTTTCTCTTCCTCAGCCCTTCCGTCCTTGAGCTCCAGCGCCCAAGCCTTAGCTTCTCTTGTTCGAGAAAATACTCCAAAGATGTCCGGATCCGGAGCTGGAGGTAAGTGGATGGCCTCTTCCGTCAAGAAGAAGGACATCAAGGAGCTCCGGGAGGCCGGGTATCTGGCCAAAGAGATCGCTCATCGACTCCCGGCCAGGGGACAGATCATCCCCACTCCCGAGCCCCACGAGAGGGTTGTGTTCCTTACACATTTTGTCCACGGGCTTGGGTTCCCTCTTCACCCATTCGTCTACGGGTTGATGTTTTACTATGGGCTGGATTTTCATGACCTAGCCCCCAACTTCATCCTCAACATTTTGGCGTTTATCGTCGTTTGCGAGGCTTTTCTCCGCATCCCGCCTCACTTCGGCCTGTGGCTGAAGACCTTCAATGTGAGGCCGAAGGTAGTGCGCGGTCAACAACCAGAGTGCGGAGGCGCCATGGTAGGCAAGATGCCCAACGTCACCTGGAGGCTCGTTCGCGGAGACGGTGAAGGGGTGGCAATCGGGGTAGTTTTATATCACTGAGCCACGCGACGCCAACTGGGTGGCGGCCCCCGAATTCCGATCCAGAATCCCGATGCGGCTCACTTCTTGGCAAGAGCGGGGCCTAACCTGGGGTCCCTTGGCCGAGCTGACAGGGCTCTAGACGTGCATCCAGAACATGATAGAGAACAAGATCAAACTTTTCACCGTAGTCCAGGTTATGCTTGTTCGTCGGGTCCTTCCGTGCCAACGCCGAACTTATAGTTTGTGGGCGTTCGAGCCGGCCAAGCATCAGACGCTACTGGAGCTCTTCGGCACAATGCATGAAGAAATCTGGAAGGTGCTCTTCAAGGCCGGCGAGACGCCACCGCCTGTGACTGAAGACCGCGGGCTTAGCTTAAAGCGCCAACCCAATCCGGTCAGTTCCTTCAATGTTTTCAAGGAGTACCCCCTACTAGCATATTTTGAGGGAAAACTTAAGCTTCCTTCCTCTATTTTCAGGCCTAGATTAAGTTGGCCGAGAAGATTAACTGTCCGGCTCCGCTACCTGAGGACCAGGTATTTCCATTATTGGAGAAGATGATGTTCCCCGCGCCTTATGAGGTGCCGGAGAAGACGGATAAAAAGGCGGCCCAAGGGGCCAAGAAGGACCTTCGCTGGAGAAGCACTCTGGACGAGACGTCCGAAAGAGAGACTTCCTCTTCGTCCACTGACGGTGGCGATGAAGAGGAAGAAGAAAACGACTCCCCTCCCGTAGCGGGGAGGAAGAAGAGAGCGGCCCCCACAAGCCCGGAGGCGGAATCTCCTAAAAGGGTTAAAGCTCCCTCGCGGATAACTCCGCATGGGACGTCGACAGCAGTCCGAAACGACCTCGCCGGACCAAGCCTCGGGCCGCTTCGTAAGTACCAGAATTCACAAAAGTCTGGCCTTCCTGGTTTGTAATATTGACACATTGTAAACTTTTGTCATTGCAGTCCGGCGCGCGGTGACTCCCCGCGATCCTCGACAGAGGATTCGCTGGACACAGAGGAGATGGCTAGCATATCTCCGCCACCTGCCCATTCCGTCTCACCCAGGGGTGATGACGAGGTGGTGTCCAAAAAGGCCTTCCCAGGCCGGGGGAGGTTCCAGAGATCATCGGGGTGATGCCCCAGGATGGCTCCTCGGCCACCGGACACACGGGGGAAAAAGCCCCCATGGAGACTGGTGAGAGGGTTCGAGTTCCCTTCGGACCTCAGCCGGATACCATTCCGGAAATCTATACAGCTCCGGGGTCCAGTGAACGGCATTCCCCCCAAGGAGGGAGCGTGCCTGTTCCACCGGTGACCTCTTTCCAACCAGAGGCACCGGATAATCTGCTGGAGGCGCTGCGAGGCGCCTCTATTGTGGATGAGCATCGTGTCCTTATGGACACGGTAATAGAGAAGGTTCAGTTCGCTAAAAGCGGACTGACTGAAGCCTGCACTAGCCTACTAGGAGGCTTTGAGGTAAGTAATGTGATTATAGGAAAAATACCACCGTATAGACAGTAGCCCCTGATACTCTGTTTGGTGTTCGGGAAGAAAAGCCTAACAGAGGATCAAAAAATCACAGGAGTCTAACATGAGTTGTCTATGTGAATAAGCAGGTATCGCTACAGGCTGCCACTGCTCATGCTGCGGAGGTCTCCGGACTGAAGAAGAAATTGGAGCGGGCCGAGGAGGAGCTCGGCCATGTGAAGAAGCAGTTGGAGGATAACCAAGGTATGCGGTAACCCGTGGGTACATTTCGAAAAAATGAATAGTCCAACCGGACTGAAAGTGTCATAATCTTTATTAGGGGCCGCGGCCGAGGTGGCAACCCTGAAGAAGGCACTGGCCGAGGCCGAGGACAAAGCTGCCAGGGAGCGCGTCTTGCACGAGAAGCACGAGACCCGGGTTGGCGAGGCGCAGCAACAGCTCCAGGGCGCGATAGAAAATTCGAGGCCCTGGAGCGCGATTGTAAGGTGCAAGAGGCCGAATTGGCAAAGGCTCGCCAGAGCGCTCAGGATGCGCGAGCCGAAGCTCAGAGCACCCTGTAGGAGATTCAGGTGGCCCAACAGATTGCAACGGGTAAGTCCTTCACCATGCTAAGCAAGTATGTAGAATTAACGTTCCTTGTACTTATCCTGAATTTCGGTTTCCCAGGGGCATTTATAGGTCTACCGCACAGTGTGTCGGATGCGGCCGAGCATTATAGGGCCGAGGAAGGGATGTCCACGGAGAAGCTGTTCTGGTCCCAATATCTGGGATCCGAACATCCGGTACCCTTCAGCGACCAGCTAAAGCAGTTGGTCGAGCTGCACCGGTTGGCAGAGTTAGCCATGCAGGACTTTATAGTCCGGCTGTGGCCTGCCGATCCCATACCCGGCAGCTATTTCGGACTTGTGCGGCGGCTCGTGAGTGCCTGTCCGCGGATCGAAGACGTGAAGCGGTCGGTCTGCATTGAAGGTGCACGTATGGCTTTTTCCTGCGTCAAGACGCATTGGGCGAAGCTAGATGCCAAGAAGCTGATGACCGAGGGGCCGCCGGAGGGCAAGGAGCATCGTCGACCCGAGCACTATTTTGATGGTGTCCTGGAGGGGTCCCGCCTTGCGGTGGAGCAGTGTTTGAAGGATATCATATTCCCATGAGAACATATGTATTTTCTTGCCCTGTGATATGAAACAAAGATGTTATGTAATATAATGTTGATGATTTTGAATTTTACCTCCTGTGCGGCTGTTTATTAAATCTGAGGGATGACCAGTCGTCGGCTTCAGCCCCCACGTAGATAGTACGGGGGTGTTCGGGATAAATCTAAACACTCTTTACTCCACATTCTGGTCCTTAAAGGAGGTGTTTAGCACAACGAACAAGGCAATCAGACTATGCGGCCTTTACCGCCCTCACTTAGCCAAAGGAGTTTGACAGTTTAATAAAGTTTGGCGAAGCCCTGGTTTTCGGAAGGCCGAATTAGGGGCGCTATACACGCCAAATCGGAAGAACCGATTCTTCGCAAGAAGTGGGAAAAATCGCCAACTATTTGGAACCTCACGAACAGCTGACCGGCTCTCGCCGCATCATGACAGTCAGTTTTCGGCTTTCTCTACTGAGGTGCTCGTCCAGAAGAACCGGGACACAATCGCATTAGTTCTCCCTTTACTACCCTAGCCGATATAGCGGAACGTAAGGTAGTAAGCACAGGAGCCGAGCAACCCAACTATTGACCAAAGACATGATTCGGAGCCGATGCATATAACGCTATAAGTTCGGGGTGCCGAACTGTACTGAAAAAGTGTTCGGACTTTTATTGTCGTGATGCGGGGTATAATGAAGCCCCTGGCGTATTAGTACGTACCATGATGTACGTGTGCAAAGAGTGATAGATACTGAGGTGAGGAAACGGAAAAGATTGAGTAATGAGCTGACGCCACCATTTATTCACCTTTGTGATGTAATCAGTACGTCGAGGCGTACTTTGTACCAGTAATGCGATAAGCAAGTAAGGCTATTTAACATGCTGTAACCAAGGGCGAGCTGCATGCGGGTATGTAAAACAAGTATATTAAGCATTCTCTAAAGACCACCTGGGGGTTCCCTCGTACGCCAGAGCTTGTTGCCTCCTTGGTGTGTTCTGCAAACGGGTCGTCCACATAGACCTTGAAAAAGAAAAGAAAAACCCGTAAAAAGGAAGAGCAGAAGCGTGCGAATCCCAGGGTCTATCAAGCCGTACTGTGGATCGCGAGCGAGTTGTGCCTCTGTCCGTACCCATGGCGTTTCGAGTGCGTAATTTAAATGCGCGTGGTACTAACACCATTGCCTCATGGACGGAGGCCAAATTGCTAGTTTGGCTTGTGACGAGCCGAGTTGTCCTGCTGCAGTGTAGTCCGGACCCTCTGTAACATCCCAAATTTTCAATTTGGAATGTTATACATTAGATCATCATTGCATATCATATTTTATTGCATTTTGGTTTGATCCTAGAAATTCTACGCAACTCAAGGACCCACGGAGAGAGTTGGGGATTTCGTTATTTTCGTATTTGAGATTTATCAAATTTTGAAAATAGGATCATTTGGTTTTATTTATTTTATCCTCAATTATTCCAATTATAAAAATATGAGAGAGGGAATAAAATGACTTTCCCAAAATATAGGAATATTGAAGATTTAATAAAAAAATCAAATACGATTTTATTTCGGAGTTTTCGGATATTTTATTTGAATTTAGGAAAATGTGCGTTTTTCAAAATTGCATTTAGGCCCCAAATAAATATTCATCTTGTCCGGCTTGATTTTAGAAGCCGGGGAAAATTTATTTCGGGATTTTCGGAGTCCATTTGGTATTTCTTTTAATCGTTTTTTCTGCGTGTAATTATTAAAAAAAACGAAACCGACTATGGGCCGTAACTGGTCAGGACTCCACCTGACCAGGGCTTTATATAGCGCCGAGCCGGCCCAGCCCGAGGCCAAACCCTAGCCGCCTAGAGCCCCCTGCCGCCCCAGCCCGACCCCGCCGTCGCCCCTCGCCGCCGCCGCGCCGACGCCGCCGCCGCCGCGCCGACGCCGCCGCCGCCGCCCCTCGCCGTCCCGCCGCCGCCGCCGGATCTCGTCGCCGGAGCCGCCGCCTCGCCGGAGCCGGTGGTAGCCGCCGGTTTTCTCGCGAAAAACCGTTCAGTTTTTCCGCGGTTTTCGTCGTTTTTTTAGATCCTTTTTTTAGATCGGTTTTTTTCGGTTTAGGTTAATTAGCAAGCGTTCGCTCGGTCGTTCATTTTATTGAACGCGTTCGTCGTTTAGCTCCAGTTAACGAACGTTCGTTCGTTAATCTGTTCGACGTTTTTCTTTTCTCGGATTTATTCCGCGATTTTTCTGATCGCGATTTCTGATCAGATTTTCGAACTAGTATAACTTTTCGCTCGTTTATCGGAATCAGGCGATTCAAGCGCCTAGAGTTTCGTCTCGAAATTCTCTTTCTGTTTAACCAACTCAAACAAGTTTTCTGTTTCTGTAAAATTTGACCTAGGTCCAGATTAGTAAACGAAGTTTGTTTCTTTCGTCGTTTGACTTTCGTTGCTTCGTTCGATTTGAATCTTTTTGCAAACCGGAGTTCTTAAGTTGAACTTTCTGGTTAGTTCTCTTATTTGAGTTTTACCCGTGCATTAGATGAGTACTTATTGTTTGTTTGTTTGTTTACGATAGAGTACCCGAGTGCGCCGCTTGCTACTTCGAATCGCTAGGTTTCGCAGATCATCAGCAAGGCAAGTAACACTTTGATCATACCCCTTTTACTATCCAGTTTTATTGCATTAGATCAATCCTTAACATTGCATGATTAGGATCTAATTAAATTGTGGGTATTGGGAAGTAGAAGAGGTAGTACCTATCACCTGTTTCATTATCAAACCTTTGGGAGTTACTTCTACGTTTGCTTATATTGCTATGCTATGCTTGTAGATGTGGATTGGGTTTGAGAGATATTCACGACAGATGTGAGATTGTTAATTAATGGTTTACTTAAGGTGGCAACTAAAACTCACATCTGGGTGGATTGAGGGACCTGGGTATTCCAGGATTGCATGTTTTTCTTTTTGGACCGCCACCCAGGTTCAAAGGGATCATGAGATTATTCATGCTAGAAACTTCCGTGTGCAGCCACAAGCTATTATGGGCTCTAGCATAGTTGATTAAGTTGTGTGAACTCTTACAGTGGTAGACTAGCAGATGTAGGGGATGTAGGTGTACCGGTCTACCCATCGTAAGGTGCTAACGCTTCTGAAAGACTGTGTCTCGGTCATCCGTTTCTCAAACATCATGTAGTGCGAGAATCAAGCGGAGGCGATCGAGTCTTGTGGGGAAAAGTGCGCAAACCTCTGCAGAGTGTACAATCTAATCATGGTTAGCCGTGTCCCCGGTTATGGACATCTTGAGTATCTAGTACTTGGATTATCATGTGAATCTCGTCATGTTACTTTA
The DNA here is from genome assembly GCF_018294505.1 of Triticum aestivum. Taxonomy (NCBI): domain Eukaryota; kingdom Viridiplantae; phylum Streptophyta; class Magnoliopsida; order Poales; family Poaceae; genus Triticum; species Triticum aestivum. The sequence goes on from NC_057808.1 coordinate 222,618,529, forward strand.
ATTAATCTTGTTGGGTTAATGATGATACTTAATTGAGATTGAGATGCTGTCAACCATCTCAATGTTTAACAACCACCATGATAGTTAAATAAAATTTATTCCTTTGCAGTAGGGAAAAACTGGCTTTTCGCAAAACTGTAACCATAGAGCTTTCTACCAGCCATATATGCATGTAGTATAGCATTATTATGTTCATTATTCTCTATGTGTTACATTGCCAGCATATTCCATGTGCTGGCCCGTTTCTGGGCTGCAACGTTTCATGTTGCAGACTTTTCAGACGACGAGTAAGGTGCCTTAGGTCGTGGTCTTATACTCAGTGATGCCGTTGGAGTTGATGGACTCACTATTCTTCCAAGTCTTCCCCTGTTATCGTATTAGATGGCCTTAAGCCATATTTATCATACTTATTCTCTTTTGAGATATTCGTTGTAATAAGTGTGTGATTGCTACTCTGTTATAAATCCTCCATTTGTACTGTGCGTGTCAGCATTACTGATCCAGGGATGACACTGGTGCATAGCAGCACCGACTGTTTGAGGTCTGGTCGCTACACCCTCTTAGTGGTGTCCAAGGGCTCGGTAGCCGGATTATAGTGCTGCTTGAGAACGCCACTCTGTACTTTTGCTGCTAGGGCGGCGGTGTGCTCCTCTGTTTGGAGGGAACGTTCCGTATTTCCGTTTACGGTAATGACGCCACGTGGACCGGGCATCTTCAGCTTAAGATAAGCATAATGCGGCACCGCGTTGAATCTAGCGAATGCGGTTCATCCGAGCAGAGCGTGATAGCCGCTGCGGAATGGGACGATATCGAAGATTAGTTCTTCGCTCCGGAAGTTATCCGGAGAACCGAATACTACTTCCAGCGTTATTGAGCCCGTACAACGGGCCTCTACGCCTGGAATGACTCCTATAAAGGTGGTCTTTGTTGGTTTGATTCGTGAGGGATCAATTCCCATCTTTCGCACTGTGTCTTGATAGAGCAGGTTGAGGCTGCTACCACCGTCCATCAGGACTCGAGTTAGGTGGAACCCGTCAATAATTGGGTCAAGAATTAGTGCGGCTGAACCGCCGTGGCGGATACTAGTGGGGTGATCTCGTCGATCGAAGGTTATCGGGAATGACAACCACGGATTGAATTTTGGGGCGACTGGCTCTACCGCGTAGCCTGAGAGCGCGCTTGAGCTCCCTTTTGGGGATATGTGTAATGTATATCATGTTCATTTTTTTTACTTGAGGGGGAAATTTCTTTTGCCCCCTGGTGTTTGGCTGCCGGGGCTCTTCGTCGTCGTTCTCGCTCTGCGATTCTCCTTCTTTTCCTCTGCTATTTGCTTTGCTGGCTTGTTTGAAGACCCGGCAATCTCTATTGGTATGGTTGGCCGGTTTTTCTAGGGTGCCGTGAATTTGGCAAGGACGATCAAGTATGCGGTCCAAGCTGGATTGTTTTCCGTTGCTCCTTTTATAGAGCTTCTTTCGCTGGCCGAACTTGGAGCCACTGAACCCGTCATGAATTGTTGTGTCATCGGTGTTATCGTCGTTGCTTCGGCGTTTGTTTCTATTGCACCGGAGCTTGTCGGTGCTGTTATTGGCCTCAGAGGGGCTTGTTTCGTTGGCCGTATTGTTACTACGGGCCAGCCAACTATCCTCTCCCGCGCAAAAGCGGGTCATGAGTGCCGTGAGGGCTGCCATGGACTTTGGCTTTTCTTGGCCGAGGTGGCGTGCTAGCCATTCGTCACGGATGCTATGTTTGAAGGCTGCTAAGGCCTCGGCGTCCGGACAGTCAACTATCTGGTTCTTTTTGGTTAGGAACCTAGTCCAGAATTTTCTGGCTAATTCTCTAGGTTGTTGGACTATGTGGCTTAAGTCATCGGCGTCTGGTGGCTGGACATAGGTTCCTTGGAAGTTGTCTAGGAAAGCTTCTTCCAAGTCCTCCCAGCTGCCGATAGAATTTTCAGGCAGGCTGTTAAGCCAGTGCCGAGCTGGCCCTTTGAGCTTTAGTGGGAGGTATTTAATGGCGTGGAGATCATCTCCTCGAGCCATGTGGATGTGGAGGATAAAGTCCTCGATCCATACCGCGGGATCGGTTGTGCCGTCGTATGATTCCATATTGACAGGCTTGAACCCCTCGGGGAATTCGTGATCTAGTACCTCGTCTGTGAAGCAGAGAGGGTGTGCGGCACCTCTGTACCGTGTCGTATCGCGGCGTAGCTCTGATGGAGTCCGTCTGCTGCATTCGGACCGGGCGTGGTTAGGTTTGTCACGTCCGAATAGGTAGCCGTCTTCGTGCCTCGAGGCACGTTCTCGCGATCCGTAGATCGATCTTGTATGTCCTGCTCTACCGTCCAGGGTCTGCCGGAGGTCATACGTGTGACCCCAAATTCTTCCGTCTTTATTTTTGCGGGCTGGTTGGGCAGGCTGCTGTTCGGCCTGAGTTGTTGCTTTATCCCAATCGCGTGGTGTCCGGTCGGTCGCCCTGTCTCGACCACGTGGTGGTCGTTTCGCATTACGCAAGGGAGGTGTGTGCTCCGGTGCCTCCTCATCGAATTGAGGTAGCAGTCTGCGTTTTGGGTAGCTCTTGGTTGGGCGCTTGAGGCCGTATTCTTCTGCTGTCAGGACGACAGTTCATCTGTCGACGAGCAGATCTTGTTCAGCTTGAAGGTGCTGCTGCTTCTTTTTCAGGCTCCTTGCAGTGGCTATGAGTTGAAGCTTAAAGCACTCCTGCTCCAGAGGGTCCTCCGGCACGATGAAGTCTTCGTTGCCGAGGCTTGTCTCCTCTTCGGAGGGTGGATGGTAACTATCGTCCTCCGAGTTATCTTCTATGGCCTGTTCATCGGGGTTGTCTTGCGTGTTGTCATGTTCCTCCTGTTCGGATGCAGCGCCGACAGGGTCTTCGTTGTTTTCGGCGTTGCTTGGAGTACTATTTTCTCCGGTGCCAGTGTTGCCATCCTTTGAGCGACGAGACTTAGAACGGCGTTTGGGGCGCCGGCGCTTGGACTGCGTCTCCGAGGGTTTGATCTTATCCGGCTCTTCTTTATCGTCGCCGGATCCTTTAGGTGTATCAACCATGTACACGTCGTACGAAGAGGTGGCCGTCCAATGTCCAGTGAATGGCGGGTCTTGGCCTTGCTCCCTGTTGGCATCGTCGTCCATACCGTCGGTGTCTTCGGAGCCATAGTCAAGCACGTCGGTTAAGTCATCGACGGTGGCTATGAAGTCGGTGGCAGGTGGGAAGAAAAATTCCTCATCGTCCGCCTCTAGCTTGAACCGAACATAGTTCGGTTGTGAGTCTTCCTCCAAGGACAAGTTCTTCAAAGAATTTAGTACGTCACCCAAAGGCGAATGCTGGAAGATGTCTGCGGCGCTAAATTCGAAAATCGATAACCGATCCAGCTCGGTGTCCGTAGGCGCACTTGATCCGGAACGTATAGCCAGAGACGAGTCTGGGGTTCCGTCGACGCGAGCATTGCAGGATGTCCAGTCCGTGTGCGGCTCCAACGCCGTGGACTTTATGGCCTCGGAGGGGATGATCTGCCTTGGTACTGAGGCCGTTGCGGCAACAGGATCCAACTCCTGGGTGTGCTCCGATGACAGATTTAAGTCAGGTTCATCGGGGAGAAGGGGAGCGATCGCCGCGGTCTCAAATCCATTGAAGATCAAGTCTCCACGGATATCCACGACGTAGTTCAAGCTTCCAAATCTGACCTGATGGCCAGGGGCATAGCTATCGACCTGCTCCAGATGGACAAGAGAGTTGCCCCGCAGTACGGAGGCGCCGAACACAAAGATTTGTCCGGGGAGAAAAGTTTCTCCCTGAATGACGCCATTACTGACGATCGAAGGGGCCATCGAATCCTTTCGTCGACGGCACAGTGGAACTCTCAATGAAAGCACCAATGTCGGTGTCAAAACCGGCGGATCTCGGGTAGGGGGTCCCGAACTGTGCGTCTAGGATCGATGGTAACAGGAGACAGGGGACACAATGTTTACCCAGGTTCGGGCCCTCTCTATGGAGGTAATACCCTACTTCCTGCTTGATTGATCTTTACGAATATGAGTGTTACAAGGGTTGATCTACCACGAGATCGTTATGGCTAAACCCTAGAAGTCTAGCCTATGAGTATATGGTAATGAATCTGTCCTACCCGGACTATGCCCTCCGGTTTATATAGACACCGGAGAGATCTAGGGTGGCATGAGGTCGGTTACATAGGAGGGAATCTTCATAGTCGGTCGCCTAGCTTGCCTTCCACGCCAAGTAGAGTCCAATCCGGACACGGGTATAGTCTTCGGTCTTTGTGTCTTCACAGCCCATCAGTTCGGCCCATGGATAACAGGTCGGACGCCCGAGGATGGCATTGTACGGAAGGCGTATGTGGGCGACATCGAAGTCGATGAGCTCAGTGCGGTAGTTGTCGCGCTTGCCGAAGGTGACAGGGAGGCGGATTTGCCCTATCGGGGTGGTGGAGCCGTCGGTTACTCCTGAGAAGGGCTTGGTTGGCTGCAGCTGATCATATGGCACTTGAAGGCGATCAAACGTCTCAACGGAGAGAACATTGAGCCCTGCACCGCCGTCGATGAGGGTCTTGGTGACAAGGGCATTGCTGATGATGGGCGAGCAGAGCATCGGGAGGGCGCCGATAGTTGCCGCGCACTCGAGCTGGTTGGACGAGCTGAAGGTGATGGTGTACTTGGACCACCTGAGCGGGCGCGTGGCTTCGAGCCTGGGGAGGGCCGCGTTCACCTCACGAGCGAACTGCTTGAAGATGCGTTGGGAGGCTAGGGCCTGAGAACCACCCAAGATGCAGGAGATGGCGCGAGGCTCCTGGAAGCCCCCAGCCCCCTCGTCCTGGTGGTGGTCGTCGTTCCTCGTTGGTGGTGGTAGCAGCGGAGGGAGGCCAGCGTTGCCCTGAGGGCAGTCCTCACGAGGCTGGTCCCTCCAGGCACCCTCGTGAGGTTGGTCCTGCCAGCGGTCCTCACGAGGTCGGTCGCGCCACTCCTGGCGGGGGCCGCGATCGTCCCAGCGTCCTCCACTTCTGCCTCCTCCACGGCCGTAGCCTCGGTCGTTGCGCTCGGGGCGTCGACCGAAGCGCCCGTCGCGGATGGCCCTGAGCTCCTGACAGTCGTTGGTGTTGTGGCTGTGTACGTTGTGGAAGGCGAGAATGGGCGGTTGGCCTTGGATGACTTTGGGTGGTCGCAGCCGCGCTTCATCTCTGGTTCCGTCGCGAACACGACAGTCCCCTTGCACTTCACGTCCTTGGTGTTGGCCTTCTTGTCTTTCGAGTCGGCCGCTGGAAGCTCGTGGAGGGAGAGGCGTCCCTCCTCAGCTCTCGCGCACTTGGTTGCCATGTTGAACATCTCCAGAGCCGTGCACAGGTCCTCGTGTATGGCGAGCTCCTCCTTCATCTTGACATCACAGACGCCATCGGAGAATGCTGAGATGATGGCCTCGTCCGTCACCTTGGGGATCTTGAGGCGAACGCTGTTGAAATGCTGGATGTACTTCTGCAGGGTCTCCCCTGGCTACGGCTTGATGCGCCGCAGGTCACCAGCGGCAGGTGGGCGGTCGCGGGTGCCTTGGAAGTTGGCGACGAAGCGCTCGCGCATCTCGCCCCAGGAGGAGATCGATCCCGCGGGCAGGTTCAGGAGCCACGAGCGCGCGCCGTCTTTGAGCGCCATGGAAAACCAGTTTGCCATGACCTTCTCCTCGCCGTTGGCCGCCTCGATGCTCAGCTCGTAGAGCTGCAAGAACTCAGCAGGGTCGGGGGTGCCGTCATAGCGCGGAGGCAGGTTGGGCTTGAACATGCCGGGCCAGACAACGCTGCGCAGCTCGGGGGTGAAGGCGCGGCAGCCCACTGTGGTCACTGGAGCCCGTCGTGGAGGTGGAGCCTGGTCTTGGTACCGACGCGTCGCTGCCGCAGGCGGTGCGCGATCTTGACGTGGTGGTGCTGGGAGTGTAGGAGCATCTTCTTGCGGCCGAGGGATTTCATGCAGCTTCCTTCTTCACGCGCGGGCGCCCTGCGTGGTGGGTCGCGCCGCGGGGCCGCTGGTCTTGGTGCGAGGGCGACGTCTTCATGTGGAGGTGGCGGAGGTGCTCCATGGGCTACGTCGCCCGCTGCAGGAGGCGGACGACGCAGCGAAAGGGACGGTGCAGGAGAGCCCCCCGCGGCGCTGACGAGCTCGGTGATGCGGTCCAGCCAGTCTTCGTAGAGGTCGTCGATGGGGCGGTAACGCAGGAGCTCCCGCGCCATGAGCAGCGCAGCCTGCGCATCCGCGGGTTCGCGACGAGCATGGGACGACGAGCCGGCCGGAGTCAGCGACGGGGTGGCGATGCGTCCGTCCCGCCGCACGGAGGGGTGCAACGACGAGGCTTGCTGCTCGTTCCCTGCCGGGCCGGTAGCGGCGTTGGCAGCTGGTGATGGAGAGCGACGGGGAGGCCCGCCGACGGGCGCCGTCTGAGCGACGCGAGCGTTGAGAGCGGCTTGGCGCTCAGCATGGGCTCGATGAGCGTCAGCCATGTAAGTGGTGGAGTAGTGGTACATCGAGCGGCGGAAGAGAAGTTCCAGCGCCCCCTACCTGGTGCGCCAAATGTCGGATTACGGGTTCCGTAGACCCTTGAGAGGTTCGAACTCTGGGGTGCGCACGAAGAACACTCTCTCCTTAGCTCGCTCGCTCAACCGTTCCACGGCTTAGCTCGACGAACCCGAAGAACAGAGAGACACAGGGGTTTATACTGGTTCGGGCCACCTTGCGATGTAATATCCTACTCCAGTGTGTGGTGGATTGCCTCGAGGGGCTGAGGATGAACTAGTACAGTGGATGTAATAGCCTCAGGAGGTGAGGTGTTCTTGAGCTCGATTAGCTGGTGGGTGTGAGGATGATCTGAGTGATCCGTCCGAATCCCCCCTCCCCCCCCCCCCCCGCTACGGTGGTGGCTAGGTCCTATTTATAGTGGCCTTGGTTCTCTTCCTAAATGTTTAGGCAGGAAGGGATCCACAACGGCCAAGTTTGAAGGGGGACAACTAGTACAAGCTACCCTGACAAAAGTAGTCTTCGCCTGCCAAAGGCTCTGGTGGTGACGCTGCTGTGGGCTCCGCGATGACCTCCGTCCTGCCGTGCTGCTGGTCTTGGTCTTGTTGCACCGATATGGAAACCTTTGCCTGATGCCTCGGGATCCCGCGCCTGCGTTTGCCTCCTTAGCACCAAAGAGCAAACTGGTACACTGTGCCCGCTGGCGCCCGCCTGTCCTTGGTCGTCATGGCTCACGTCACGTGAACCTCGCGAGGTGCCCCTTGCATAGATATCTCTGCTCCTCGGGAACTAGCCTAGTGAGGCCACCCCCAGGGAGGTCTTGGTGTCGTCCACCTCGCGAGGCTTGGCCCCTCGCAAGGGTCTTGCATTGTTGCTGCTAGAGCTGGGCCGTACCGGGCCGTTGGCGGAGCCACGCCACGGGCCGCAGGCAGGCAAGTCTGGGCACCCCCGTTTCTAAGACGCCGACAGTATAGCCAACTGCTGGCTATATGATGTTGTCATGTCATATATAGTGATCATTTATAGTTACTCATATAATAAGGTGAGCTATAAAGTTGGCTATAAAAGTAGTACTACTTTTTCTCATGTTCTCTCTATCTCTTTCTTCATATTTATTGCATCTGCTAGGAGTCCGCATATAGCTCTTTTGCATAAGATCCCACTTTACTTATTTTTTATGTCTTTTTTTCACTTAGACCAAATTATTACCATGTAAGGCCCTTCCCAGTGCTCCACGGTGGACAGGTACTAAGCATGCCACATAAGCAAAAAAAATGACATGGCACAACAATTAAGGAGGAGAGAGAGCACTTTGGTGACCCAGGAAAAACCAATGCCAAGCGCGTGAACCAAGGTAAACCACTTAAATGAAACAACTTGACCAATGCATGAAAAACTTTAGGTGCTAACTCATTAAATAAAGTGTGCTTAGCAACAACAAGTTGCTAACGGCGGCTATGGGATTGCTCAGCTTCTGGCCAGGGAGAGATCCCTGCTCGGCTTGCCAATGCTGCCAGTGACGGCGCCCACGGGTGTCGTTTTCTTCTTGGAGGCGCTGCCAAGGCCTTCAGCTTTGCCCCTCTTCGAGCTCGGGGGAAACCCTAGGTCGGATTCCCCCTGACCGGATAGCGATGGCGTCTCGGCATCGTATTCCTTCTCGAAGGTGTTATCTTGCTTGCTCACGGTGTTCCCGGTGTTGGCTTGGATGATGTTGGAATTCTTGTTGGTTCGGCGCTGCTAGTCGTGGTTCGGGCTTGACGGGTTTAGGTGTGATGTATCTTCTATTCGGGCTGAGCATCCCTTATCTCTCTGCTCCACACACCATGTTCACCCCTGCCTGTGTTCGTGTCATGTGTTGTATCCTCTGTACTCATTCTATTCCTTCTATCAATGAAATGATACGCAAGCTTTGTGTATTCGCGAAAAAATAACAAATTGATAAGTATTTAATACATTTAGCACCTCATTTAAGTATTTTTGCATTGAAAGAGGTCTAAGTGGACTATAAATCTACTATTGTGCTTACTTTTATATACTAGCCAAGTTTAGCTAAGTTTTCTGCCCCTAGTGCCTGGATAGGCGAAGCTCCTCGTTCGATCGCACTCTCCATGCATGTAAATAAGAGGAGATTTTATTGTAGAAAGTAACCCGCTTGTGTTACTGAAGCTGAACAGCTGTCCCGCCCGGGGTGATAAGACCGGGAGTGGGTACCGTTTGGCCTTTTGGGAAATCTGGAGTTTATTCAAAGTGGAAACTAAAATAGGGCAGTCAAATCCATGATGCGATGTAACTGTAAAAAGCTCCATACCCTCGTAGTCATAAAACTAATATAAATAGGTCCGATTAAAAAAGTCCAACGGTGCTAGTATGCTGCTGCATATCCCTCCAAACCATTCAATGCCACATTGAAGAGAGACTACTACGGAAGACGATGGGGAGAATCCGGACATAAATAAAAACGATAGGAACACATGTGTGGCATGTTTGATTTAGTGCATGAGCTGCTGTGCAACACTGAAACTTTCTTGTTGAGCACTGCTTGGAGCTGTACTAGCCATCCATCAGGATGTATCCGACTCACAACCATTGATTAGCGTGTCGTGTGCACATCGGGCAGAAAAGTATCGTGTGCACATCCATTCCGTTCTTGCTTCCAAGGCGAAGGATAGTTGCGGTTGTATACTTTTTTTTTGGGAGGGAAACGGAGGCACCTCCAGAAAATGTTGTAAATTTTCAGACCAAATATTCAGTCTTCACGGAACTGTCGCTGAATAAACTGAAACATTACAAATAACCTGAAGCTAGTTTGTTAACGAAAAGAGGCGGTACACACCTTAAAACATACTCCGTTCACAGCTAGTATAAGATATATTAGATATTTCAATATAGACTACATACGAACTGAAATGAATTAACGAACGCACTGAAACATGTCCATACACATCCGGTTCAGAAAAAAGCTAGAACATCTTATATTTGTGAACGGAGGGAATAGAAGCAACATACCATCCTTTATAACATCTGACTGCTCATGTATTGGGATTTCCCAGTAAACTAAAGCCTCTGCGAGGTAAAAGTCCCAGAAATTATCAGATTAGAATGAACATGTAAACCTGAAGAAGTGGGTTCTATTGCAGAAGGTAATTTGGTAACCTGGATAACTTTGAAAAACAGAATGCACTCAGAACAGCATTGTTTTTCATAATCTAAAAAATTATCAGATAGGCACACTCGGAACAGCATTCTTTCTACAACCTGAACTCTTTAGTTATCTTATCTTGTCTTGTGTTGCTAAAACTTAGAAACCCATCAACCACAGCATAAATCTCTTGAAGACTCCACCGTATGCAGATCTAAGAAAATGGATAAGTAAACACTATTAACTTGTCAAAGACACCGACAGATATGGAGTAAGGATCAAAGGATAGCTGTACTTGCTTCAAGATTACTCACAAGGAGCCAAAACTCGTCTCCCAAGGTTTAAAATAGAGGCGATTACCGATAAGGCTTTGATTAAAGAGAGCTGGTGGTAGTAGTGTATTGTAATTAAGCACAGAAAGTGGGGATTCTTAATACAAAACGTCTTTGCAGGCTTCCTGTAAATATACACAAAGGAAACAGGAAAGGGAAAGCAGCTCACACACCTCTCTTTCTTTGTTTACTGTTTTTAAATGTGCTAAACTTGCAAAGGCAGAACAAGAACCAAAATAACAAAGCTGCTAGGCTATAATTAAAGTGGAAACAAACACAGAACTCAGAGCTAGAGGACCTTTTCCTATTGTAGGCTGCAAAATAGTATGTTATTTAATCTAACCTTGCACATGGGCACATGGCCTTCAAGCATCCTTTCATGGGAACATAACCTAAGTGAACTAGCGTACCAGACAAGTAGCTGCACCATTTGGCTGAGGTTCGGGAACAATGAAAGTATTATATTGTTCATGTTTCATGTCCTGTCAACACTGAGCTTTAGTCTGCAGCTTTCACTAGCTGTTGCATGTTTACAGTACAAAATGGTAATGTTGCTCCTAACCTCACAACTGCATACGGTAAACATTACTCCTATAAAAGGTGCCGGAATAACTGCCTTCTAGGGCATAGGCTCCCGTGAGGTTCCTCGCGCCGCTCGTTTTGTGTGCGCCTCTCACCGATGCTTCCTTGACGTTCCCGGCTGTTCGATCTCCATGTCCGCCTTGCACCCAACTGATTTTCCTCGGAGGTCCATGAAGCATGGGCCACGGGCACGCGAGGCCACTTGGTCTGCCTCCCGCTGCCCTCGCCTTGGGTGTGGGTTGTTTGGTCCGCATTCTCGCGTGCACCGAGTACGTCTATGCGTCCGAGCTGTTGTGTTGGCGTACGACGGGCATGCCCACGCATTGGCGATGGGGTCTGCCGTACTAGATCCCAACCGACTATCCCGGTCAGAGGTTGACTAGTCGTGGACCCGGTGCGGGGCCGGTGTCTTGGACGTTGGGCAAGGATGATTCATTTTCTGGTGGGCTGGTGGGGGTCCGACCTGGCTGTGTCCCACCGGGTTAGTCCGCCCAGAGGTCGGCTGACGATGGACCCAGTGCGGAGCCGGTGTCATGCGCACCGGGTACACATGGTTGTTGTTGGGATGTTATGCTCACGTGTGTCGGATACGCCTGTGCATTTGTCGTGGGGTACGCCTTGCTTGGATGCCATCCAGCTATGCCAGCTTGATGTGTGAAAATGCTTATCGACTTTGCTTTCCCGTCCTCTTCGCACATGCATACAATGGGACGTGTAACATCCCTCGGAGTTTCCTGTGCCAGTGCTTCGATGCCCTTTCTAGACTACCCAGTTGTATGTTAGTGCTGGGCCATCATTTGGGTCCGTGTGTTAGTGTGTTTGGTCGACTGCCCGGGTGAGTGAGGACATTGGCTGGGAGTGTTCCCGTTTGGCATACTGGGTTAAAGCGTGTCCTCGGTTGGTTGTCCAGCACCGTCTTTCTCCGTGGCTATACCCTCGTGCTTCCCATGTTCTTTTCTTCCCATCGAAGCACCCTCCTTCACGCCCGTCGTCTAACGTCGAACAAAGCTCACCGGCTTCCTCCTATTTCGCTCCCCTCGAATCGAAGGGGTTCTGTAAGATTTTTGTCGCTCCTCCTGCCAAAGCTCTGTTGCATGCCAGTCGTCTCACATAACAAGGCTCGCCGGCTTCCTCTGGCTTTGCTCCCTTGGAATGGAAGGGGTTATACGAGCGTTTTCGTCTGTGCTCCTGCCAACTTGTTGAGCTAGGGTTTGTATGCCCTTTCTTCTTTCTCTGATCTCTTTTGCACGCTAACTATCCATTTTCTTTCCCTGCTAGTTTGCAGGTATTGCCAACTTCTTCTCACCGTTCGGTTGCAACCATTCTTGGACTTCTTCTCTTTGACGTGGGCTATCTCATCGATGTGTTTGTTCTTGTCGCTCATGTCCACCGCGTCAAGGGTTGCTCGATCGATTTCTCCATGGTTGTTTCGCCACCTTTTGTGTGTCTTATATAGCCGATTCTTATCATGTTGGTTATCAGTCGTCTTATTTTTTGGTGTGGTTTCTTGCTGAATATATTTAAGTTGTATTGTTGATTCGTGTGTAAAGATGTGGTCTGTTATCGTCTCTGTAATCCCTGTTTTGGAGGGCATGTCGGTACAGCTTAGTTTACTAGTGGTTTCTTATGTGTGTGAGATTGCTGAAGGTGGGCTTGTGCTGGCCAAAATAGGGATCAAGCTACTTGGGATGTCGTCTCTCCCAAGTCAAAGATCCTCGCTCGTGAGTGCCTTCTGTGTCGTCCGATCCGCGCCCGCCTCATGGCGGTGCCTACCTGCCGCACTATCAGCCGTCTGATCGGGCCTAGGCGTTCGTCGACATTCCTACCTGGTGCCGGACGCCCTTGTTCCATCACCATGGTCTTGGGGTCCATCTCCAAGGGACATGCACATCACATATACTAAGGTGAACTCTATCCTTTATGCATGTCTAGTTGGTTATCTCATGATGGCATACTACTTGAACCTCCTCCCTTGTGCATACATAGGAGAATCACACATGTTAAGGAGGAGTGCAAACACAAGTTTACACCTACATCATCCATGAGGGAAGCTTGGAAGCAGAGAAAAAAGCACAAGACAAAGATGGAGGATCTACCATCTGGCGGTCGGACTATCCGGTCACTTTGTGCGGACTGTCTGGCTAGAAGGGCACATAGCACCCAAAGAAAAGAAAAATTAGTCGGACGTTGACCTAACTGTCTGGCCACCCAAAGTGTCCGATCACCCGAGTTTGCACCCGCATTCGACCATCTGCGAGTCCACCTCGTGCTTTCTCCAACGCCTGGACTGTCCGCACACTTTCTGGCCGGACTGTCCGGCCGAGTCTTGCGGCGCGTAGTAAAAGGCCCACGGTCCATGTATTCCCTTCTCACATACCCCTTCGTGGGTGGACCAATTATAACACTCCCCCACCACCTCTCTAGGGTTAGAAAAGACTAGAACTAAAACCATAGATATTTTCTCATGTATCTTCCCTTTGTGGGATCTATCTTCCCTAGTGGAACAATGTCCTCGTCTTGAGGAGAAGGGTTCCCCTAGCAAATCATCAAGACATCCACTTGTGGAGAAGAAAAGCTTCATAGAAGCATCAAGTCCTCTTTGTTCTAGGACTTGGGGAAGAACCCTATCTTGTTCCATCTCTCTCATAGAAGCATCAAGCCCTCTTTGTCAAGGGTCTAACTATGTGTATTTTGATTTGCATGTACGTGTGTTGATTTGAGTGTTTTCCCTCGTGTTCCCCCTCCGGTTCATCATATTCTTTGCGTTCTTCCACAAATTCACCTCAATTCATGAAGACTGGGCTAACCTTGAGGCTTTACCTACATAATTTGGGATCATGAGTTTATACCTTCCTTTGCGTTCCCCTAGCCCAATTTTTTCTTTTTCCCCATCCATTTTGAGCAAGAAATCTCATTTTCCCGCCCCAAATCAAGTTTTTGGACCCCTTTAGGATCTGAACTTTCCTTACCCGCCCGGACTGACCAGGCATTTTCGAGCCAAACTGTTTGAACAACTCATTCGTAAAACAAAATCGGATCTAACCTGCCTGGATGTCGCCAGGACTGTCGAGCCAAGTGTGCGGCCAGACAAAATCAGCTTCAGGGTTTTCATCATTTTGGCCATAACTTTCACATCCGAACTCCGATTTAAGCGATCTTACGCTCTTTTTGAAGCTATCGACGCGCCTAAGACCCTCACATATGTGTCTACATCGTGGCAACCATGAGCACCGTTTGGAGGTGTTCCTAAGTGTTGTGCCGCAAGCCGGTGTCGTGGACCATCTGCAGCAGGCGCCTGCTTCTTGTGAGCATCACCTCCATGGATGTGGGTTGTGCTCACTTGGTCATGTGATTGGAGGGATCTCTTTTGTCCTTGGTCTAAGTGTGTAGGTGCGTGCGATCACGCTGATGGATAGAAGTAGAGGGCCGCTTTATAGGATGGTGCAAGTTGCGGTGTGTTCGCATGTGCATTGGCCATGTCGTTGTACAATATGCTCCTCGATGCATGCTCCCCGGCATCAGTTTCCTACATGCCTTCTCTTCCATTACTCCCCTCGGCATGCGAAGTAGCTGATGTGTAAGTGCGGATGCATTATTGACCGTTCTATGCATCGGGAACTGCTTCTCCTCTATTTCTTCACCCTCTCATTCGTTTGTGTTCAACAAGTACATGTTCTACAATCTTTTAGCATTTCACGTCCTTCTTAAATAATTTTCCTATTTTCTACTCCCTTCGTCCCATAATATAAGAACTTTTTTATACTAGTGTAGTATCAAAAACACTCTTATATTACGGGACGGAGGGAGTATCAAACTAGGCACATACTCCTACTCGAAACCATAGCCCTCGGGTCTGGTCATTCCGAAGTGGGGTTTCAGGTGGACGTGGTTGCCCAGATTCATTGCTTCGATCATGGCTTGAAGATAATCGCCATCATCACCCACGACCCAGGGGTTGTTTAGGGATTATCAAGACCGTATCGAGCTCCCTTCAAATGGAGGAGATAAAAAATATCGGTTTCAATGCAGAGTTCACCGACCACGTTCGTGTAACGAAGTAAGGCGCATCGTCCTTAAGTGCTTGCCCAGCATGCCAAGTGAGCACCACAGATTTTTTTTCTTTGGTGAGGACATATTCGTCTATGGGGTGGTGATCGGCAAAGACAGTGATGTGTTGAGGAGCACCTTGGTGATTGGGAGGATTGTCGGCGCGCGTGGGGCCACCGTCATGCGGTGGCTTGGGTCGCGCACGTGTGAATTGTCACGTCCACTTTTTCGCACATGAAGAGTGGGCCATACCCTCATGTTGGCGTCTTCGGCCCCTGAGGCAGCCCCTCAATCCCATGTGCGCCGCCCCACGCGCAACCTGGTGGCCTGGTCCGTGCTTAGGTGGGGTTGTGGTCATTCGATCTTTTTCTGCTCGACACACGAAAACTTCCTACCATCACATAGCTTAACATGTTGCTTTCAGATGTGTGTGCTGCATGGTTCGCTGAGATCTTATTTCTAATGGTATGCTTAACTTTTAGGTTGCATTTGTTGGAATCTATTTCATAAGGTTACTTGCCTTCTTTCTAGGGTCGATGGACCATAAGAAAAATTCAAAGTCCATTCGCCTACTTAAGCAAATGGCTTACGTGTCGCAAAAGAAAGCAATGGAAAATGATCATCGTCGGACCAAATGCAAATGTAGTAAAAACATAATTATTTTCATATAGTTTAGAAGAAAAAACTCAAATAGTTCACTTCCTTCCAAGCTGCAGTTAGTCTTTGCGCCAATGGCGCAACTAGCAATCTATTGCTAGAAAGGGAGAAAGGGGGCGGTGTTTGTGTGTGGGATCGATAAGGACACACACACACACACGGAGAGAGAGAGAGAGAGAGAGAGAGAGAGAGAGAGGGAGGGAGAGAGGGGGAGAGAGAGCACATGTTCATGAGCGGCATAGGGAGACATGCCTACTAGATGGAAAGATCGAGAACGGCCTTTGGATTTTGTGGTCTGGCGAGATGGTGTGTTCTGGTATGTCTTCCTGGCCTTTGGATGTTACGACCTTGTCGATCGGTGTATGTGGCTACACGTTCTCATTGATCGCTCTCACCTAGCCTAATCATCTCGTCGATGTACTTGGCTTCCTTCTACTCGTGTGGTTTCGGCTGGGGGTGTGTGGTTCCAATGGTTCAGGTCATTTGTCGTGGGGGTCTGGTCGGGCTTTGTATCAATCTGGTCGTTAGGTTAAACTACCTGGACAACAAAGCATATGGTCAATGATCATTGTTTTCTGTCATTAGTAAAAATGTAAGGCAATTACAAACACAATACAAATATAATCACTTGCAGGAAATTCACCAGAAATATTGTTCAAATGGTTCACCTAATTTCAAGGTGGTTATTTTCCCGTCGCATTTACGAGATGAGTAAAGGCTGAAGCATAACAAAAATCTCAGAGTCCATTCACCCGCTCAAGAAAATGACTTATGTGTTGCCACAGAAAGCCATGGGCAAGGTTCATCATCAAGGAAAATACAAATGTGGTAAAAACATAATCATTTGCAGACAACTGACGAAAAAAAATCCTTCAAATAGTTGGCTTAGCTTTCAGGCTGCAGTTGGTCTGTGCGCCAATGGTGTAATGTGTCATATAGTAATAATAAAGTCATAAACCCACAATGTGTGCCCGGGGAGCATGGGCGTACCCCACATGCCAACTCGGGTGCACTGAGCGTTTGCAGGCCAGGTCTGTGGCTATTTGACTGTTGGCGTGCGTCGGCTGGGTTATCCTCTACATTGTTGCCGGGTCGATTTAGGGTGGTTGCTTTCCGGCTTCATTTTACCGACCACTTTGGGTGTGCTGTCGGTTGTCGGTTAGAAGATCGTTGGGTAGGCTAGTTCTCGGTATGTCTGGGTCGGCGTTCTGGTGCTTGGTTTGTCTAGTTTGGTGTTACCTGGGTCGGCATGCACCATCTAATTAACACAACATGATCAAAGTCATTGGAATCATGTGTTTGCATATGATTGTGAAAAACCTCCTCAAATAGTTCACTTGATTCTCAGGTTGTATTTTGTTTTTGCTTGAAAGACAAGAGCGGGATGCGCGGCAAAGTTCACATATATCTCATGGTCAGAGCTGGCTGAATCAGACAACAACGCGGTGGCCAGCTAAAACTTGGGCTAGTGGACCGGCGCTTAGCAGCTGCCTTTTGTTTTTCACAATTTTGGGGGAAGATATTAGTTTAGGGAGTGGCAAACCAATCAATACTACTAAGTACTCGACCGATTTTCTTTTACTTTTTTTAAGTTTTTAAGTTTTTAGCTTTTTTAGGAGAGTTTATTCTTTAGCTATGGAACAATGTGTGGTGTCCAGCAGCGGAGTGCTTCTTTGTAGCCCTTCTAGCGCTGAACTGGTGCGCACGCGCCCTGTGATCGTGGGCCGGCTGCCGGGGGGGTGACCCCCAGGTAGGAAACGGAACCCGAATCCTCTTTCAAAACATCAGGGCGGCTGGCGCCCCTCAATCCGGCTGGCCTGTAGGCCGGCTTCCCAGCGCGGGCCAGATGGGCGGCTTCCCAGCTCGGCCAGCGGCCATTCCATCCGGACATACAACAAAAGAACTCCCCACGACGGGGCATGATACATCTCCATCGTATCTATAATTTTTTATTGTTCCATGCATATATTCTACAACTTTTACATACTTTTGGCAACTTTTTATACTATTTTTGGGACTAACATATTGATCCAGTGCCCAGTGCCAGTTCCTGTTTGTTGCATGTTTTTTGTTTCGCAGAAAATTCATATCAAACGGAGTCCAAACGGGATAAAAACTTACGGAGATTTTTTTGGAGTATATGTGAATTTCGGGAAGTGGAATCAACGCGAGACAATGCCTGAGGGGCCCACGAGGGTGAGGGGGCGCCCCAGGGGGTAGGACGCGCCCTGGGCCCTCGTGGCCACTCCGTAAGGCGGTTGGTGCCCTTCTTTAGCTACAAGAAAGCCAATATCTGGATAAAAATTCTATCAAAATTTCAGCCCAATCGGAGTTACGGATGTCCGGGAATTTAAGAAACAGTGAAAGGGCAGAATCAGGGAGCGCAGAAACAGAAGGAAACAGAGAGAGAGAGAGAGAGAGAGAGAGAGATCCAACTCTTCCCTCCTTTATGAAACGGTGTAACCCCTCTTTTACCTGCTGTAATCTCTACTTAAACATGGTGCTCAACGCTATATATTATTTCCCAATGATGTATGGCTATCCTATGATGTTTGAGTAGATCCGTTTTGTCCTATGGGTTAATTGATGATCGTGATTAGTTTGAGTTGCATGTTTTATTATTGGTGTTGTCCTATGGTGCTCTCCGTGTCGCGCAAGCGTGAGGGATCCCCGTTGTAGGGTTTGCAATATGTTCATGATTTCTTCATGGTGGGTGGCGTGAGTGAGAGAAGCACAGACCAGAGTAAGTAGGTTGTTTGCGTATGGGAGTAAAGAGGACTTGATGCCTTATAATGCTATGATTGGGTTTTACCTTAATGATCTTTAGTAGTTGCGGATGGTTGCTAGAGTTCCAATCATAAGTGCATATGATCCAAGAAGAGAAA
Source organism: Triticum aestivum (assembly GCF_018294505.1). Classification (NCBI taxonomy): domain Eukaryota; kingdom Viridiplantae; phylum Streptophyta; class Magnoliopsida; order Poales; family Poaceae; genus Triticum; species Triticum aestivum. Next base: position 222,636,698 of record NC_057808.1, read on the forward strand.
GTATGTTAGCTTATGCCTCTCCCTCAAATAAAATTGCAATAGTGATTACCGGTCTAGTTATCGATGGTCTAGGGACAAATAACTTTCTCGTGACAAAAAGCTCTCTACTAAAACTAACTTAGTTGTTTCTTTATCTAAACAACCTCTAGAATTTATTTACGTGCTATTTATTATCTTGCAAACCTATCCAACAACACCTACAAAGTACTTCTAGTTTCATACTTGTTCTAGGTAAAGCGAACGTTAAGCGTGTGTAGAGTTGTATCGGTGGTCGATAGAACTTGAGGGAATATTTGTTCTACCTTTAGCTCCTCGTTGGGTTCGACACTCTTACTTATCGAAAGAGGCTACAATTGATCCCTATACTTGTGGGTCATCAAGACCTTTTTCTGGCGCTGTTGCCGGGGAGCAATAGCGTGGGTGAATATTCTCGTGTGTGCTTGTTTGCTTTATCACTAAGTGGATTTTATTTGATGTTTTAAGTTGTTCTCTATCTTTAGTTATGGATATGGAACATGAAATACCAAAAAAATTAGGTTTACTTGCTACTCATGGAGATGGGGAACCTCCTAAAACCCTCGATGCTCATTATGTGAAAGATATTATGCACTACTTTAATAATCCTGAGAAAACCCCATTCATTTGTATAATGGGAGACACGTTGGATCAACGTGAATACTTTAGGGATTATCGCTTGACTCAAAAAGGGAAACTATGATGGGATCAAATTTATATGTTGCATTGGTATGCTCGGCAACTATGCTTGAGATATGATTATACTTGTTTCTCTAAGATGAAGGCTCCACACCTTCCCTTTTCATGCAAATTTAATGATAATGAAACCTTATCTTCGTATGCTAATGGTATATATGATTACTATGATGTGGAACGAATAGAAGAATTTGTTGCTTTTAAGGGTGCTTGTGAAATTGAATCTTTGTTTAAAGAGTTTGAAGATTTTGATGATTTAGTTTATAGACCTGAAAATTTAGCTATCCTTAAATATTTCTATGAGAATTATAAATACAATTATGATATTGATGAATTTATTGAGAAAGTCTCCGTTGTCCGAGAAGAGACTAATATTTTGCAGGAGTCTATGGAAGAAGAAATTGATGAAACTGTGAGCTCATTGGATGAAAAAGATGATGAGGAGAGCGAAGAACAAAAGGAGGAAGATCGGATTAGCTACCCGTGCCCACCTTATAATGAGAGTAACTCTCCAACTCATAGATTATTTAATGTCCCTTCGTTCTTACCGAAGGATGAATGCAATGATAATTGCTATGATCCCATTGATTCGTTTGAAATATCCCTTTTTGATGAACTTGATGCTTGCTATTCTTGTGGCAAAGATGCCAATATGAATTATGCTTATGGAGATGAACTTGCTATTGTTCCTTATGTTAAACATGAAATTGTTGCTATTGCACCCACACATGATAGTCCTATTATCTTTTTGAATTCTCCAAACTACACTATATCGGAGAAGTTTGCACTTATTAAGGATTATATTGATGGGTGGCCTTTTACCGTTGCACATGATAATTTTGATGAATATAATATGCATGTGCTTGCTGCTCCTACTTGCAATTATTATGAGAGAGGAACTACATCTCCGCCTCTCTATGTTTCCAACACGATAAAATTGCAAGAAACTTCTTATGCTATGCATTGGCCTTTACTTGATGTGCATGAATTGTTCTTGTATGACATGCCGATGCATAGGAAGAGAGTTAGAATTCGTCATTGCTTGATATATGTTGCTTTGAGCTCGCTACTAAATGCCAAATCTTTGCTAATTCAAATTGGCTTTGATATACCTTGGGATCCGGCTGGATTCATTACTTGAGCACCTTATGCCTAGCTTAATGGCTTTAAAGAAAGTGTTGCCAGGGAGACAACCCGGAAGTTTTAGATAGTCATTTATTTCTGTTGAGTGCTTTTATAGAGTTTAAAAACAAAAAAATAAAGAGGGGAACCCAAAACTTTTCAAAAAGGAAAGTGAAAGTGAGAGGACAAGCATTGTTGAAGTGAGGGAGCTCCTTGAACTTTGTTCATGCTCACGGAAACTTTGTGAATCTTGATTACAGAAACTTTTTAACAAAAATAATTATCCCCTTGTACAATTCCATTGTATTATAAAGATAATGTGCCAAGATTTGCCTTTAGGATGTTTACATTGCTTGTTGGTTTGTGCAGTGCAAAATAGAAACGTTGGCTGTAGTGCCCAATTTTAGCTTTTTTACTGGAACGTCAAACAGTTCTGAAACTTTTTGCACTGTCTTTCTATACAAATTTTTTATTTTTACTAATTTTTTCAGAATATTTGGAGTACCAAAAGTATGGTGAATGTTCAGATTACTACAGACTGTCCTGTTTAAGACAGATTCTGTTTTTGATGCATTGTTTGCTTGTTTTCATGAAACTATCGATTTCTATCAGTGGATTAAGCCATGGAAAAGTTATATTACAGTAGCTACAATGCAAAAAAAATATGAATTGGTTTGCAAAAGTACTTAGAGTAGTGATTTTCTTTATTATACTAACGGATCTTACCGAACTTTCTGTTGAGTTTTGTGTGGATGAAGTGATCAAGGATCAAGGAGGTCTCGATATGAGGAGAAGGAGGAGAGGCAAGAGCTCAAGCTTGGGGATGCCCAAGGCACCCCAAGTAAATATTCAAGGAGACTCAAGCGTCTAAGCTTGGGGATGCCCCGGAAGGCATCCCATCTTTTTTCAACAAGTATCAGTATGTTTTCGGTTTCGTTTCATTCATGTGATATGTGCAAATCTTGGAGCGTCTTTTGCATTTAGTTTTCACTTTTCTTTGATGCACCATGCTGGTATGAGAAGTCCATGGTTGATTTATAGAATGCTCATTGCACTTCACTTATAGCTTTTGAGTATGGCTTTATAGAATGCTTCATGTGCATCACATATATCATTTGAAGTTTTGATTGCGTGTTTCCCTACACATAGAAAAATGCCATTTGTAGAATACTCTTTTGCTTCACTTATATCTGTTAGAGCATGGGCATATCTTTTGTAGAAAGAATTAAACTCTCTTGCTTCACTTATATCTATTTAGAGAGATGATAGGAATTGGTCATTCACATGGTTAGCCATAAAATCCTACATAAAACTTGTAGATCACTGAATATGATATGTTTGATTCCTTGCAATAGTTTTGCGATATAAAGGTGGTGATATTCGAGTCATGCTAGTGAGTAATTTTGGATTTGTAGCAATACTTGTGTTAAAGTTTGTGATTCCCGTAGCATGCACGTAAGGTGAACCGTTATGTGATGAAGTCGAAGCATGATTTATTTTTTGATTGTCATCCTTTGTGTGGAGGTCGGGATCGCGCTATGGTTAACTCCTACCAACCCTTCCCCTAGGAGCATGCGTGTAGTACTTTGTTTCGATGGCTAATGAATTTTTGCAATAAGTATGTGAGTTCTTTATGACTAATGTCGAGTCCATGGATTATACGCACTCTCACCCTTCCATCATTGCTAGCCTTTTCGGTAACGCGCATTGTCCTTTCTCACCTCGAGAGTTGGTGCAAACTTCCCCGGTGCATCCAAACCCCGTGATACGATACGCTCTATCACACATAAGCCTCCTTATATCTTCCTCAAAATAGCCACCATACCTACCTATCATGGCATTTCCATAGCCATTCCGAGATATATTGCCATGCAACCTCCATCATCATATACATGACTTGAGCATTCGCTGTCATATTTCTTTGCATGATCGTAAGATATCTAGCATAATATTTTCATGGCTTGTACATTTTTTTTGATATCTTTGCTATGCTAGATCATTGCACATCCTGGTACACTGCCAGAGGCATTCATATAGAGTCATATTTTGTTCTAGTATCGAGTTGTAATATTGAGTTGTAAGTAAATAAAAGTGTGATGATCATCATTATTACAACATTGTCCCATGTGAGGAAAGGATGATGGAAGCTATGATTCCCTCACAAGTTGGGATGAGTCTCCGGACTTTACAAAAAAAAGAGGCCAAAGAAGCCCACAAAAAAAAGGCCAAAGAAGCCCACCAAAAAAACAAAAAAATGAGAGAAAAAGAGAGAAGGGGCAATGCTACTATCCGTTTACCACACTTGTGCTTCAAAGTAGCACCATGTTCTTCATATAGGGAGTCTCTTGAGTTATCACTTTCATTTACTAGTGGGAATTTTCATTATAGAACTTGGCTTGTATATTCCAATGATGGGCTTCCTCAAATGCCCGAGGTCTTCACGAGCAAGAAAGTTGGATGCACACCCACTTAGTTTCCAGTTTGAGATTTCATACACTTATAGCTCTTAGTGCATCCGTTGCATGGCAATCCCTACTCCTCACATTGACATCAATTGATGGGCATCTCCATAGCCCGTTGATTAGCCGCGTCGAAGTAAGACTTTCTCCTTTTTGTCTTCTCCACACAACCTCCACCATCATATTCTATTCCACCTATAGTGCTATATCCATGGCTCACGCTCATGTATTGCGTGAAAGTTGAAAAAGTTTGAGAATACTAAAGTATGAAACAATTGCTTGGCTAAAACCGGGGTTGTGCATGATTTAAGTACTTTGTGTGGAGAAGATGGAGCATAGCCAGACCATATGATTTTGTAGGGGTAACTTTGTTTGGCCATGTTATTTTGAAAAGACATGATTGCTTTATCAGTATGCTTGAAGTATTATTGTCTTAATGTCAAATGATAGAATATTGCTTTGAATCACTCGTGTCTTAATATTCATGCCATGATTAGATTACATGATCAAGATTATGCTAGGTAGAAATCCACATGAAAAATTCTCTTTTTATCATTTACTTACTCGAGGACGAGCATGAATTAAGCTTGGGGATGCTGATACGTCTCCGTCATATCTATAATTTTTGATTGTTCCATGCCAATATTCTACAACTTTTACATACTTTTGGCAACTTTTTGTACTATTTTTGGTTCTAACATATTGATCCAGTGCCTAGTGCCAGTTCCTGTTTGTTGCATGTTTTTTGTTTCATAGAGAATCCATATCAAACGGAGTCCAAACGGGATAAAAACTTACGGAGATTTTTTTGGAATATATGTGAATTTTGGGAAGTGGAATCAACGTGAGATGATGCCCGAGGGGCCCACGAGGGTGAAGGGCGCATCCCAGGGGGTAGGGCGCGCCCTGGGCCCTCGTGGCCACTCCGTAAGGCAGTTGGTGCCCTTCTTTCGCCGCAAGAAAGCCAATATTCGAATAAAAATCATGTCAAAATTTCAGCCCAATCGGAGTTACGGATCTTCGGGAATTTAAGAAACGGTGAAAGGGCAGAATCAGGGAGTACAGAAACAGAAGGAAACAGAGAGAGAAATCCAATCTCGGAGGGGCTCTTGCCCCTCCTCCGCCATGGAGGCCATGGACTAGAGGGGAAACCCTTCTCCCATCTAGGGGAAGGTCAAGGAAGAAGAAGAAGGGGGGCTCTCTCCCCCTGTCTCCCGGTGGCGCCGAAATGCCGCCGGGGCCATCATCGCGACAACGATCTACACCAACAACTTCACCGCCGTCATCACCAAATCTTCCCCTCTCTATGAAGCGGTGTAACCCCTCTTTTACCCGCTGTAATCTCTACTAAAACATGGTGCTCAACGCTATATATTATTTCCCAATGATGTATGGCTATCCTATGATGTTTGAGTAGATCTGTTTTGTCCTATGGGTTAATTGATGACCGTGATTGGTTTGAGTTGCATGTTTTATTTGGTGATGTCCTATGGTGCTCTCCGTGTCGCGCAAGCGTGAGGGATCCCTGTTGTAGGGTTTGCAATATGTTCATGATTTGCTTTTGGTGGCTGGTGTGCGTGACAGAAGCACAGACCCGAGTAAGTAGATTGTTTGCGTATGGGAGTAAAGAGGACTTGATGCCTTATAATGCTATGGTTGGGTTTTACCTTAATGATCTTTAGTAGTTGCGGATGCTTGCTGGAGTTACAATCATAAGTGCATATGATCCAAGAAGAGAAAGTATGTTAGCTTATCCTCTCCCTCAAATAAAATTGCAATAGTGATTACCGGTCTAGTTATCGATTTTCTAGGGACAAATAACTTTCTCGTGACAAAAAGCTCTCTACTGAAACTAACTTAGTTGTTTCTTTATCTAAATAACCACTAGAATTTATTTACGCGCTCTTTATTATCTTGCAAACCTATACAACAACACCTACAAAGTACTTCTAGTTTCATACTTGTTCTAGGTAAAGCGAACATTAAGCATGCGTAGAGTTGTATCGGTGGTCGATAGAACTTGAGGGAATATTTGTTCTACCTTTAGCTCCTCATTGGGTTCGACACTCTTACTTATCGAAAGAGGCTACAATTGATCCACTATACTTATGGGTTATCAGGGCAGGCGTGGCAATAGTGCTCTCCCCTCCCGCACCGACGTGGCTACAACATCCCTCGTAGTGCTGACTGGGGCAGATGACGATCGGGCGATGCGGCACTGTAGCCGAGCAGTGCCAACCACTCCGTGATGCCAGACAAGATGGCCACAGTGTCGTGCAGCCGGCAGGACCCGCGCCCGGCGGACCCCACCACCGGCTCCAGGACGATGACACCAAGGCCCCGTGCCCATGTATCTTTACCATTGTATCCCTAGGGGGGTCGGCCCATAAGACCCCCCAGGAGCCCTCCATGCACAAGGACCGATCCTTAGCACACACACACCCACTCACACGCACGAAAGGCAAGATAGAGAGCTAGCTCCTTCTTCCTCCTCCATCATACAACTCCAGGAGCACCATTGTAACCCTTGTGCATATCATCCCATTTCGGTTGGACTAGGGATGTTACCTCCCATAGAGGGCTCCGAACCTGGGTACGTCTCATGTCCCACACTTACGCGTACCAACCTCGCCTCCGAAACCCACCAGCATCCTCACGTAGCCCCCCCCCCACTTTTAGCCATCTCATGGCATCTGCCATGAGAATACCACGACAGTTGGCGCCCACCATGGGGCTGTGATAACCCACAAGTATAGGGGATCAATTGTAGCCTCTTTCGATAAGTAAGAGTGTTGAACCCGACGAGGAGCTAAAGGTAGAACAAATATTCCCTCAAGTTCTATCGACCACCGATACAACTCTACGCACGCTTGACGTTTGCTTTACCTAGAACAAGTATGAAACTAGAAGTACTTTGAAGGTGTTGTTGGATAGGTTTGCAAGATAATAAAGAGCGCGTAAATAAAATCTAGGGGCTGTTTAGATAAAGACACAACTAAGTTAGTTTTAGTAAAGAGCTTTTTGTCACAAGAAAATTATTTGTCCCTAGGCAATCAATAACTAGACCGGTAATCATTATTGCAATTTTATTTGAGGGAGAGGCATAAGCTAACATACTTTCTCTTCTTGGATCATATGCACTTATGATTGGAACTCTAGCAAGCATCCGCAACTACTAAAGATCATTAAGGTAAAACCCAACCATAGCATTAAAGTATCAAGTCCTCTTTATCCCATACGCAACAACCCCCTTACTCGGGTTTGTGTTTCAGTCACTCATGCAACCCACTATAAGCGAATCATGAACGTATTGCAACACCCTACAACGGGAATCCCTCACGCTTGCGCGACACAGATAGCACCATAGGACAGCACCAATAATAAAACATGCAACTCAAACCAATCACGATCATCAATTAACCCATAGGACAAAACGGATCTACTCAAACATCATAGGATAGCCATACATCATTGGGAAATAATATATAGCGTTGAGCACCATGTTTAAGTAGAGATTACAGCGGGTAAAAGAGGGGTTACACCGCTGCATAGAGGGGGGAAGAGTTGGTGATGATGGCGGTGAAGTTGTTGGTGTAGATGGCGGTGATGATGATGGCCCCGGCGGCGTTCCGGTGCCACCGGAAGTGAGGGGGAGAGAGCCCCCTCCTTCTTATTATTCCTTGACCTTCTTCCTAGATGGGAGAAGGATTTCCCCTCTGGTCCATGGTCTCCATGGCGTGGGAGGGGCGAGAGCCCCTCCGAGATTGGATCTGTCTCCCTGTCTCTCTCTGTTTCTGCGCTCCCAGATTTTGCCTTTCACCGTTTCTTTTATAACCGGAGATCCGTAACTCCGATTGGGCTGAATTTTGGACACGATCTCTATCCAGAAATTAGCTTTCTTGCGGCTAAAGAAGGGCTCCAACCGCCTTACGGGGTGGCCACGAGTGTCCAGGGCGCGCCTGACCCCTTGGGGCGCGCCCCCTGCCTCGTGGCCCCCTCAGGCATCGTATCGCGTTGATTCCACTTACCAAAATTCGTAAATATTCCAAAAAAATCTCCGTCAGTTTTTATCCCGTTTGGACTCTGTTTGATATGGATTTTCTGCGAAACAAAAAACATGCAACAAACAGGAACTGGCACTGGGCACTAGATCAATATGTTAGTCCCAAAAATAGTATAAAAAGTTTCCAAAAGTATATGAAAGTTGTAGAATATTGGCATGGAACAATAAAAAATTATAGATACGACAGAGACGTATCAGCATCCCCAAGCTTAATTCATGCTCGTCCTCGGGCAGGTCAATGATAAAAAAGATAATTTTTGATGTGGAATGTTACCTAGCATAATCTTGATCATGTAATCTAATCATGGCATGAATATTAAGACACGAGTGATTCAAAGCAATAGTCTATCATTTGACATTAAGACAATAATACTTCAACCATACTAACGAAGCAATTATGTCTTATCAAAATAACATAGCCAAAGAAAGCTTATCCCTACAAAATCATATAGTTTGGCCATGCTTCATTTTCGTCACACAAAATGCTCCCATCATGCACAACCCCGGTGACGAGCCGAGCAATTGGTTCATACTTTTTAACGCGCTTCAGCTTTTTCAACCCTCACGCAATACATGAGCGCAAGCCATGGATATAGCACTACAGGTGGAATAGAATATGATGGTGGAGGTTGTGTGGAGAAGACAAAAAAGGAGAAAGTCTCACATCAACGCGGCTAATCAACGGGCTATGGAGATGCCCATCAATTGATGTCAATGTGAGGAGTAGGGATTGCGATGCAACGGATGCACTAAGAGCTATAAGTGTATGAAAGCTCAGACTGGAAACTAAGTGGGTGTGCATCCAACTTGCTTGCTCATGAAGACCTCGGGCATTTGAGGAAGCCCGTCATCGGAATATACAAGCCAAGTTCTATAATGAAAATTCCCACTAGTATATGAAAGTGATAACTTAAGAGACTCTCTATATGAAGAACATGGTGCTACTCTGAAGCACAAGTGTCGTAAAAGGATAGTAACATTGCCCCCTTTTTTTCTTTTTTTGTGGCCTTCTTTGGCCCCCCTTTTTTTATTTAGGCTTCTTTGGCCTCTTTTTTTCTTGGGGCAATGCTCTAATAATGATGATCATCACACTTTTATTTACTTACAACTCAATATTACAACTCAATACTAGAACAAAGATATGACTCTATATGAATGCCTCCGGCGGTGTACCGGGATGTGCAATGATCTAGCGTAGCAATGACATCAAAAAACGGACAAGCCATGAAAACATCATGCTAGCTATCTTACGATCATGCAAAGCAATATGACAATAAATTCTCAAGTCATGTATATGATGATGATGGAAGTTGCATGGCAATATATCTTGGAATGGCTATGGAAATGCCATGATAGGTAGGTATGGTGGCTGTTTTGAGGAAGATATAATGAGGCTTATGTGTGATAGAGCGTATCGTATCACGGGGTTTGGATGCACCGGCGAAGTTTGCACCAACTCTCGAGGTGAGAAAGGGCAATGCACGGTACCGAAGAGGCTAGCAATGATGGAAGGGTGAGAGTGCGTATAATCCATGGACTCACATTAGTCATAAAGAACTCATATACTTATTTCAAAAGTTTATTAGCCCTCGAAGCAAAGTACTACTACGCATGCCCCTAGGGGGATAGATTGGTAGGAAAATACCATCACTCGTCCCCGACCGCCACTCATAAGGAAGACAATCAAAGAAACACCTCATGCTTCAAATTTGTCACACAATGGTTACCATACGTGCATGCTACGGGACTTGCAAACCTCAACACAAGTATTTCTCAATTTCAGAGTTACTCAACTAGCACGACTCTAATATCACCACCTTTATATCGCAAAACTATTCCAAGGAATCAAACATATCATATTCAGTGATCTACAAGTTTTATGTAGGATTTTATGACTAACCATGTGAATGACCAATTCCTGTCAACTCTCTAAATAGATATAAGTGAAGCAAGAGAGTTTAGTTCTTTCTACAAAAGATATGCCCACGCTCTAACAAATATAAGTGAAGCAAAAGAGCATTCTACAATTGGCGGTTATCTATGTGAAGAGAAACAAGCAATCCAAACTTCAAATGATATAAGCGAAGCACATGAAGCATTCTATAAAGCCGTACTCAAAGGATATAAGTGAAGTGCAATGAGCATTCTATAAATCAACCAAGGACTATCTGATACCAGCATGGTGCATAAAAGAAAAATGAAAACTAAATGCAAAAGACGCTCCAAGATTTGCACATATCGCATGAACGAAACGAATCCGAAAACATACCGATACTTGTTGAAGAAAGATGGGTTGCCTTCCGGGGCATCCCCAAGCTTAGACGCTTGAGTCTCCTTGAATATTTACCTGGGGTGCCTTGGGCATCCCCAAGTTTGAGCTCTTGCCTCTCCTTCTCCTCACATCAAGACATCCTCGATCTTCGAACACTTCATCCACACAAAACTCAACAGAAAGCTCGATAAGATCCGTTAGTATAATAAAGCAAATCACTACTCTAAGTACTGTTGCAAACCAATTCAGATTTTGTTTTTGCATTATAGCTACTGTAATATAAATTTTCCGTGGCTTAATCCACTGATAGGAATTGATAGTTTCATCAAAACAAGCAAACTATGCATCAAAAACAGAATCTGTCTTAAACAGGACAGACTGTAGTAATCTAAACATTCACCATACTTCTGGTACTCCAAAAATTCTGCCAAAATTAGGAAAAATAAACAATTTGTATAGATAGACAGTGCAAAAAGTTTCAGAACCATTTGACGTTCTAGTAAAAAAAATGTAAAATCGTGCATTACAACCAAAGTTTCTGTCCTGCACCGCACAAACCAACAAGCATTGCAAACATCGTAAAGGCAAACCTTGGAACATTATTTTTATTATACAATGGAATTTTACACGGGGATAATTATTTTTGTTGAAAAGTTTCTATAATCAAGATTCACAAAGTTTCCGTGAGCATGAACAAAGTTCAAGGCTAGCTCCCACTTTAACAATGCTCGTCTTTCTCACTTTCACTTTCCTTTTTGAAAAGTTTTGGGTTCCCCTCTTTATTCTTTTGTTTTTAAACTATATAAAAGCACTCAATAGAAATAAATGACTCTCTAAAACTTCCGGGTTGTCTCCCTGGCAGCGCTTTCTTTAAAGCCATTAAGCTAGGCATATAGTGCTCAAGTAATGGATCCACCCAGATCCCAAGGTATATCAAAGCCAATTTTAATTAACAATGATTTGTAATTTAGTAGTGAGCACAAAGTAACATATATCATGTAATGGCGAAGTCTAACTCTCTTCCTATGCATCGGCATGTCATAAAAGAACAATTCATGCACACAAAGTAAAGTCCAATGCATAGTATAAACAGTTTCTTGCAATTTTATCATATTGGAAACATAGAGAGGTGGAGATATAGTTCCTCTCTCATAATAATTGCAAGTAGGAGCAACAAGCACATGCATATTATATCTATCAAAATCATCATGTGTAGTAGTAAAACGCAACCCATCAATATAATCCTTAATAAGAGCAAACTTCTCCGATATAGTGTAGTTTGGAGAATTCAAAAAGATAATAGGACTATCATGCGTGGGTGCAATAGCAACAATTTCATGTTTGACATAAGCAATTATAGCAAGTTCATCTCCATAAGCATAATTCATATTGGCATCTTGGCCACAAGCATAGCAAGCATCATCAAAAAGGGATATTTCAAGAGAATCAACGGGATCATAACAGTCATCATAGCAATCATCCTTCGGTAAGCACGAAGGGAAATTAAACAATGTATGAGTTGAAGAGTTACTCTCGTTAGAACGTGGGCACAGGTAGCTAATCCGCTCTTCCTCCTTTTATTCTTCGCTCTCCTCATCATCTTTTTCATCCAATGAGCTCACGGTTTCATCAATTTCTTCTTCCATAGACTCCTGCAAAATATTAGTCTCTTCTTGGACAGCGGAGACTCTCTCAATAAAATCATCAATATCGGAATTGAATTCATAATTCTCATAGCAATATTTAAGGGTAGCTAAATTTTCAGGTCTATAAACTGAATCATCAAAATCTTCAAATTCTTTAAACAAAGATTCAATTTCATAAGCACCCATAAAAGCAACGAATTATTCTATTTGTTCCACATCATAGTAATCGTATATACCTCTAGCATAAGAAGCCAAGGTTTCATTATCATTAAATTTGCATGAAAAGGGAAGGTGTGGAGCCTTCATCCTAGGGCAACAAGTATAATCATATCTCAAGCATAGTTCCCGAGCATACCAATGCAAAATATGAATTTGATCCCATAATAGTTTCCCTTTTTGAGTCAAGCGATAATCCCTAAAGTATCCACGTTGATCCAACGTGTCTCCCATTACTAAGTTGAATGGGGTTTTCTCAGGATTATCAAAGTAGTACATAATATCTTTCACATAATGAGCATCGAGGGTTTTACGAGGTTCCCCATCTCCATGAGTAGCAAGTAAACCTATTTTTTTGGTATTTCGTGTTCCATATCCATAACTAAAGATAGAGAACAACTAAGAACAACAAATAAAAATTACTTAGTGATAAAGCAAACAAGCACACACGAGAATATTCACCCCACGCTATGACTCCCGGGTAACGGCGCCAGAAAAAGGTCTTGATAACCCACAAGTATAGAGGATCAATTGTAGCCTCGTTCGATAAGTAGGAGTGTCGAATCCAACGAGGAGCTAAAGGTAGAACAAATATTTCCTCAAGTTCTATCGACCACCGATACAACTCTACGCACGCTTGACGTTCGCTTTACCTAGAACAAGTATGAAACTAGAAGTACTTTGAAGGTGTTGTTGGATTGGTTTCAAGATAATAAAGAGCACGTAAATAAAATCTAGGGGCTGTTTAGATAAAGACACAACTAAGTTAATTTTAGTAAAGAGCTTTTGTCAACAAGAAAGTTATTTGTCCCTAGGCAATCGATAACAAGTACCGGTAATCATTCTTGTAATTTTATATGAGGGAGAGGCATAAGCTAACATACTTTCTCTTCTTGGATCATATGCACTTATGATTGGAACTCTAGCAAGCATCCGCAACTACTAAAGATCATTAAGGTAAAACCCAACCATAGCATTAAAGCATCAAGTCCTCTTTATCCCATACGCAACAACCCCCTTACTCGGGTTTGTGTTTCAGTCACTCACGCAACCCACTATAAGAGAATCATGAACGTATTGCAACACCCTACAGCAGGAATCCCTCACGCTTGCGCGACACGGAGAGCACCATAGGACAGCACCAATAATAAAACATGCAACTCAAACCAATCACGATCATCAATTAACCCATAGGACAAAACGGATCTACTCAAACATCATAGGATAGCCATACATCATTGGGAAATAATATATAGTGTTGAGCACCATGTTTAAGTAGAGATTACATCGGGTAAAAGAGGGGTTACATCGCTGCATAGAGGGGGGGGGGAGAATTGGTGATCTGTCTCTCTGTCTCCCTCTGTTGATGACTGTTATATAGTGTTGAGCACCATGTTTAAACGCACGTTGCAGAACCTCCGCATCCCCATCACCAGCGACACCGATGCAACCGCTGCTACAACCCGGCTCGACGAGGATTGCCAGCGCCTGCTTGACGAGGCCACGAGGCTCGCCGCTGCGCTGCGCCACGCTGGATGGAGTCCGCCCAATGGGAGCACGATGCCGCGCATTGAGGGAGTCCTGGATTAGGGGGTCCTCGGGCGTCCGGTCTATATGATGTGAGCCGTACTGATGGGCCGTGAAGATAAAGCAAAAGATTGCCCCCTGTGTCCAGGTAGGACTCCTATATGCGTGGATGGCAAGTTTGGTGTCCGAATGTACTATTTCCTTCTCTGCAAACCGACTCAGTACAACCCTAGGCCCCTCCGTGTGTATATAAACCGGATGGTTTAGTTCGTAGAGGCTATCAAAATAATCATAGGCTAGACAGCTAGGGTTTAGCCATTACGATCTCGAGGTAGATCAACTCTTTGGTGCTAAAGAGGCAAGCGCAGGCGAGGAGTCCCGAGGCCTCAGGCAAAGGTTTCCATATCGGTGCAACGAGACCAAGACCAGCATGTAACGCCCCGGATCCGATGCGCCAGGTGCCATCCAGTTATTCGCCGTCCTTGCCATGTCATTTGGTTGCGTGTTGCATTTTGCCATGTCATCATATGCATCTCATCCTCTTGTTTTCAAAACTTGCATTCGGCCTTTTTCCCCGTTGTCCGTTTCGCGACCCGACACTCCCACACGCGCCCGTCGCCCCTCTCAGACCTTGTTTCATGAGTGGGAGAAAAAACGTTCTCGGAATGGGCCGAGATTTGCCGAGTGGCCTTGGTATATCACCGATAGACCGCCCGTCAAATTTCGTTCCATTTGGAGGTCGTTTGATGCCCCAACGGTTAACCGCGTACCCCGAAAGCCCCTTTTGTCTTGCAGTCCAACACCCCTCCAAATCATCCCACTAGCCCATCCAAAAGCCCTCCACGCTCTCGGTCGTTCGATCACGATCGTGTGGGCAAAAACCGCACCCCATTTGGACTCTGCTAGCTCCCTCTGCCTATATATTAGCCTCCCCCTCCTCAAATCACGGATGAATCCTACCCTAACCCTAGATCCACCTCCCCTCTCCGCGCCGGACACGTCCGTCGACGTCGGACGCGTCCAGCCGCCGCCCCCACCAAATTAGAGAGTACCATGTGTCCCCGCCAGCCTCCTCTCTCTTCCCATGCCGCTGCGGCCCGCCCGGCCCGCGGCAGGCCCGCCCCGGGCCGCGACCGGGCCCGAGCGCGCCCGCGCCCCGCTCCGGCTCTGCCGCCTGTCGCGCCGCCGACCCCGCCTCCCGAGCGCCGCCGCCTCCCGCCACGGTTCTGCGCCACGCTGTCCCGGTTGCTCGCCGCCTCACCGCAGGCACCCGCGCGCCCGAGCCGCCGCCGCCTTCGCCGGACCTCGCCATCCCGCGCCTCGGCTCCGGCCGCCGCCGCGCCTCGTCGCCCGGCCTCGCCGGACGGTCGCCGGAGGGCGCCGCCTCCCGGTCCGCCTCGCCTCGCCTCGGCCTCCTCTTCGTCCCGCCGACCCTCTCCGGCCCGGATCCGGCGGGATCCGGACGAGCCCTGCCCGGGACTCCTCCGGCGAGCCTCGCGTCTCCGGCTGCCGTCTTCCTCCACTTCGGCAAGATCCCGGAGGGTGGACGAGATCTACCACTCCCTCCATCCAACGCGTGCCCTCGTCCCCGGATCGCTCCGTCCCGGATCCCCTCGTCCCGTTTCCCCGAGGTCTAATTTTTCACTAAGTCCCCAGATCAGCTACATTTTGTGCCTATGTTCATTGCATCATATCTTCATGACTGTAGCATCCGTTTTGCATGTATAATATGTCAAAATGTTCAACATGAGATGCTCTTCATTTCATTACACTGTGCCATGCTTGTTTGAGTTCATCTTGATGCCCTAATCATCATTGCAAGACTGCTATGTGATGTTAACTGTTGTCTGTTAACAGAACTTGCTGATTTGTTATTTTCGTTGCATCTTGTGTGTGCATCCTATGAGCATGAGCTCTACATGTGTTTTGAACTTAATCATTCCATATTTACAGGGGTGCTTGTCTTGTATTTTTGTGATCTATGTGCTGACTAGCACATGCATGCAGAGTAGCCTCCATGATGTTGCTGATTTCTGTGACTTAAGTCATTTCTGCTAAATCTGTAGCTGTAACATTGTGATGCCATGTGAACCTGCTGTCACCATGAGTTCTATGCTTAATCTGGAGATGTTCAGTAAGGGTGTTTTGTTATACATGTTATGCTATATCCATCCATGCCCTTGGTTGCATTTATAGCCTGCTCTAGATTGTTGCAAACTTGCTCTCAAATTGCTAAATAATGTTGCTGTCAGCCTGTTAAGATGATGTTCAGTTTTGACATGTGTTTTGCTAGTGATCCATGCACCCTATGACTATGTTATTGCCATGTTTAGTTTCATAAATGTGCCTTCTTACTGTTGGTCACCTTGTCATGCCATGTAATGCTCTATGGTGAGTGGTACAAGTTCACCAACATGCCTACTTATCGTTGTTTCTGCCATGAACTGTTATTTTCACCAAGTCTGAATCTGTTTATGAAACTTGCTATGTTTACATGGGTGCCATCTTATCTTATGTACCTTTTTGGCTCATAATCAGTAAGGGAGTTTTGTTCTATGCAATTAGTAGTTTCATTTTTGATAGCTCCAAACTTTGCAACCTGATGTTATTTCTGCCATGTCCAGTGATTTCTGCCAAGTCTGTGAAACTGTTATTATTTGCAATCTTGCCATGTCCTTTGGAGCATGTTCTAGTGATTTTTTGGAGATAGCTCAGTGTTCATGTTTTGTTGTGCTTTACCTGTACATCATGTCCATGCCTTTTGTTTTCATTCTGGGGTCTTGTAGCATATTGTTTTGATGCTTGCAAGATGCCTAGTTGCTGTTTTGGACAGATTGTTGCTATATCTTGTTTGGAGTGCATGTGTTGCACCGTTGCTCCGTTTTGAGCATGCTCTATATGAAACTTGCTTAGTTTTGCATGTAGTTTCATATTCCCTTGTTGCATCCTTGTTTTGAGGTGTTTGCTTGATGTTTGAATGCATTTTGCATCAATGCCATGTTTAACTTGTTTTGCTCATATCTTCTAGGCCGTAGCTCCGAACTAAATGAACTTTATATGTAACTTGACTAGAATTTCGTGTAGATAATCTTGGTGCATTTTAACTTGCTGTTTAACAACTTGAACATAAGGTTTATTCAGATCTGGACCAATTTCGAAATTCCCATATGAGGACTTACCGGAATTGTCATACGTTGTTTCCGGCCTCATTTAAACTTGCTTTGATGTGTTGTTCTTGTATGCATCATCTCTTGCCATGAGTAGCTTCATGTAGCCTTGTCATGCATCATACTTGGTTGAGCATCATGTCTTGTTTATGTGTTGAGTGTTTACCGTGTTGTTTGCTTCTTTCCGGTTGTGCTCCTTCTCGTTAGTTCCTGTTTGGTTGCGATCGTGAGGATTCGTTCGTCTTCGTGGCTTCATCTTCTTCATGGACTCGTTCTTCTTCCTAGCGGGATTTCAGGCAAGATGACCATAACCTTGGATCTCATTACTATCATTGCTATGCTAGTTGCTTCGTTCTATCGCCATGCTGTGCTAACTATCACTTGCTCTTCAAGCCTCCCAAATTGCCATGAAACCACCTCTAACCTTTGTCACCCTACCTAGCAAACCATTGTTTGGCTATGTTACCGCTTTTGCTCAGCCCCTCTTATAGCGTTGTTAGTTGCAGGTGAAGATGAAGTTTGCTCCATGTTGTATTATGTTTATGTTGGGATATCACAATATCTCTTATATTATTAATGCATCTATATACTTGGTAAAGGGTGGAAGGCTCGGCCTTATGCCTGGTGTTTTGTTCCACTCTTGCCGCCCTAGTTTCCGTCATACCGGTGTTATGTTCCTTGATTTTGCGTTCCTTACGCGGTTGGGTGTTATGGGGACCGCTTGACAGTTTGCTTTGAATAAAACTCCTCAAGCAAGGCCCAACCTTGGTTTTACCATTTGCCTATCACCTACTTCTTTTCCCTTGGGAGTCGCGCTCCCGAGGGTCATCTTTATTTTAACCCCCCCGGGCCAGTGCTTCTCCAAGTGCTGGTCCAAACCGAGCGATGTCCGGCGCCCCCTGGGCAACCAGGGTCTATGCCAACCCGACGTCTGGCTCATCCGGTGTGCCCTGAGAACGAGATATGTGCAGCTCCTATCGGGATTTGTCGGCAAATTCGGGTGGTCTTGCTTGTCTTGTTTTACCATTGCCAAAATGTCTTGTAACCAGGATTCCGAGACTGACCCGGTCTTCCCGGGAGAAGGAATATCCTTCGTTGATCGTGAGAGCTTATCATGGGTGTTGAGGATATAACCATTAGAGTCACCTGCCCAGGAGGGGCCGGGTTACGTCATAATGATCATCACATGAAGCCCAGTACCAAGCTTGAGGACGGCGGGTCAGTAATGGGCTTAAGACCCGGAGATGGCTTAAGGCCCGTAGTGATAAACCGCTGTTATGGTGAAACTTGTAGTGTAAGGCAAGAATAGTTAAGAGTCCAAGCCGGGCACTGTTATAAGCCGGCCGGGACTCTGAGAGCCGCTGGGCGTCAACCTCTCTATATAAAGGGACGACCCGGCGGCGGTTCAGGGACAAGTAAGATCAAATCGATAACCAGGCAGGGCGGTTTAGCTCCTGGTCGTCGAAACCCTAATCAATACAACCTCAACTGGACGTAGGCTTTTACCTTCACTGTAAGGGGCCGAACCAGTATAATCCTCGTGTCCTTTGTCCCGCTTAACCCCTTTAAGCTTCCTAGCTGCGATGGCTCCACGACTAAGTCCTTGCACGAGGACATCTGCCGTGATAATTCCACGACAGTTGGCGCCCACCGTGGGGCCAGCGCACGGTGGATTTGAGTTCTTGAAGGGCAGCTTCGAAGGGCTCAAGGGATACGCTGTGGGCCGGATGACCAAGAGTCGTCGCGGCAAGCTCTACATCGACGATGCAAACTGGGGCCCCGACGCCGGCTCAATCGAGTACGGGTACCGGGTCCCCTTCGGCGGAATCCATGTCTTTATTGGCAAGATTGGTGAGCCGGGCCTTGAGCCGGACCTCTGCGCCGATCTCATCGAGACGGCTCAGCGTGCACGACCCGCCCGAACTCTGCCTGCCTTGAAGCATGCTTTCGTGGGATGCGTCCATGGAGGACTCTCTGAAAGATCTGGATCTGGCGAGGAGACGGCCGCTCGCTCTGACGGCGAGTCATCCACAGAGGAGACCGACTCGTTATACCAACTTCAAGATGGCAGGCTCAGGGGTTGTTCCGATGGCGACAGTATTCCGGACCCCTTCGAGCCGCCGAGCCGGGTTGGAATCTTCATGGCTGGCGCACAACCTGTTCAAAACCCCGCCGCCGGGGCAGGAAGCCCTGTGCCCTCGCCGGCTCAGGTGCTGATGGATCTCACAGACAAGATGACGGCCCTGTTAACCGCTACGGTCGCCCCAGCGGATCAAGCTCAGCATGACGCGGAGGTGGCACAGTTAAAGTTGGATCTAGCAAAAGCCAAGGAGGATCTGGCGGCGGAAGGGATCAGGATGGCTGCGGAGAGGGCGGCTCTCGACGCCCAGACTCAGCTGATTCAGGCACAGTCTTTCCGGCTCACGATGGATCAGAACGCGTCCAATGAGGTCATGAGAAGGAGGCATCAAAAGGCCCAATCTCGACTCCCTCCGGTTTACGATCCTCGAAACCTCTTCAACACGCCTGGTGCAGGGCCCAGTAACCCGCCAGAGATCACGACGCCCGGGGCTGGAACGTCAATTCAGCCCCAAGTGATGGGGCCTCCCCGGGTGAACGCTGCCCCGCCTCAGTACGTGCCAATACCACCGGGTCATTATGCCAACCCGTTGGAAAACATGGTCGCCGCGGCGGCGCGACTGGCGGCTCTCCCAATCGATGGCGACTCTCCAACGGCGGTTGAAACCCGCCGGGTCAGAGAACTCCTTCAGACGGCTCTGGCGCAGCAGGAGGCATATTCTTATAGCCGGGACAGGATTCATTCAACCCCTCGTCCAGGCCGGAGCCCGAGTTATAGCAGACACATGGTCTCAGCGACCGGCTCAAGCAATGTCCGACGCCATGACTTGCCTCCTGGCCACGGCCCGGCTCATAACGGAGCCTTTCACGCGGTAGACCAAGACAGAGCACGGCAAGAGGCGGAGCAGGCGCCTCAGTTGACGGCTTACCAGCCACCCCCGGCTTATCCGACGGCTTCTGTCGATGCGGGTATACCTACGAGGACTGGAGGTGTCCCTTGTCTGGTGCCGGCTCTCCGCAATGAACGTCTGCCCAAGGATTTCAAAGGGCCTAGGAAGGTGCCTAATTACACGGCTGATTTACAACCCGGAGCATGGATCGAGAGTTACGAGATGGCCATGGAGTTGCTGGAGGTCAGTGAAGCGGCAATGGCCAAGTACTTCACCATGATGTTAGATGGGACTGCCCGCACTTGGTTGAAAGGACTGCCGCCTAACTCTATCGGGTCTTGGGCTGAGCTAAAAGCCCGGTTCATCCAAAACTTTAAAGATACATGTAGGCAATCTATGTCAATTGTGGATTTGACTAACTGCAAGCAGCAGGAGGGTGAGTCTACAACCCATTGGGTTCGCCGGGTCAAGGAGATAATACATTCATCTGATAAGATGGATGCCGGCTCTGCAGTCTTAATGTTGGAGCAGAATTGTCGTTTTGCGCCCCTGAAGATGAAGCTCGGGCGGCTCAAGCGCGACTGCAATGATATGGGTACGCTGATGGCGGCTCTGGTCAAGTACGCCGATTCTGATAGTACCAAGGATCCCGCGTCGGATGATGAAAGGACAGGGAAGGGAAAACGGAATGGCAATGGCAAGGGCCCCCAGCATAACCCGGCGAACCAGGGAGGTAACAAGCGTAAGGCTGATGGCAGTATGGAGTTTGTGGCCAACGCCAATTCACAGGGTAACAACCACCGGCGTAAGGGGAGACCACCTCCCCGAGCCGGCGGGTCAGGCCCGACGCTTGAACAGTTGTTGAATGAGCCTTGCCCAAGGCATGGCTCTAGGGAAAAGCCGGCCACTCATTTATGGAAGGACTGCGCAATCATGAAGGCCTTTAAAAATTCCAATGCTTTCAATGGCAACAGTGGCCCGGGCGGCGGCTCAGGTGCTGGCGGCTTTCATGGCCCGGGCGGCGGTTCAAATTCCAATTCTCAGAATGTTCAAGGGGGCTTTAATCAACAGCCCGGCCAGGGTCATCAGCAGCAGCAGCAGGGGGGATACCAGACCAATCCAAAGCAGCTCAATGGTGGACAGTATCATGTGTTTACCACCAGTCTGTGCAAGCGAGATCAGAAGCTTCATAAAAGGGCTGTGAATGCTGTTGAGCCGGCGGTTCCACGCTATTTAAGATGGTCTGAGCAGCCTATTGTGTGGAGTAGGGAAGATCACCCTCCCCGGGTTGATAATCCGGGTCACCTGGCCCTGGTGGTGGCTCCTCAGGTGGGGGGATATAAATTCACTAAAGTGCTCATGGACGGAGGCAGCAGCATCAACATCCTCTATTATGAGACCTTCCGTCGTATGGGGTTGATTGATAAGAACCTCAGCCAGTCCAATACTGTTTTCCATGGTGTGGTGCCTGGTAAGTCGGCATATCCAGTTGGTAAGATCGAGCTGGAAGTGGCTTTTGGAGATGAGTACAACTACAGGGCGGAAAAATTAACCTTTGAGGTGGTTAAGATAAGAAGTCCGTATCATGCTTTATTTGGGCGGCCGGCTTACGCCAAGTTCATGGCACGGCCGTGTTACGTGTATTTGCAGCTCAAGATGCCGGGTCACAATGGGACCATTACGGTTCATGGCAGCCGAAAGATAGCCTTGGAGTGTGAGGAAGGTGACGCGGCTTACGCGGAATCTGTTTGTGCCACAGAGGAGTTGAAGTTTTACAAGGACAATGTTGACCCGGCAGATATGACGTCTTTGAAAAAGCCAACCACGGAGCATGAGCCGGTAATGAAATTTAAATCAGCTGATGAGACTAAACTTGTTGACTTTGTTCCAGGTGACTCATCTCAGCAGTTCAGCATCAGTGCCAATCTGGATCCGAAATAGGAAGGCGCGCTCATCGAGTTCATCCGTGAGAACAGGGACATCTTTGCGTGGAAACCTTCTGACATGCCAGGTGTACCTAGAGAACTCGCTGAGCACACTCTCAACATTGATCCGAAATTTAAGCCGGTCAGGCAATTCCTCCGGCGGTTTAATGAGGAGAGGCGGAAAGCCATCGGTGAGGAAGTAGCCCGGCTCTTGGCGGCCGGGTTTATTGTTGAAGTTTTTCATCCAGAATGGTTAGCTAACCCGGTGCTCGTGCTCAAGAAGAACGGCACCTGGCGGATGTGTGTGGACTACACGGATTTAAACAAGGCTTGTCCGGCTGATCCTTTTGCTCTCCCCCGTATTGATCAGATTATTGATGCTACGGCGGGTTGTGAGCGCTTAAGTTTTTTGGATGCTTATTCTGGATACCATCAGATTAAAATGGCAGTTAAGGACCAGGAGAAGACGGCGTTCATCACTCCCTTTGGAGCCTTCTGTTATGTGTCTATGCCTTTTGGACTCAAGAGTGCACAGGCGACTTACCAGCGTTGTGTGCAGAATTGTCTTCATAACCAGATTGGGCGCAACGTTCATGCCTATGTGGATGATATCGTGGTTAAGTCCAGGGAGAAGGAGACCTTGGTAGATGATCTTAAAGAAACCTTTGACAATCTCCGGGTTTACAAGATGATGCTTAACCCGGCCAAGTGTGTTTTTGGTGTTCCCGCAGGCAAGCTCTTGGGTTTTCTGGTTTCTCACAGAGGCATTGAAGCTAACCCGGAAAAGATCAAAGCAATCACCTCTCTGGCTAAGCCGGCGTGCATAAACGACGTCCAGCGTCTGGCGGGCCGCATCGCTGCCTTGAGCCGGTTTATAAGCCGTTTGGGTGAAAAGGCCATGCCACTGTACCAGTTGATGAAGAAAACAGATGACTTTATCTGGAATGATGCTGCTAATGCTGCTTTTGAGGATTTGAAGAGACAGCTGGCTGAGCCCCCAGTCCTTGCTGCTCCTGTTGACAAGGAGCCCTTATTGCTGTATGTAGCCGCTAACACACGAGCTGTCAGTGTGGCTGTGGTGGTGGAGCGTAAGGAAGCAGGTAAGGAGTATCCGGTTCAGCGGCCGGTTTACTACGTCAGCGAAGTACTCATTGAGTCCAAACAACGGTATCACATTGGCAGAAGCTTGTTTATGGGGTATTCATGGCAAGCCGGAAGCTTAAGCATTATTTCCAGGGTCACCCTATCACTGTGGTTAGTTCTGCTCCCTTGGGAGATATCATCCAAAACAGAGAAGCCACAGGAAGAGTGGCTAAGTGGGCTATAGAACTTGGGCCTCATGGTCTGAAATACGTGCCACGCACTGCTATCAAATCTCAAGCATTGGTGGATTTCATCAACGATTGGACAGAGTTGCAGGTGCCTGAAGAGAAGCCGGATAATACATACTGGACTATTCACTTCGACGGGTCTAGGCAATTGGAAGGCTCAGGGGCTGGAGTTGTATTAACTTCCCCTCGAGGTGACAAGTTTTGCTATGTGCTACAGTTGATGTTTCCCTGTACTAACAATGCGGCTGAGTACGAGGCCTTGCTCCATGGTCTTCGGATGGCTAAGGAGATGAGCTTAAGCCGGGTAAGGTGCTTTGGCGACTCAGATTTGGTGGCCCAACAAGTGTCAGGCAAGTGGGATTCCAAGGACCCTCTCATGGCGGCTTATCGCCGCGAAGTTGATGCCATTGCTGGACATTTTCAGGGTTACCAAGTAGAGCACATCGATCGCAGGAAGAACGAGGCGGCTGATGCATTAAGCCGGCTGGGCTCTCAGCGAAAGCCGGTGCCGCCTAATACTTTCTTGGACATTTTGCATAACCCTTCTGTTAAGTTGCCTACAGAGGAAGACTTGGCTGTTCCTGACCCGGAGGCACAGTTGGTGGCGGCTCTCCACATTACCCCAGACTGGACAATACCATACTTGGCTTACATGACCCGGGGAGAATTGCCTGAGGATGAAACTTTGGCCAGACAAATAACCCGGCGGTCTAAGTCAATGATAATTATCAATGGCGAGCTGCATCGTCGCAGTGTCACTGGAACTTTCCAGCGTTGTGTTTCCCCTGAGGAAGGTCAAGAAATTTTACGTGAAATTCATGAGGGGGATTGTGGCCATCATGCCGGCTCAAAATCCCTTGTGGCCAAGGCTTTTCGTCATGGTTTTTATTGGCTGACGGCTCATGCTGATGCAGAGGATTTGGTCAGTAAATGTGACGGTTGCCAGAGGTTCTCGCGACGGGCTCATGTGCCGGCTCAAGAATTGAGGATGATTCCAATTACTTGGCCATTTGCGGTCTGGGGGCTTGATATGGTTGGGCCTTTTAAAAGATCCAAGGATAAGAAGACCCACCTCTTGGTGGCGGTCGACAAGTTCACAAAGT
Organism: Triticum aestivum; assembly: GCF_018294505.1. Classification (NCBI taxonomy): domain Eukaryota; kingdom Viridiplantae; phylum Streptophyta; class Magnoliopsida; order Poales; family Poaceae; genus Triticum; species Triticum aestivum. The sequence goes on from NC_057808.1 coordinate 222,661,209, forward strand.
GGGTTGAAGCAGAGCCAGTTAGTAAGTGTGACGCAGCCACAGCGGTTCAGTTCATGAAGAGGGTGATATTTCGCTTTGGTTTTCCACACAGCATTATAACTGACAATGGTACCAATCTGTCTAAAGGCGCCATGGAGGAGTTTTGTCAACGAGAGCATATTCGGCTTGATGTTTCATCAGTGGCTCACCCTCAATCCAATGGTCAAGCTGAGAGAGCCAATCAGGAAATCTTGAAGGGCATCAAGCCCCGGCTTTTGGTCCCTTTGCAACGGACGCCGGGTTGTTGGGTGGAGGAGTTACCCTCCGTGTTATGGAGCATCAATACTACTCCTAACAGGTCTACGGGTTACACGCCTTTCTTCATGGTTTATGGAGCGGAGGCGGTCCTCCCTAGCGACATCCGTCATGACTCGCCTCGAGTGGCGGCTTATGTTGAGGCGGATAATGAGCGGGCGCGCCAAGATGCTCTTGACTTGTTGGACGAACAGCGTGATGTGGCAGCAGCTCGCTCGGCGATTTACCAACAAGACCTGCGCCGCTATCACAGCCGCCGGGTTAAGTCCAGGGTCTTCCAGGAAGGTGATCTGGTGCTCCGGCTCATCCAAGATCAAACAGATGCACACAAGTTATCCCCGCCTTGGGAAGGGCCCTTTGTGGTCAGCAAGAACTTGTACAACGGGTCATACTACCTTATCGATGTTCGGGAGCACAAAGATTCACGTAAGTCGGAGGAAGAGACCCGTCGGCCGTGGAACATAGCTCAGCTTCGGCCTTATTACACTTGAGCCACCGGCTCTCATAATGTACATATTTCTATAGCCATGTATATATTATGATAAATAATAAAGCAGGACCTCTGTCCTTTTCTCCTCCAAAGGTAAATGTGTTATTTCCATTACAACATTACATGGTCACTTGGAGGTGGATCCGGCTTACGATCGTATTCGAATCTAGCCGTTAACAATATGATCACCTGGGGGCTTCCTGTTCAAACATAGGTCGTATTCGAACCAAAGAGAACATAGCTGTCGATACCCACTTGATTGGCAAATTGCCGAGCTCATTGGGGAGTTTTTCTTGATCATATTTGAATCATGGCTCAACCCCCTTTGGGAACCGACGTGGATCGTATTCGAATCAGCGTCGTTAAACAACTCTTAAGGTCATTTGGGGGCTTCCTGTTCAAACATGGGTCGTATCCGAACCCAAGAGAACATAGCTGTCGGTACCCTCTTGATAGGCAACGCCAAAGCCACTGGGGGCTATATGATTGCATTCGAATCTTAAGCTTAACCCCTTTGGGACGGTAAAGTGCTCAGATCAGTAGCTTACCGCCGGAGCCGGGTTAGCTTTGCAGAATGGACTTAAGCCAGTCCTCTCGCAATCTGCTAAGCTCTCGTTCAGAAGGGATTTGGTCATGTCATCAATGACGTCTTCAGGTAAGTCGTTGGGGCTGTGCCGAAGAGGATCATCCTTCCGGCCTGTGTAATCACACATTAAGCCGGGGCGGCGGCTTAGAGGGATCACCCGCCAAGCAATCCAGACCCGGACCAGATCAACGCCGTTAAGGCCGTTTCCCAGAAGAGCTTTGATTTTGTTGATGGTGGGGATAAGTGGTTGGCGCTCAGCTTGAGACAATTTGTCTGACAGGGGGTGGTTTGACTCCAGACGCAGGGCGCGAAAGCCGGGCAGAGGGTTCTCATCAGCCGGAGAAGTATCCTGGCAGTAGAACCATGTCTGATTCCAGTCCTTTGGGTGGCTTGGCGGCTCAGCATAAGGAAAGAGACAATCCCTCCGTCGTTGAATTGATATTCCACCAAGTTCCAAGCTAGGCCCGTTGGCGCATTCATTCTGGCGGTTCAGGTAAAATAACTCCCTAAAGAGTAGCAGGCTGGGTTCCTCTCCAGGATATACCTCACAGAACACTTGAAAGTTACAAATGTTCGACACGGAATTGGGTCCAATGTCTTGAGGTCGCAGATCGAAAAAGTTCAGAACATCTCTGAAGAATTTTGAGCCAGGAGGAGCAAAGCCTCGGCTCATGTGGTCAGCAAATACAACAACCTCTCCATCTTTTGGTTGAGGTCTCTCTTCGGACGGGTCAGGCGCACGGTAGGACATGACCTCCTTTTTGGGCAGGTAACCCGTTTTTACAAAGTCATCTAAGGTGCTTTCAGTAACGTTGGACCTCACCCAGTTGCACGTAATGGGTGCCTTGGGAGCCTTGGGCGGCATTGTGGAAAACGGAAGCCTATGACAAAGGAAAATTTCCGGTTCAAATTTAAGCCGGAGAAAAATTTCAGTTCAGTATTCAGGACGGCGGTTCATGAAGGGGCCTAATGATATATGACTAATTGTGTCAGGTTATTTAAGCCGCCGTGGTTATTATGATCAATTTAAGTTATTTAACTCTATTATGAGTAAGCCAGAAATTTCACAGAGCATGGCCTCTTTTAAGCCGGCGATATGAGCCGCCATGGCTCACAGAGGCAGTTTTTGTCTAAGTGTTGCACAAACAAGTTTCACAGATTGCAGGGATTATTTTGGATCAAACGGTCGTTTAGAAAGGAAAAATTTCTAGACCTAAAAACTGGCATAGAGAAGTTCATAAGTTCTAATGAGGACTTTTTTCAAGCAAGAGGGATCTGCTAGTATGGGAAATGGGTGCGAAACTACTACCGCAGGAGTTCTATCCTACTTTCCGGATCAAAAGAGGCCGCGGTGGAAGAACTGTGAAGAACTCGAGATGAACTACGAAGAGCAGGGGAGAACGACAGAACCCTAATGCGAATCTACTGTATGGAGTGGCAAGAACTTACTGGCGCTGATGAGCTGCGGAGGTTGCCGCCGTTTCTCTGGACCAGTTCAGGGTGATGCAGCGGCCGAGGTTGAGGAAGACAAGGGGCGCGGCGGCGGCGGCGGCGGAGCTCGAGCTCTGGGGCGTCAGAGGAGGAAGACGAGGGATCGAGAAGTGACGAAGGCCTATGGGTCGGGCCTATTTATAAGGGACGGTTCATAAATGGGCGCGAGAAATGAGGAGGCTGGAGACATGATTATCTTGCCGCAGAAACGCCTCGATTCTCGGGATGGTTATTAAGATAAGATCCGTTGGGATATGACAGAATAAAAAAATGAGTTTAATGGAAGAAGACGTCATGGCGGGTTACCAGGAATCCAGAAGATGACGTCACGGCGGGTTATAACCTTCGCACAACCAGAAGCCGGAAGATTTTCTCTTAAAGGGATTGAAGATTGACATGAACCGGTTCAAATCAATCTGGGGCCTAATGTTGAGGATATAACCATTAGAGTCACCCGCCCAGGAGGGGCCGGGTTACGTCATAATGATCATCACGTGAAGCCCAATACCAAGCTTGAGGACGGCGGGTCAGTAATGGGCTTAAGACCCGGAGATGGCTTAAGGCCCGTAGTGATAAACCGCCGTTATGGTGAAACTTGTAGTGTAAGGCAAGAATAGTTAAGAGTACGAGCCGCGCACTGTTATAAGCCGGCCGGGACTCTGAGAGCCGCTGGGCGTCAACCTCTCTATATAAAGGGACGACCCGGCGGCGGTTCAGGGACAAGTAAGATCAAACCGATAAGGCAGGGCGGTTTAGCTCCTGGTCGTCAAAACCCTAATCAATACAACCTCAACTGGACGTAGGCTTTTACCTTCACTGTAAGGGGCCGAACCAGTATAATCCTCGTGTCGTTTGTCCCGCTTAACCCCTTTAAGCTTCCTAGCTGCGATGGCTCCACGACTAAGTCCTTGCACGAGGACATCTGCCGTGATAATTCCACAACAATGGGCTAAGTTGGGACACCCCTGCAGGGTTTGAACTTTCGAAAGCCATCCCCGCGGTTATGTGGCAGATGGGAATTTGTTAATATCCGGTTGTAGTTAACTTGAAGTAAACTCTTCTAAAATACACCAACTGCGTGCGTAACCGTGATTGTCTCTTTTCGGGGTTGTTCGAGAGGAGAACACGGTTTTTGGGTTATGTTTGACGTAAGTAGGAGTTCAGGATCACTTCTTGATCACTACTAGTTGACGACCGCTTGCTAAGCTCCTCTTCTCGCTCTTGTTTCGTAAGTTAGCCACCATACTTTGGTTAGTCGTTGCTGCAACCTCACCACTTTACCCCTTCCTTACCCATTAAGCTTTGCTAGTCTTGATACCCATGGTAACGGGATTGCTGAGTCCTCGTGGCTCACCGATTACTACAACAACAGTTGCAGGTGCAGGTTGCGATGTTCATGACGTGAGAGCAATGTTTACTTGTTTGGAGTTCTTCTTCTGCTTCTTCCTCGATTGAGGGATAGGTTCCTCGTCGGCAGCCTGGGATAGCAGGGTGGATATTGTTTGATGTTTCTATTGGTGTGGCATCCGTAGTCGGATGTTGTTCTCATGTATGATCTATTGTTGTATTCATGTGACATTGTATGTCTTGGATGTATCCCCACTATTATGTAATGGTACGATGTAATGATATCCACCTTGCCAAAGCGTCTTCAAGATGCGCTTCTATCCTTAGTGGGACCTTCGAGCTCCTTCAGGATAGGGTCGCATCTTGGGCGTGACACAGCAGGACGACAGGACGGAGGTTATCATGGAGCCCAAGACGACGTCAGCACCAGAGCCTTTGGCATGCGAAGACCACCTTTAGTCAGGATAACTTGTACTAGTTGTCCCCCTTCGAATTTGTCCGTTGTTGGATCCCTTCCCGCTCAATATTTGGGGAGAGGACCAGGGCCTCTATAAATAGGACTAACCACCACCATAGGGGGTACGGATCATTCAGATCATCCAAAACCACACAAGCTCACGAAGCACAAGAACACCTCTCCTCAGGAGGCTGTTCTTCCCTTGTAACTGTTCATCCTCAGCCCAGGAGGCAATCCACCACACCACACTGGAGTAGGGTATTACACCACATCGTTGGCCCGAACCAGTATAAACTTGTGTCTCTCGTTCTTTGGGTCCGACGAGCTAGGCCTTGCGATAGTTGCGAGAGCGATCTAGGGAGAGAGAGATCTTCGTGCGCACCCCAGTGTTCGAACCTCAAGGGTTTTGCCGGAACCCGAAATCTGACATTTGGCGCGCCAGATAGGGGTGCGCCGAAGCTTTCCTTCCGTTGATCTGCGCTTTGCCATCCTCGCGCTTCGCCCCCATGGTCGGCACTACTCTTCTGGCTGCGACGACAGACGCCCGCGGCGGGCCCAGGGGGCTCCGAGCCTTGGCCCCCCCCTTGCGGCGGGTGCAGTGGCCTCCCAAGTTCAAGCCAGAGATGCCGCCGCGCTACGATGGCGTGACGGACCCGTCGGCTTTCCTGTTGGCATATGAAGGGGCCGTCTTGAAGGCTGGGGGCGACCACAAGGTCATGGCCAACTAGCTTCCCATGGCCCTCACTGGGGCACCGCGGGCCTGGCTGCTCAACCTCCCAGGATCTACGGTGACATTTTGGGAGGAGCTGAGCAACCTCTTATCTGAGCGCTTCGCGGTACCGGCGCCCCGCACTGTCGCGGCCCTCCTCGGCGGCTCACAAGCGCCGCCCTCGGACCGTCACGCCAAGCCGTTCTTTCGCCAGATCGGCGCCGCCTCCATGCGGCAGGGGGCTCCTCCAGGTTGGGCGGCGCCCAAGGCCGACCTGACCTTCGACTCGGGAGATCACCCCGTCACCACCGTCGGCTCGGGCATGCTCCCAATGCTTTGCATGCCCACCATCTGCAGCGTGGCAGTTACCAAGACCCTCATCGACGCCAGCGCCGGCCTCAACATGCTCTCTGTGGAGGCTTTTAGCCTCCGTCACGTACCGCTTGAGCGGCTCCGCCCCAGCAAGCCCTTCTCCGGGGTCGGCGGCTCCTCTAGTCCCCTGGGGCAGATCCATCTTCCCGTGACCTTCGGCACCCACGACAACTACCACACGGAGCTGATTGACTTCGACATCACCCGCATCGGCCTTCCGTACAACGCCATCCTCGGGTACCCAGCTCTAACTCAGTTTATGGCGGCAACCCATCCGGCCTACAACCTCATGAAGATGCCCTGGAGCAAGAGCGTCCTGACCATAGTTGGAGATACCAAGGAGGCTCTAGTGGCGCTCAAGCTTGCCCTCAAGGCCGCCGCGACGGCGCGCCCGGCCGACGAGGCCACCTCTGGAGTTAAGGAGGCCGCGCCGGCCAAGAAGAAGCAGTTGTTCACTCAAGATCGGGCGGAAACCAAGAAGGTGTCGGTCGAGGAAGATGGGTCTTATGGAGCCACCTTCACCATAGGTGCCAATCTCAACTCAGATCAAGAGGAAGCATTGGTAAATTTCTTGCGCGCAAACAAGGAAGTATTCGCCTGGGAGCCCAATCAACTGGTAGGGGTCCCAAGCGGGGTGATCGAGCATCACTTAAGGGTGTGCCCTAATGTGCGCCCTGTGAAGCAGAAGGCACGACAACAGTCCACGGAGAAGCAGTCCTTCATCGTCCAGGAATCCCGCAAGCTGGAGGCAGCAGGTGTCATTCGCGAGGTTCGGTACCCCGAGTGGCTGGCGAACCCCGTAGTTGTGCCAAAGAAAGGCGGGAAGGAGCGCATGTGTGTCGATTTCACCAACCTCAACAAAGCGTGTCCCCAAGATCCGTTCCTGCTTTCGCGCATCGACCAGATCATTGACTCCACCGCCGAGTGCAACCTGTTGTGCTTCTTGGATGCGTTTTCAGGCTATCACCAGATCAAGATGGCAGTAGAGGATGTGGAGAAGACGGCCTTCCTGACCCCTTGCGTGGTGTACTGCTACACTTGCATGCCGTTCGGGCTGCGCAACGCGGGCGCGACCTTCCAACGGCTAATGCACATCGCCCTGGGCCAGCAGCTCGGGAGGAACGCTGAAGCCTACGTCGACGACATTGTGGTGAAGTCTCGGGAGGCAAGAACTTTGATTCAGGACCTGGAGGAGACCTTCACGAGCCTGCGCCAGGTGGACTTGCGGGTCAACGCGGAAAAGTGCGTATTTGGTGTCCCCTCCGGCAAGCTGTTGGGCTTCCTCGTGCCAACCCAGATAAGGTCAAGGCGATTGAAGACATGAGCCCACCACAAACCCTCAAGGAGATGCAGAAGCTTGCCGGCTGCATGACTTCGCCGGGACGCTTCATCTCGAAGCTGGGAGAGCGCGCCCTACCATTCTTCAAGCGAATGAAGAAGAAGGGCCCGTTCGAGTGGACTCCAAAGGCTGACCAAGCGTTTCAAGATCTCAAGAGATATCTGACCAGCCCTCCAGTGATGGTGGCGCCCCGCCCTCTCGAGCCCCTGGTGCTTTACCTCGCCGCCACTCCTTATTCAGCTAGTGCAACTCTGGTAGCAGTTCGGGAAGAGCGTCAGGCCAAGGACACATCACGCCGAACCGCGCCCCCAGCTGGGGCGGCGTGAGACCTGAAGGACACCGCGGGGGTTGCAGCAACGCCAACGGATGACCCAGCTCAGCAGGATGGAAACCTTAGGCCCGTCGAGGCCCCAATGGGCGACCAGTCTCCGGAGGTCCCATCGCCTCAGGAGGCGCCCCAACCTCCGACAGACGTGGGTCCTGTTGACGCGCCCGCCCTCGTCGAGCACCCAGTGTATTTCGTCAGCACGGTACTGCGGGATGCAAGGGCAAGGTACCCCATGCCTCAGAAGCTCTTGCTCGCGCTTTTGGTGGCCTCGCGTAAGCTATGGCACTACTTTCAAGGTCACCCAATCAAGGTCGTTTTGGCCTACCCCCTGGAGAGGGTACTCAGGAGCCCTAACGCTGCTGGAAGAGTCGTCGAGTGGAATATCGAGCTGCAGGCGTTCCAGCTGGAGTTCAGCACAACCAGGGTCATCAAGGGAGCCGCGCTCGCCGACTTTGTGGTAGAATGGACGGACGCCCCGGAGCTTGAAGCAGGCGAGGATCGGTCCCTCTCGCCAGGAAGTGAAGCGCCGGACGGCTGGGTGATGTATTTCAATGGCGCATTTGCGCGCCAGGGCGCGGGGGCTGGAGCAGTGCTCATCTTGCCCACTCAGGACAAGCTCTACTACGCCGTGCAGCTCAGCTTCCAGTAGGGTGAGAAGGTCTCCAACAACATAGCGGAGTACGAAGGTCTCATAGTTGGCCTTAAGGCTGTGGTGGCCCTGGGGGTGAAGCGCCTTACCATCAAGGGCGACTCGCAACTTCTCGTCAACTTCTCCAACAAGGTATACGAGCCGAGGGACGAGCACATGGAGGCATACCTCGCGGAGGTACGCAAAATGGAAAAGCAGTTCTTGGGCCTGGAATTGAAGCACGTGCCACGCGGCACCAACAAGGAAGCTGACGACATCTCCAAGAGAGCATCCAAGTGGCTACCCCAAGAGCCCGGCGTCTTCGAGGAGCGGCTCTTCAAGCCATCAGCAACACCACCACTCTCAAGACCGGTGCTGCCTCGGGAGGAGCTCCCCCAACCACCTGCCTCAGGAGCCCCGGCCTGCGGCCCGACCTCGGGAGCGCGCCTACTCTGGCGCTCGAGCCTCAGGAGGGGTGCTGGACCAAGGAGTTCAAGGAATACCTGATGCAAGGGATGCTACCGGAGAAGGAGGAGGATGCGAAGCGCGTGGCCCGGCAGGCCACGGCGTACTGCATCCAAGACGGTGAGTTATACAGGATGCGGTCGAATGACGTTTCCCTGCGTTGTATCTCAAGGGAACAGGGGAAAGAGCTGCTAGCTGACATACACAGCGGGGACTGCGGGCACCACTCCTCGTCATGAACCCTCGTCAGCAAGGCGTTCTGCAGCGGGTTCTACTGGCCTACGGCGCTCAATGACGCGACTGAGCTGGTGAAGTCCTGTGAGGCCTGTCAATTCCACGCCAAGCAGATCCATCAGCCAGCTCAGGGCCTCCAGACCATCCCACTCTCGTGGCCATTCGCGGCCTGGGGGCTGGATATCTTGGGCCCGTTCTCTCGAGCGCCTGGGGGCTACCGCTACCTCTACGTCGCCATCGACAAGTTCACCAAGTGGGCGGAGGTAGAAGCCGTCCGCACCATCCCACCCGGTTCTGCGGTCAAGTTCATCAAGGGTCTCGTAAGCCGGTTTGGGGTCCCCAACCGCATCATCACCGATAATGGCTCGCAGTTCACTAGCAGTCTCTTCAAGATATATTGTGCTAACCTTGGAACGCAGATCTGCTACGCTTCGGTGGCACACCCCAGGAGCAATGGTCAAGCTGAACGCGCCAACGCGGAGGTCCTGAGAGGACTCAAGACCAGGACATTCTAGAAGAAGCTCGAGGCCTGCAGCAGGGGCTGGCACGATGAGCTCCAGTCTGTGTTGTGGTCCATCCGCACCACCGCCACCAAGCCAACAGGCGAGACCCCGTTCTTCCTCGTCTACGGAGCAGAGGCGGTTCTCCCTCACGAGGTCAAGCATCGCTCCGCGCGGGTCCTGGCGTTTGATGAGGCGCAATAGGACGCCATGCGGGGGGTGGACCTCGTGCTGGGGAAGGAATGCCGCCGTGAAGCCACGCTCTGGGCGGCAAGATACCAGCAGGCGCTGCGGCGGTATCACTGTCGCAGCGTCTGCTCCAGGACGCTCGAGGTAGGCGACCTCGTCCTAAGGCGGGTGCTCTACAGGGAAGGGCTGCACAAGCTCTCGCCCATGTGGGAGGGCCCGTTTAGGGTCGCCCACGTCTCCAGGACTGGCGCCGTGCGCCTGGAGACGCAGGACGGGGTACCTATCCAGAACGCCTGGAACATCCAGCACCTCCGGAAGTTCTACCCATGAAGAAAGGCTCGACGCCTGTGAAGCAAGGCCAAGTGCCTTTGAAGGTCTCCGCTCGTGACACTCTCACGTAATAATGAGTGGGGCTGTACACGCCCCGGAGTCTTAGGAGTGCCGCCCTCGGGCCTCGGGGGCTCCCTCCCACGTCCTAGTGGCAGCACTTAGCTCCGCGCTAGTGAGAAGACAAGAAGACTAGATTAGGTGCCGGACGCGGCTTTTCATTTGCTTTCTGTAGTTGGCTTGCCCCTCTTTAATGAAAGTTTGCTTTCTGGTGTTCCTTGTTGGTTTGGTTCCATCGCCTTTTGCCTCCGTTTCTGCTTTCGATTCCTTGTTTCGACCTATACTCTCTCTCGCATGCCTCGCGAGGGGGCCGGACAGGTGCCCTTGTGAGGGTTTTTCCTGTTTTTTACGAGGCACCCTCGTTCGAGCTCGGAAGATGGTGCACTTCTCTCAATCCATGCCCCTCGGGCACCGCGATGCGAAGCGCTGGATCATGGCCAACGGCGCCTGCGACCAGGGCTCGGAAGAACAAGAGTTTCCTAACGAATTTTTGCAGTTCCTAGATGCCTCCCAGGCCAAGGAGGCCTCGCCAGGTACTGGGAGATGCACGCTTCACGAGGCGAAAACTACTTCGAGCGCGTCAAGCTAAGTTATCTCTACGCGCCTACATAAAACGTTGATGCTGCAACGCGACACAAGAACAATAAACATAGCATACCAACTTGGAAACCATGATTTGTTGCACGCCCCTGTGGGGCCCCATACTTGTCTCTCTCTTAATGCAGGAAGAAAAGAAAGAACGAAACAAAAGTGGCGCGTGCCCCTGCAGCAGCTCACGAGGATGGACCCATGGCGCTCTCTTGAGCTCAGCCGGACACCTCCTCGCGCTTCACCGGGGCGCGGCGACGAGACGACCCGCTGCCACCCTCGAAGCGGGCGCGGCGATGTGGCGGCTGGTCGTAGCCGCCGCTGCTGGAGTTGTCGCCGGAGGGAGAATCGCCGTAGCTGGGCGAGCAGCGGCCAGCGCCGAAGGCAAGACCACCCTCACCCTCGTCTTGACCGTCGCCAAGGCCAAGCACCTCGCCGCCGTCGTTGTCCTCGGGGCAGCACCCACCGCGGCGGCCGTCTTCTCTGAACACCCTCACGTAGAGGGTCGCGTTGCCGTCGTACTTAAAGTGGAGGGTGCACCGCCTGCCCAGGCCACGTGTGCGGGCAAACATCTGCCAGCCGCGAGCCAAGGCTGCGTTGCCCGCGACAGAGACCTCGACCGTGACCCATGAAGCCTTGCTGCAACAGTCGTCCGCCTACAGCCAGAGCCCGCCTGGACCCGTGGCCGGTAGCTCGCCGGCGAAGAAGCGTGGGAGCTGAAGCCAGGTGCCGGCCGGGTTCTCCGACCACACGACGAACTCCGGCAACACCTCCGCTGAGTGGAAGCATGGCCGAGGAGGTCGTGCGACCATGGCGCGCCTCCCTTCATCGACGGGGCTGCCACTACCTGGGCGACTCCCACCACGTGAAGAGGCGCCGTCGTGGTGTGCTTGCGGGGACGGCCGCGCCCCCTCTTGGGCGGCGGAGAGCTGGGCCCCTCCTGGCGGGCCTTCCCCTTCTCTGTAGCCGAGAACCTCTTCGTAGGCGCCATGGGAGTCGCTACTAGCAATGAAGCGAGGAAGGAGAAGCGAGTGGAGCAGGAAGAGATGAGCGACGGGGGCTTCGCCCCTCCTCATTTATAGTGGGAGAAGGCCAACCGGCGATCCCCACGATCACAGGTAATGATGATTTCTCTCTGCATGCAGCAGGGACTCGTCAAGTCGGGCAGTTGCCGAGGCAGCGTGGGGAAGCAGAGACGCCCACATCCAATCAATCGCCACGCGTCAGGCAAGGCCGCAGGCTGTTGGGGCCCGCGGTGCTCCGCACTTGCCCTTTGGCTTCGCGTCGAAGCCAAGTCCGAGCATGCCTTGGGCCCGGGGGCTACTGTCGGTGTCCTAGGAACGGGGGTCCCCAGACTTGCCTGCCTGCGGCCCATGGCGTGGCTCCACCAGCGGCCCTGTACGGCCCATCTTCACCAGCAAACACTCACGACATTGGCGAGGGGCCAAGCCTCGCGAGGCGGACGACACAAGACCTCCTCAGGGATGGCCTCACCAGACCGGCTCGTGAGGGGTGGAGAGGTCAAGGCAAGGGACACCTCACGAGGTTCCTGTGACGCAAGCCATGACGACGGGAGCCAGGCAGGCACCAGCGCGTGAGTGTCCTCGTTTCCTCTTTGGTGCTAAAGAGGCAAGCGTGGGCGAGGAGTCCCAAGGCCTCAAGCAAAGGTTTCCATATCGGTGCAACGAGACCAAGACTAGCAGGACGACAGGACGAAGGTCACCGTGAAGCCCAAGACGGCGTCACCACCAGAGCCTTTGGCAGGCGAAGACCACCTTTAGTCAGGATAACTTGTACTAGTTGTCCCCCTTCAAATTTGGCCTTTGTTGGATCCCTTCCCGCTCAATATTTGGGGAGAGGACCAAGGCCTCTATAAATAGGACTAACCACCACCATAGGGGGACGGATCATTCAGATCATCCTCAACCACACAAGCTCACCAAGCATAAGAACACCTCTCCTCAGGAGGCTGTTCTTCCCTTGTAACTATTCATCCTCAGCCCAAGAGGCAATCCACCACACCACACTGGAGTAGGGTATCACCACATCGGTGGCCCGAACCAGTATAAACTCTTGTGTCTCTCGTTCTTTGGGTCCGTCGAGCTAGGCCTTGCGATAGTTGCGAGAGCGATCTAGGGAGAGAGAGATCTTTGTGCGCACCCCAGTGTTCGCACCTCAAGGGTTTTGCCGGTACCCGAAATCCGACAGCCACCTCCACGTACGATATATATATGGTGGATACATCCAAAGACGGCGGCGATGACGGTGGTAAGGATCCAGTCAAGGACAATAACGCTGATAAACCACCGAAGCGGCGGCATCAGCGGCGCCGTTCAAAATCACGTCGTGACAAAGAAAGCAATACCTGCACCAGAGAAAATAATACTCCGGAGAACGCCGAAAACCAAGACGCCCTCATCGAACCAGCTTCCGAACAGGAAGATAGGGAGGAAGGGCAGAGTAATCTCGACGAGCCAGTTGGGAATGATGACTCGGAGGACAGCAGTTATATGCCACCCTCCGAAGACGAAATAAGCCTCGGCAACGAAGACTTCATCATGCCAGAAGAACCCCTCGAGCAAGAACGCTTTAAGCAACAGCTCATCGCAACTGCGAGGAGCCTGAAAAGGAAGCAGCAACGGCTTCAAGCTGAACAGGATACACTCAACGACAGATGGACCGAGGTCCTAGCAGCTGAGTACGGCCTTGAGCGCCCCGCAAAAAGCTACCCAAAGTGCAAGCTGCTACCCCAATTCGTCATCGAGGCGCGCGAGCCAATAGCACCAGCGCATAACACAGCTGATAAACCAGACCGGCCACCGTATGGCCGCGACAAAACGGCTACATAAGCCAAACACCAGTCCACATTACCCCGCCATAAAGGAAGGGAGACAGTGGCCCAGGATTACACCTATGACCTACGGCAGGACCTGGACGCTAGGGCAGGCCTGGCCAGAACAATTTATGGGTCAAAGGGACGTGCCCTAACACAAGAGGACGGCTATCAGGCCCGGCGCGACCAACACAACCTCCCTTGGGGCGAAAACCACATAGGGACGTCCGCCGAACTCCGCCGAGACGCCTCCCGCTACAGAGGCGCCGCTCACCCCTTATGCTTCACCGATGAGGTAATGGAGCACGAATTCCTGGAAGGGTTTAAACCCATGAATATCGAATCATACGATGGAACAACAGATCCCGCAGTATGGATTGAAGATTTTCTTCTCATATCCACATGGCCCACGGTGATGATCTCCACGCCATCAAATACCTCCCACTAAAACTATAGGGACCAGCGCGGCACTGGCTAAACAGCCTCCTAGAGAACTCCATTGGCAGCTGGGAAGACTTGGAAGACGCCTTCCACGATAACTTCCAAGGTACATATGTCCGGCCACCAGATGCGATGACCTAAGTCACATCATCCAGCAGCCCGGGGAGTCAGCCAGAAGCTCTGGACTAGGTTCTTAATTAAAAAGAACCAAATTGTCGATTGTCCGGACGCCGAAGCCCTCGCGGCCTTTAAACATAGTGTCCGAGATGAGTGGCTTGCCCGCCACCTCGGTCAAGAAAAACCAAAATCCAAGGTAGCCCTCACAACACTCATGACCCGCTTTTGTGCGGGAGAAGACAACTGGCTCGCTCGTAGAAACAACATCACCCGTGATCTGGGCACTTCCGAAGTTCAAGACGGCAACGGCAAGCCACGACACAATAAACACAAGCGTCGAAATAATAATGAAGGAACGCAAGACACGGCGGTCAACGCCGGATTCAGCGGCTCCAGACCCGGTTAACGGAAAAAGACATTCAAGGCAAACAGAGACGGACCATCCAATTTAGACAAGATACTGGATCGGCCCTGCTAGATTTATGGCACCCCTGATAAACCAGCCAATCATACCAACAGAAGCTGTTGGGTCTTTAAACAAGCCGGCAAGCTTAATGCCGAACACAAGGGGAAGGGGCCGCCCAGTGACAGCGATGACGAAGAGACTCGCCAACCGAACACTGGGGGTCAGAAGCAATCTCCCCCCAAAATAAAAACAGTAAACATGGTATACATGACGCACATCCCTATAGGGGAGCACAAGCGCGCACTACGGGACGCCTACGCCATAGAGCCGGTCGCCCCAAAATTTAGCCAATGGGCGGCATGCCCAATCACTTTTGATCGCAAGGACCACCCAGCCAGTATCCGTCACGAAGGTTCGGCAGCTCTGGTCCTCGACCCAATTATCGATGGTTTCCATCTAATGAAAGTCCTTATGGACGGCGGCAATAGCCTTAATCTACTTCACCAGGACACTATCCGCAAAATGGGCATTGATCCTTCAAGAATCAAGCCCACCACAACTACCTTCAAGGGAGCAGTACCCGGCGTAGAAGATCACTGCACGGGCTCAATTACATTGGAAGTGGTTTTCGGTTCGCCGAACAACTTTCGAAGTGAAGGCTTGACCTTCGATATTGTCCCGTTCCGCAGTTGCTACCATGCACTGCTTGGGCGTACCGCTTTTCCTCGTTTTAATGCGGTCCCACACTACGCCTATCTAAAGCTTAAGATGCCCGGTCCACGTGGCGTCATCACGATAAACGGACATACGGAACGCTCCCTCCGTACAGAGGAGCATACTATTGCTACTGCAGCCGAAGTACAAAGCGGCCTCGTCAAGCCGCGTATCTCATCGGCCATCAAGTCGCCGGTCTCTATTAAACAGGACCAATCAATCTCAGAGCTGGATTAGCAGTTCGGTCTCCGTCGTTCGCCTCATATAGCCGCGAAGTTTGTACCGCACATACATAATTATGCACTTAAAATACCATGGTCATCGGTGGAGGCACAATGCGGACAGCCCTACAATGCGGTCCACACTCCCATAGCCTTTTTCCTTTTGCTAACTATTTTTTATCTTTTACCACAGGTGACTCAAAGCCTGGTCATCTTATGGACTCTCTCTGAGTTCGGCTTCATATAAATAACCAAAGGCTATTCCTGCTAAGGAGTCCCTTCGCCGAGGCAAGGCAGCGCACACGTGCGACAGGAGGTCCAAATGATTTTTTGTAGACCGCACTCTTCATTTCAAACCTATAAAGTGCCTTCTTCCTCAGCCTTCGACCCCCGGCATGTCAAATAGCTCGGATAGTGGCGTTATAATCTGTAAGATTGTGTTTGACGTGTCATAATCAGATTCCAGTGAACATAATCCGTATTCAGTATTCGCTTTTTCTAAGAACTGAATTTTGCTTCTTCGGTTGTTTCACGCACGCACCTCGGCACAAATTGCCAGGGGCTCGATATGGCAACATATGAGTTGCCGACAAGTCCGAACAGCTTTATAGCACACTTCGGCGTCACGAGTTTGGCCTTATATGCATCAGCTCCGAATCATGTCTTTGGTCAATAGTTGGGTTGCCCGGCTCCTGTGCTTACTACCTTACGTTCCGTCCTATCGGCTAGGGTAGTAAAGGGAGAACTACTGCGATTGTGTTTCCGGTTCATCTGGTCAAGCACCTCAGTAGAGAAAGCCGAAAACTGACTGTCATGATGCGGCGAGAGTTGGTCAACCACTCGATGACTTATCAGAATCTTTCGCGATTCCTTCCGTATTACACGAAGGACCGTACTTCTGGTCACCTATGTAACACACCCTATTCAGATAACCGCGCACATACCAGGGGCTATATCGTAGACCCACCATCAAACTCCTATGGCTATGTGGAAATGTTAAAGCCCTATAGTCTTATTGCCTAGTTTGCCGCATTGACACCTCCTTCACGGACCAAGACGTTGGGTCAAGAGTGGTGCTTTTCCGAACACCCCCGTATTATATGCGAGGGGGCTGAAGCCGACGACTGGTAAACTTTCAGATTATACAAAAAACGGCCGCACAGGAGGAACCAAAACTTTCAGGCAAAAGTATGAAAAACACAGCCTTAATATATCATTGTTTTTACAAATTCCGGTACATTCACTCGAATATCATATCCTTCGAGCACTGACCCTCTATCAAGCGGGCGCCCTCTAGGACATCCTTGAAATAATGCTCTGGCGTGCGATAGTCCTTGCCCCTGGGTGGACTCTTTGCTGCAATATCGGTGGCCTTCATCTTCGCCCAGTACGTCTTGACGCGGGCAAAGGCCATCCGTGCACCTTCAATGCACGTTGACCGCTTAACGGCGTCGATACGCGGCACCACATCAACAAGTCGCTGCACCAAACTAAAATAACTATTCGGAATTGGCTCAGTCGGCCACAACCGGACCACGACGTCCTTCATGGCAGATCCGGACATCTTGTGGAGCTCGGCCCACTGGGCCATCTGTTCGTTCAGCAACAGCGGACGCTTTGGCATGCTGAATTGCGACCAGAAAAGCATCTCCGTTGCATGTCCTTCTTGCGCTTGGAAAAACTGCGCCGCATCAGAGACACTCTTCGGCAAGTCCAAGAATGCGTCTGGAGAACTCCACATTTGATTAAGCGGGGCATACTTCAGACCGCCGAATTTAGTCTGTAATAAGAAGGGCTTACCGGCCGCTATCTCCCCAGCTTGTCGGATCTCCTCCCGAGCCGCTCTAGACTCAGACCGTGCTTCTCTCGCCTCTTGTAAGGCCTTGTCGAGATCGGCCGTTTTGGCTTTGTTATCCTTCTTGAGGAATTCGCATCGGACAGTGGCATCCTTTAGCTCGCGCACCATGGTAGATATTCTCTCCTCGCACTAGCGCCGAGCAGCCTGTTCGGCCTTTAACTCAGCAGCTGCCTTCTTGACAGTCGCATTACTCGTCCAGGCCTGTTCCTTGGCCCAGGCGAGCCCAGCCCGAAGGGTCTCAACCGCGGTAGCACTATCTGCAGTTATGCATATCTTAGTATATGATTCTCAGCTTCGTGCTCATATTATTATAAATACATATACTGACCGCTCCAAAACATACCTTGCGCCTCGTCGAGCCGCCTGTTAATAAGCGTGATGTCAGCATCCACCACATCAAGTTTCTGCTTCAGACCTGCAACCTCTGTAGCGTGGGCAGTCGCCATGGATGTAACAGCCTGTGTTCCAATTAATTAGATTATTTCCTGGGCATATCTTTTTTGATCCTCTGATCGCCTCCCTTTGGACGCCAACCAGAGTCTCAGGGGCTACTATCTATACACAGGTGCATTTTGCACGAAGAGTGCAATTGAAGATATTACATTGCATACCTCGAAGCCTCTTAGCAGGCCCATGAAGGCTTCATTCAATCCGCTTCTCGCGGACAGAATCCTCTCAACTACCGTACCCATTAAGGTACGATGTTCCTCTGAGACGGACGCATGTTGCAACATGTCCATCAATGTATCCGGTGCCTCCGGATTCCTGGAAGCGGCGGCGGGAGTACGGACACCCTTCGAAGGGATATGTTTACACGACCTTAGAGTCGTCTCCGGCTGTAAACCGGATAGTCCGGGGCCTTTATTGTTGGTTCCCTTAGGGGCCGCACGCCCCGGACCCTGGACTACCGAAGTATCACCTTCGGGCATGGTCTTCATTGTTCCTCTCACCACTTGTTGATCGTGAGAGATCCTCCGGGACGACACCTCGAAGTCGTCCGCCCTATTGGGCGAGGAGGTCTGTGGAGGCGTCTCGATTTCCATCATCTCCGGAAGAAGATCTCCCGAGGAGGAGGACTGTTGCAGAAGACTGCGTGCCGGACTGCAAACATATATTTTAGATGCTACCCTTGTAACCGGAAAGGAACGGGATATGTTTAGGATACCCTTGTTCACTTACAATTCGGCTAAGGGCTTGTCCTTACGGAGGAACTGCGTGACAACATCGTCTTCCGAACCTGAACCGCCTGAAAGGGACATCTTCCCTCGCTTAGGAGCCTTTACCTCCAAATCTTCAGAGGCGGTCCTTTTCTTCCCATGGGGAGAAGGGATGTCAGCTTCTCCTTCTCTTTTATCTTCGGAAGAGGGGGTTCCAATCTCCCCGGACATAGTGTCTGGTGTACCTTTAGAATGGAGGCCGCCTTTGGCTTTCTTGCTCTCCTCCTTGTCCTCCTTCGCCGGCACTTGATATGGCGTCGGGGCCAGCATCCTTGTTAACACGGGATCAGCTGAGTCTTCAGGAAAGGGAGCCGAACACCTAATTTGTTCCGCCTTCTGTATCCAGCCCTGTCCGAAGATTGCTTTCTCAGTATATTATTACATGATATTTAACTAAGTTGTGTTCGGGAGTCGAGTGCTTACCGAGGTATCCGGATGATTGCAATCGAGGCCGATGTCCTCGGAGGTATCCGACCACTGTTTTCGTGTCCCGAATAATAACTTCCACATTCCTCTATGCGTCGTGCCGAAGAAGTGCTGAAGGGTCTGTGGTCCTTCCGGATTGAACTCCCACATGCGGAGGAGCCGTCGCTGGCATGGCAGGACCCGGCGGACTAGCATTACCTGGATTACATTGATGAGGCTGGTGTCCTTTTCGAGGAGGCTCCGGATGCGGCTTTGTAGCGTCTGCACTTCGTCAATTGATCCCCAGTCCAGCCCTTTATTAATCCATGATGCGAGCCGTAATGGAGGGCCAGATCGGAACGTGGGTGTAGCTACCCACTTGGTACCACGGGGTTCAGTGATGTAAAACCACTCCCGCTGCCATAGGTTGGAAGTTTCCGTGAAAGAGCCTTTTGGCCACAGAGTATTGGTGAGCTTTCCCATCGTAGCACCACCACACTCCGCTTGCTTCCCCTCGATTACCTTCAGCTTCACATTAAAGGTCTTGAGCCATAAGCCGAAGTGTGGGGGAATGCAGAGAAAGGCCTCGCACATGACAATGAACGCCGAGATGTGAAGAAAGGAGTCTGGAGCTAGATCATGAAAATCTAGCCCGTAATAGAACATGAGTCCGTGAACAAAGGGATGGAGAGCGAACCCTAGTCCCCAGAGGAAGTGGGAGATGAATACGACCCTCTCGCCGGATTTGGGAGTAGGAATAACCTGCCCTTTAGTTGGGAGCCTGTGGAGGATTTCCGCGGTCAGGTATCTTGCCGCCCGGAGCTTCGCGATATCCTCCTCTGTGACAGAGGAGGCCACCCACCGGCCTTGAGGGCTGGGTCCGGACATGACTGGGAGGCTCGGAGCAATTAAGTTGAAACCTGGGTGCTGGAACTCGAGGTTGGACAGGTTGAGGAAGAGGTAGGCGTAGAGGAGAAATACGGGTCTGTGCCCCTTTATAAAGGCGATGAATATCAAACGCCTCCTCATGGGCCTTAAAGCCTGCCTATTCCCAAGGGATCATGCCAACGGAACGGTTGGGTTACCCATGCCCGTATTGATGAGAATCCCGCATTAAGGGGACACGATCTCTGCTTCGACAAGACGTGCCAATAAAACCGCATCTTGAAACGTCGAGCGGGAGGCTAAAAATCGGTTCGAAATAATGACCGGGCAGGGACGTGATGTCACGCTACAAAAGTTGTCAGCAGATTGAACTTGTGAAATATTATACTCTCTGTGGTTGTGTGTGGTACTTGTTTTGCAGAACCGGCCACGTTTTCTATGTTCGAAGGATGCTTTGGGGTATTCGGAGAAGGAACCTGCCTTGCAATGCTTTAGACAATCTGCGCGCCGGACACCTCGTCATTGAAGCCTAGTTCAGGGGCTACTGAGGGAGTCCTGGATTAAGGGGTCCTCGGGCATCCGGCCTGTTGGACGTGGGCCGGACTGATGGGTCGTGAAGATACAAGACAGAAGACTCTCTCCCGTCTCCGGATGAGACTCTCCTTGGCGTGGATGGCAAGCTTGGCGTTCGGATATGAAGATTCCTTTCTCTGTAACCGACTTTGTACAACCCTAGTCCCCTCCGTTGTCTATATAAACCGGAGGGTTTAATCCGCAGAGTCAATCACAATCATATAGGCTAGACTTCTAGGGTTTTAGCCATTACGATCTCGTGGTAGATCATCTCTTGTAATACTCATATTCATCAAGATCAATCAAGAAGGAAGTAGGGTATTACCTCCATAGAGAGGGCCCGAACCTAGGTAAACATCGTATCGCCTGTCTCCTGTTACCATCGACCTTAGACACATAGTTCTGGACCCCCTACCAGATATCCGCGTGTTTTGACACCGACAGGGACCAAAATAATTGCAACAGGTAACAGAGAGTTTGCAAGCCCATCTCGATGAGACCGAGATCCCATCGGTGAGACCGAACTGATTAGGGTTTTTGGCAATGGCTATGTCAAGTGAACTCGGTGGCGCCCGATAGATCAAATCGGTGGGGCCGAGTTTGACTTTAGGTTTAGGACATATGTGGAAATGAGAAAGTGGTTGAGGGCTTTGGAGCATATCACTAAGCACTTTGAGCAAGCAAGCCATTAAGCAACAGCTCGCCCCCTTTTAATAGTATTGGCTTTTCCTATGGACTCAATGTAATCTTGGATCACTAAAATGAAAATGAAGAGTCCTGAGCTTTTGAGCTTTTGCCAATCCTTGTCCTTAGCTTCTTGAAGGGGTTCCACATCCTCTTGTCCACGCCACTCCACTGTTGAACTCATCTGAAATATACTAGATAAAAGTATTAGTCCAACAAGAGATATGTTGACATTAATTACCAAAATCACCCAGGGAGCACTTGTGCTTTCAATCTCCCCCTTTTTGGTAATTGATGACAACATACATCAAAGCTTTAGATAGAGATATAAAGAATAGCATGTACAGATTTGGAAGAACATATAACATGCATAGGCTCCCCCTACATGTATGCAATCATGTAAATATGGAATATAAGAGCGTGTGAATGCATAAGCATGACAGAGCAAGCAATGAGTTACATGTATCTTGGCTATATGCATCAAAGTAAACGATGTGAATACAGGAAGTGTACCTTCATGTTCATGAGTCGTTCTTGCAAACAATATGTACATCAACAAGAGATCATCATGCACATGAGAGTGATGCATATACTTACTTTGTGGTCTTGAGCTGGCTTTGGAAGAGATGAACCTGAGTAAACAAGGTTAGATAACACAGAACCATCTACTAAGCAGGGCAAACGGTAAACCACAAGAGTACCAAGATTGGGATGACATGTAGAGAGTGAGTACTAGGTACTCTATTGAATATAGACATGTCCCCGGAAACAAAGATATGCAATGAATTCGAAGATTTCCTTCCCTAGGATGTCTTTCTCCCCCTGAATCTTATATTGGATAATGGGAGAATATAGGGAAAAGAAAATCAGAGCACAATAATCATAACACAAACTAACATGTCTTTCCCCTCTTAAAGACATGTGACTTCTCTCCTCTTGAATACCAAGCATCTGGGGTCTTTCTTCATTTGATGTGATTAAGCATTCTCCCCCTTTGATGTGATTAAGCTTTGATGCGAGCTCTCTCTCCCCCTTTGACCTCAATTTCCAAGAAGGGATCTTCTGGAGGATGAGTCAAATAGGTTTGGTCCTTGAGTCACAAAGCAAAGCAGCATATAGAACATGATGCAGGTAGAGGACAAGAATCATTGAGTGGAGCTGGAACAAATATGCAGGATGCAAACGGCAAATTGTCTTCTCAACATTGAAATCGGTAACTTAGACACATAGTTCTGGACCCCCTACCAGAGATCCGCCTGTTTTGACACCGACAGGGACCAAAATAATTGCAACAGGTAACAGAGAGTTTGCAAGCCCATCTCGGTGAGACCGAGATCCCATCGGTGAGACCGAACTGATTAGGGTTTTTGGCAATGGCTATGTCAAGTGAACTCGGTGGCGCCGGATAGATCAAATCGGTGGGGCCGAGTTTGACTTTAGGTTTAGGACATATGTGGAAATGAGAAAGTGGTTGAGGGCTTTGGAGCATATCACTAAGCACTTTGAGCAAGCAAGCCATTAAGCAACACCTCACCCCCTTTTAATAGTATTGGCTTTTCCTATGGACTCAATGTAATCTTGGATCACTAAAATGAAAATGAAGAGTCCTGAGCTTTTGAGCTTTTGCCAATCCTTGTCCTTAGCTTCTTGAAGGGGTTCCACATCCTCTTGTCCACGCCACTCCACTGTTGAACTCATCTGAAATATACTAGATAAAAGTATTAGTCCAACAAGAGATATGTTGACATTAATTACCAAAATCACCCAGGGCGCACTTGTGCTTTCAATCTCCCCCTTTTTGGTAATTGATGACAACATACATCAAAGCTTTAGATAGAGATATAAAGAATAGCATGTACAGATTTGGAAGAACATGTAACATGCATAGGCTCCCCCTACATGTATGCAATCATGTAAATATGGAATATAAGAGCATGTGAATGCATAAGCATGACAGAGCAAGCAATGAGTTACATGTATCTTGGCTATATGCATCAAAGTAAACGATGTGAATACAGGAAGTGTACCTTCATGTTCATGAGTCGTTCTTGCAAACAATATGTACATCAACAAGAGATCATCATGCACATGAGAGTGATGCATATACTTACATTGTGGTCTTGAGCTGGCTTTGGAAGAGATGAACCTGAGTAAACAAGGTTAGATAACACAGAACCATCTACTAAGCAGGGCAAACGGTAAACCACAAGAGTACCGAGATTGGGATGACATGTAGAGAGTGAGTACTAGGTACTCTATTGAATATAGACATGTCCCCGGAAACAAAGATATGCAATGAATTCGAAGATTTCCTTCCCTAGAATGTCTTTCTCGCCCAGAATCTTATATTGGATAATGGGAGAATATAGGGAAAAGAAAATCAGAGCACAATAATCATAACACAAACTAACATGTCTTTCCCCTCTTAAAGACATGTGACTTCTCTACTCTTGAATACCAAGCATCTGGGGTCTTTCTTCATTTGATGTGATTAAGCATTCTCCCCCTTTGATGTGATTAAGCTTTGATGCGAGCTCTCTCCCCCTTTGACATCAATTTCCAAGAAGGGATCTTCTGGAGTGTGAGTCAAATAGGTTTGGTCCTTGAGTCACAAAGCAAAGCAGCATATAGAACATGATGCAGGTAGAGGACAAGAATCATTGAGTGGAGCTGGAACAAATATGCAGGATGCAAACGGCAAATTGTCTTCTCAACATTGAAATCGGTAACTTAGACGCATAGTTCTGGACCCCCTACCAGAGATCCGCCTGTTTTGACACCGACAGGGACCAAAATAATTGCAACAGGTCACAGAGAGTTTGCAAGCCCATCTCGGTGAGACCGAGATCCCATCGGTGAGACCGAACTGATTAGGGTTTTTGGCAATGGCTATGTCAAGTGAACTCGGTGGCGCCCGATAGATCAAATCGGTGGGGCCGAGTTTGACTTTAGGTTTAGGACATATGTGGAAATGAGAAAGTGGTTGAGGGCTTTGGAGCATATCACTAAGCACTTTGAGCAAGCAAGCCATTAAGCAACACCTCACCCTCTTTTAATAGTATTGGCTTTTCCTATGGACTCAATGTAATCTTGGATCACTAAAATGAAAATGAAGAGTCCTGAGCTTTTGAGCTTTTGCCAATCCTTGTCCTTAGCTTCTTGAAGGGGTTCCACATCCTCTTGTCCACGCCACTCCACTGTTGATCTCATCTGAAATATAATAGATAAAAGTATTAGTCCAACAAGAGATATGTTGACATTAATTACCAAAATCACCCAGGGAGCACTTGTGCTTTCAATCTCCCCCTTTTTGGTAATTGATGACAACATACATCAAAGCTTTAGATAGAGATATAAAGAATAGCATGTACATATTTGGAAGAACATGTAACATGCATAGGCTCCCCCTACATGTATGCAATCATGTAAATATGGAATATAAGAGCATGTGAATGCATAAGCATGACAGAGCAAGCAATGAGTTACATGTATCTTGGCTATATGAATCAAAGTAAACGATGTGAATACAGGAAGTGTACCTTCATGTTCATGAGTCGTTCTTGCAAACAATATGTACATCAACAAGAGATCATCATGCACATGAGAGTGATGCATATACTTACTTTGTGGTCTTGAGCTAGCTTTGGAAGAGATGAACCTGAGTAAACAAGGTTAGATAACACATAACCATCTACTAAGCAGGGCAAACGGTAAACCACAAGAGTACCAAGATTGGGATGACATGTAGAGAGTGAGTACTAGGTACTCTATTGAATATAGACATGTCCCCGGAAACAAAGATATGCAATGAATTCGAAGATTTCCTTCCCTAGGATGTCTTTCTCCCCCTGAATCTTATATTGGATAATGGGAGAATACAGGGAAAAGAAAATCAAAGCACAATAATCATAACACAAACTAACATGTCTTTCCCCTCTTAAAGACATGTGACTTCTCTCCTCTTGAATACCAAGCATCTGGGGTCTTTCTTCATTTGATGTGATTAAGCATTCTCCCCCTTTGATGTGATTAAGTTTTGATGCGAGCTCTCTCTCCCCCTTTGACATCAATTTCCAAGAATGGATCTTCTGGAGTGTGAGTCAAATAGGTTTGGTCCTTGAGTCACAAAGCAAAGCAGCATATAGAACACCATGCAGGTAGAGGACAAGAATCATTGAGTGGAGCTGGAACAAATATGCAGGATGCAAACGGCAAATTGTCTTCTCAACATTGGAATCGGTAACTTAGACACATAGTTCTGGACCCCCTACCAGAGATCCGCCTGTTTTGACACCGACAGGGACCAAAATAATTGCAAAAGGTAACAGAGAGTTTGCAAGCCCATCTCGGTGAGACCGAGATCCCATCGGTGAGACCGAACTGATTAGGGTTTTTGGCAATGGCTATGTCAAGTGAACTCGGTGGCGCCGGATAGATCAAATCGGTGGGGCCGAGTTTGACTTTAGGTTTAGGACATATGTGGAAATGAGAAAGTGGTTGAGGGCTTTGGAGCATATCACTAAGCACTTTGAGCAAGCAAGCCATTAAGCAACACCTCACCCCCTTTTAATAGTATTGGCTTTTCCTATGGACTCAATGTAATCTTGGATCACTAAAATGAAAATGAAGAGTCCTGAGCTTTTGAGCTTTTGCCAATCCTTGTCCTTAGCTTCTTGAAGGGGTTCCACATCCTCTTGTCCACGCCACTCCACTGTTGAACTCATCTGAAATATACTAGATAAAAGTATTAGTCCAACAAGACATATGTTGACATTAATTACCAAAATCACCCAGGGAGCACTTGTGCTTTCAATCTCCCCCTTTTTGGTAATTGATGACAACATACATCAAAGCTTTAGATAGAGATATAAAGAATAGCATGTACATATTTGGAAGAACATGTAACATGCATAGGCTCCCCCTACATGTATGCAATCATGTAAATATGGAATATAAGAGCATGTCAATGCATAAGCATGACAAAGCAAGCAATGTGTTACATGTATCTTGGCTATATGCATCAAAGTAAATGATGTGAATACAGGAAGTGTACCTTCATGTTCATGAGTCGTTCTTGCAAACAATATGTGCATCAACAAGAGATCATCATGCACATGAGAGTGATGCATATACTTACTTTGTGGTCTTGAGCTGGCTTTGGAAGAGATGAACCTGAGTAAACAAGGTTAGATAACACAGAACCATCTACTAAGCAGGGCAAATGGTAAACCACAAGAGTACCAAGATTGGGATGACATGTAGAGAGTGAGTACTAGGTACTCTATTGAATATAGACATGTACCCGGAAACAAATATATGCAAGGAATTCGAAGATTTCCTTCCCTAGGATGTCTTTCTCCCCCTGAATCTTATATTGGATAATGGGAGAATAGAGGGAAAAGAAAATCAGAGCACAATAATCATAACACAAACTAACATGTCTTTCCCCTCTTAAAGACATGTGACTTCTCTCCTCTTGAATACCAAGCATCTGGGGTCTTTCTTCATTTGATGTGATTAAGCATTCTCCCCCTTTGATGTGATTAAGCTTTGATGCGAGCTCTCTCTCCCCCTTTGACATCAATTTCCAAGAAGGGATCTTCTGGAGTGTGAGTCAAATAGGTTTGGTCCTTGAGTCACAAAGCAAAGCAGCATGTAGAACATGATGCAGGTAGAGGACAAGAATCATTGAGTGGAGCTGGAACAAATATGTAGGATGCAAACGGCAAATTGTCTTCTCAACATTGAAATCGATAACACCGAGTTGTTTTCTTCGGTGGCACCGAAGTGATTCGGTTTGACCAAAAGAGACAAATCGGTGTGTCCGAGTTCAATACAGAAAGAACATTTGTCATCTCAGCTCACTAGGCAAATAAGATCTCACAAAGATTTGCAAGGAATTAACTGAAGGATTTGCAATGAATTGGATGCAAGGAATGCCGAACAAAAATAGAAAAAAAAACATAAATCTAGATGAAGTTTTGTTAATTAATTAAGAGGGGAACAAATATGCAAGAGACAAATGCAAGAACACAGAGAAACACTAGGGAACTTCATCTAGAATTGGTCGGTGACAAAGTCACCTATATTAGAGTATATTGACTGAGGAGTCAAGTGAGAACACTTGATCGTAGGTCATACTCATCGTTTAAGCTCAAAATGGGGTTACCATTTTTTGTTTAAGCATTTTGATGTATTCACATGTTGTTAAGCTGCTTTGACCCATGACTTGGGGTAAAGCTTCTCTAAGATGGAATAACATACCTTGGGTGGTGATGTTGAACTTTATCATGTAGTTGAATTTCTGTGGGATGCTCAAGGTGGATGTAGCTCATCAATGATTGGGAGCACCACTTGTAGTTTGAGTTCATCTACCTACATGGGTTAGTTTTGCAAGGAAAAGCACTTGTGTATCCAAAATGACAATCTTGAAATTGATACCAAATGACATTTGATATAGAGAAATTGTCAAAGGATATGTTGAAAGGTTTCATGCTTCCTTGTCTTCATCCACCATATTGTAGAGACTTGGTGATGTAGAGATTGCTCAAGATGTGAGTGATTTGCAATCTCATAGATTTAGATTCAACCAAGTACCTACAAGGGTTAGATAGCATGCAAGGGTGAAAATGTATCCAAGACATATGATCATCATCATAAGAGAAATATCAAGTATTAGTCAAAGGCGCATGCCTTGCATGTATCCAAATGGAGTTTCTACTTCAAGTTTGAGGCACCAATAATGTTCAATTCACCTCTCAAACGGCAAAATACTTTCTCATCAAGCAGTTTGGTGAATATATCCGCCAATTGCTTATCGGTATGAACATGCTTAAGATCAATGTCCCCTTTAGCAACATGATCTCGAATGAACTGATGACGAACTTCAATATGCTTAGTTCGTGAATGTTGCACGGGATTATGAGCAATCTTAATAGCACTTTCATTGTCACAAAGCAATGGAACATGTTTCACATAGATCCCATAATCTTTAAGAGTTTGGGTCATCCAAAGTAATTGAACACAACATGAACTGGCGGCAATGTATTCCGCTTCGGCGGTGGATAAGGATACCAAGTTTTGTTTCTTGGGGGACCAAGACACAAGAGATCTACCAAGAAATTGACAAGTACCTGAAGTGGACTTTCTATCAACCTTGTCACCGGCATAGTCCGAATCGGAGTAGCCAACAAGATCAAAAGAAGACCTCTTAGAATACCAAATGCCAAAATTTGGTGTATGAATTAAGTATCTCACTATCCTTTTCACAGCCTTAAGATGACATTCTTTGGGGGCCGCTTGATATCATGCACACATGCATACACTTAGCATAATATCGGGACGAGAGGCGCATAGGTATAACAATGAACCAATCATAGAGCGGTAAACCTTTTGGTCAACTGGCTCACCATCCTTGGTCAAGTCAAGATGTCCACTAGTAGGCATGGGTGTATTCATACCTTTGCATTCTTGCATGTTGAACTTCTTGAATAAGTCCTTGGTGTACTTTGTTTGAGAAACAAAGGTGCCTTCCTTAGTTTACTTGATTTGCAAACCAAGAAAGAACTTGAGTTCACTCATCATAGACATCTCAAACTTCTCCGACATTAGCTTTCCAAACTTTTCACTAAAATGAGGGTTAGTTGAACCAAATATGATATCATCAACATAAATTTGGCACACAAATAATTCACCATTAACCCTTTTAGTAAAAAGATTAGAATCTATCTTTCCAATCTCATAGCCTTTTTCAACAAGGAACTTGGTCAAGCATTTATACCACGCTCTAGGAGCTTGTTTAAGACCATAAAGAGCTTTGTGAAGTTTATAAACATGGTCGGGTTTCTTAGGATAAACAAAGCCGGGAGGTTGTTTAACATAAACTTCCTCCTCAATTTCACCATTTAGAAAAGCACTTTTGATGTCCATTTGGTACAAGGTGATATCATGGTGATTAGCATAGGCAAGTAAGATGCGGATGGACTCAAGTCTAACAACGGGGGCATATGTCTCACCATAGTCCGTACCTTCGAATTGAGTGTATCCTTGGGCGACGAGACGTGCTTTGTTGTGAACGACTTGTCCATCTTCGTCTTGCTTGTTGTGAAACACCCGTTTGGTACCGATGATGTTGTGGTTGTTGTCGGGCTTCTCGACCAATGTCCACACTTGGTTCCTCTCAAAGTTGTGTAGCTCTTCATGCATGGCATTTATCCAATTTGGATCTTCCAATGCTTCTTCAACCTTCATAGGTTCAATGCTAGAGATGAATGAATAATGTTCACAAAAATTAGCCAACCGAGTTTTAGAGCGAGTGATTCTCCCAGTTTGGATATCATTGAAGATTTGCTCGACGGGATGGTCTCTTGAAACTCTTGCTCGAACTCGTAAGAGCTTTTGCTTGGCTTGGGGTGGAACATCTTCTTCATCATCTTGTTCTTCTTCTTGGCCTTCTTCATTGTTGACGTTGTCGTTCTCTTGTCTAGGTGGAGAAGGAGGTTGATGACGTTCATCTTGGTGTACTTCCTCGTTTTCTTCATCTTGGCGTGTCCCACTTGTGGATGCTTCCATTTCAACTCTTGGTTCACCTTGTCATGAGGTAGAAGCTTCCACTTGGACGGACGAGGTACTCTCCTTCACCTCCATTGGACGAACCTTGCCAATAGACAAGTCTCGGATTGCTTCCGAGGGGTCTTTGTCTCCTACATCAATTGGCAATTGCTCTAGTTGTGAGCCATTAGATTCATCAAACTTCACATCTACCGTCTCTTCAACCTTTCGGGTGAAATTTTTGTAGACACGGTAAGTGTGAGAGTTTGAGCCATAACCAAGTAGGAAACCCTCATGAGATTTAGGAGCAAATTTAGAACGATGATGCTTATCAAGAATATAGCACTTTGAGCCGAATACCCACAAGTATCCAACTTGGGGTTGTTACCGGTGATAAGCTCGTATGCCGTCTTGCCGAGTAGCTTGTGAAGATACAAGCGATTTGTTGCTTGAAAAGCTATCTCAACCGCTTCCGCCCAAAAGTGTTTTGGCGTCTTGTACTCATCAAGCATCGTTCTCGCCATCTCAATAAGAGTTCGGTTCTTCCTCTCAACAACTCCATTTTGTTGAGGTGTGTACGTAGCCGAGAACTCGTGTGGAATCCCTTCTTCGTCAAGAAAGGTATCGACATTTGCATTCTTGAACTCCGTTCCATTGTCGCTTCGAACCTTCTTGATATTCACTTCAAATTGATTTTTGGCCTTCCTAGCGAAGTTCTTGAAGATCTTTTGGACCTGTGATTTATCATCAAGAAAGAACACCCACGTAAATCTTGAAAAATCATCAACTATGACTAGACCAAATGAGTTTCCACCGAGACTTTTGTGGGCATTGGGACCAAAGATATCCATATGAAGTAGCTCGAGCGGTCTTCTCGTGGTCATGATGTTCTTCAGAGGGTGGCTTCCTCCAAGTTGTTTTCCTGCTTGAAAAGCACTGCACAATCTATCCTTGTCAAATATAACATCTTTTACTCCAAGGATATGATCACCTTTAATAAGCTTATCACGATTTCGCATGCCCACATGACCTAACCTTCTATGCCACAACCAACCTTTAGAAGATTTAGCAATTAAGCAAGTTCTAGGTTGAGCCTTTTTAGTGAAATCAACAATGTAAAGATCACCTCTACGTATACCGGTAAAGACCATATTGTGGTTATCTCTACGAAACACTTGGCAATCTACTTTAGTGAATAGGATATTGAAACCAAAGTCAGCAAGTCTAGATACAGAAAGTAAATTGTAGCCAAGCGATTCAATGAGCATAACATTTTGTATGGAGCTATCATGTGAGATGGCCACCTTACCGAGGCCAACCACCTTATCGTTTGAGTTATCACCAAAAGTGACATACTTTCGAGGGTCGTCGTTTTCAGCTAGCTCACGAAACATATCCTTATCTCCGGTCATGTGATCGGTACATCCACTATCAAGGACCCATTCCTTTCCTCCAGCCATGTAGCCGCGAAGATTAGCCATAAGACCAAAGTGTCTCATAGACTCATCGAGATCAAAGTCACTATCATCATCCTCATCATAGTATCCATGTTCAACATCGTCTTGTGATGGATCAATTCCTAGAGAGAGTGATTCATTAGATAAGTGATCATCACAATGTTCTTCTTTATGAATTATAATGGCTTCGGAGATGATACTGCTAATGATTCCAACATCTCCTTTGGCACGCATGAGGTTAGTATGCTCAAATAGACAATCACCCAACTTAGGATCATTGGAATTCGTCTTACTCAAGGCAATGGACTTATGAAGAATTTCATCTAAGTTTTGCAAGGAATAATTTGTAAATCGTTCCTCAAGAAATCTCCATATAGTGTAGGCACAATCAAGAGTAGGCAAGCAACCAATCAAGTTTCTAGGCAAACCTCTAGTGATAAGATTAATAGTTCTAAGGTTGCGGATCATGTCAATAGCCTCATCAAGGGTAGGATGCAAAGGATCAACATGGGGTGCACAAGGGCTAGTAATGTACTTGTTCAAATGATATTCATTGAAAATCTCAAGCATCTCAATTTTCCATTCATGAAAGAACTCTCCATCAAGTATAGGCACTCTACGTCTAAGACTCCCCAATGTAGACTCATCCATCTTCCTCAAATGGTGATTAGAACAAATCAATGGAGACCAAAGCTCTGATACCAATTGAAAGGATTGAGAAGAGGTGTCTACAGGCGGGTGAATAGACTCTTAACAAAGAAAAGTAGCAGTGTTTAATTTCTTCAAGTTAAGGTGGAGTTTTAGCACAAGTTTAAACATTCACAATACATTTCAAGCAAGCATGGAAAGAGTATATGAGCAGCGGAAAGTAAAGCATGCAAGTTGCAAGAACATAGAGGGATGGGATTGGAGTATGCAAATGCAATTGGAGACACGAAGATTTTTTTCCGTGGTTCCGATAGGTGGTGCTATCGTACATCCACATTGATGGAGACTTCAACCCACGAAGGGTAACGGTTGCGTCAGTCCACGGAGGGCTCCACCCATGAAGGGTCCACGAAGAAGCAACCTTGTCTATCCCACCATGGCCATCGCCCATGAAGGACTTGCCTCACTAGGGTAGATCTTCATGAACTAGGCGATCTCCTTGCCCGTACAAACTCCTTGGTTCAACTCCACAATCTTGACGGAGGCTCCCAAGTGACACCTAACCAATCTACGAGACACCACTCTCCGAAAAGTAATAGATGGTGTCTTGATGATGAACTCCTTGCTCTTGTGCTTCAAATGATAATCTCCCCAACACTCAACTCTCTCACACAGATTTGGATTTGGTGGAAAGATGATTTGAGTGGAAAGCAACTTGGGGAAGGCTAGAGATCAAGATTCTTGTGGTTGGAATGGAATATCTTGGTCTCAACACATGAGTAGGTGGTTCTCTCTCAGAAAATGTATGCTGGAAGTGTAGGCACGTTCTGATGGCTCTCTCCACGAATGAAGAGTGGGTGGAGGGGTATATATAGCCTCCACACAAAATCTAGCCGTTACACACAAATCACCAAACTCGGTGGGACCCTGATTCCGATGGGTTGTCCCCACCTGGCGCGCCCTTGACTTTTTTGGCGAAGCGTCACACTTGACTCTTTAACGTTTTGAACCGTTTTCACGCCTCCCGTTCCGCGTTTCGAGGCTTAGCCTCCATTGGCACGTCTTGTCAAAGCAGAGATTGTGCCCGTCGATTACGGGATTCTCATCAATATGGTTTGGGTAATCCAACCACGCCTTACGCACGATCTCGTTGGGAACAGGCGAGGTTTATGGCTTGAGAGGGGGGTGTTTGGTATTTTCACCGCCTATAAGATGGTAAAAATCCCTTCTTTTTTCCCCACGCCTTCTTCTAGCTCCTGCCTTCCAACCTCCAAGCTCTAGCGCCCCCGACTCCGATCTTTCCCACCACCACCACCCTTCCCTAGCAATGGTCGGGTTCGGTTCCAAGGGTAAGTGGGGGGCCTCCTCCGTCATCGAAAAAGACGTCAAAGAACTCCGGAGCGCGGGTTATCTGACCGCGGACATCACGCATAGGATCCCTGACAAAGGTCAGGTTATTCCAACTCCGGCGCCGGGCGAGAGGGTTGTGTTCATCCCCCACTTCCTCCGAGGGCTAGGGTTTCCCCTCCACCCCTTTGTCCGTGGTCTCATGTTCTACTATGGGTTAGATTTCCATGATCTAGCCCCAAATTCCTTCCTTCACATATCGGCGTTTATCGTCGTGTGTGAGGCTCTTCTCCGCATCCCCCCACACTTTGGCCTGTGGCTCAAGGTCTTCAATCTGAAGCTGAAGGTGGTTGACGGACAACATGCGGACTGTGGCGGGGCCATGGTAAGCAAGCTTCCCAATGCCATCTAGCCCAAAGGGGCATTTGTAGAGATTGTCAAGGTGTGGCAGCAGGAGTGGTTCTATATCACCGAACCCCGCAACGCCAACTGGGCAGCCATGCCTGACTTTAGATCCGGACCCCCACGAGACTCACCTCATGGACCACCAAGGGCCTTGATTGGGGGTCCCAACCGGAGGTGAAGATGCTACAGAAGCGCATCTCCAATGTGTTGGGCTCAAACACCGGACTCACAAACGTGATTCAGGTGATGCTCTTCCGCCGCATCCTTCCCTGCCAACTCAGGGCCTCCACCTTGTGGGAGTTTATTTCGGAGGAGCCACGGACCTTGAAGCGCTTCTTCAGCACTACGCACGAAGATATATGGAAGCAGCTCTTCAAGTCCCAGAAAAGTTGGCCTATGAAGACCGAAGACATTGGACTCGACATCAAGAACCCGGCCTCAGCGGTAAGCATAATCTTCCCGAATACCTATCCGCTCAATACTTCAGATATAATAAAAACTACATTGTCTGCCTTCTATACAGGGCTGGAAGACAAAGGCGGAGTGGATCAACTGTCCGGCACCGCTTCCCGAGGACCTGGCCACACCCCAGCTAATGGAGATGCTGGTCCCGGCGCCCTACCAGGCGCCGGAGAAGAAGACCAAGAAGAAGAAGGGCAAGGAGGCCAAGGGTGGCCCCTGCCATAAAGGTCCTTCGGAAGCAATGTCCGGAGAGACCGAAGCCCTCTCTTCCCACGAGGGAGACGAGGAAGAGGAGGAGGTGGTGGTGGAAAGTGACTCTCCCCGCAAGGGGAAGAAGAAGAAGAGGGAGACCTTCGAAGACCCGGAGGAGGCGCCCAAGAGAGGGAAGGTGACCCTTCCAGACAGTTCGGAATCAGAGTCCGAACTGGTCCCCAAGAGACCTCCTAGGGTGAAGCCCCTGGCGGAATCGTAAGTATTCGGTATCTTTGGTCTCCCTCCTTTCATCATATAAGCTATTTTTGTTGTTTGCCTTTCAGCCCTCCTCGCGAGCTCCCGCAGACTCCATTATTGGAGGGGAACTCTCTGCCACCCAAAATGGCAGAGAGTGACACACCGCCACGAGCCCCCTCGCCTATCACCATGGAGGACACCGAGGTGTTGCCCCGAAGGACCTCTCCTTGCCGGGGGGGCGGACGAGGCCGTCAAGAAAGCGCCCAAGGTTAGTACCTCAGTCGCCGAAGACCTAGGGGAGGCGACCCCTATGACAACCGACGGTGGGGACCCCCAACAATCCGGGCCCCAGCCGGACACCATTCCGGAGACCAATGCGGCTCCGGATCGGATAAGCAGCCCCCTTCGAAAGAGGGGGGAGGAGCATCATCTCCATCGGCGGCCTCCACTAATCTGGAGATGCCCAACGCTCTGGAGGAAGCACTGCAGCGTGCTTCCATCGTGGCGGAGCACCGCACCCTGATGGGTGTGGTGGTGGAGAAGGTTTATTCTGCTAAAAGCGGACTGAATGAAGCCTTCACCAACCTACTGACAGGCTTTGAGGTATGTGACGTAATGTTCTAAACATTTTTTCGTATAGAGGAATATACCTGTGTATAGATAGTAGCCCCTGAGGCTCTGTCTGGTTTAAAAGAAACCGGTCAGAGGATCGATATAGTATTCGGGAGAGTAACATGCCGTTTTGTTATTGTAACAGGCTTCCCTGTTGGCGGCAACCGCCCAGGCCGCAGAAGTTTCCGAACTCAATCGGAAGCTTCAGGTGGCAGATGAGGAAATCGACCACATTAATAAGCGGTTCGACGAAACGCAAGGTATGCGTACAATGTTAAAAACTTAGTTGTATATCAGAAGTAATATGTATATTAAGAGGTTGACTCATAGAATTTTTTTATTATGAGAATAGTTGGCACAGCAGAGGTCGAGACCCTCAAAGGCGCCATCACCCAAGCCAAGAAAGAGGTGGAGGCGAACAAGGCAGACGCTGACAAAGCGACTACAGAACTAAAGACCGAGCAGGCTGCCCGCCGCCAACATGAAGCTCGGGTGGCCGAAGTCGAGCAGGAGCTGAAGGATGCCATCAGCAAATGCGAGACTTTGGAGGAGAAGGCTTCGGCCCAGTCATCTGAACTTGCCAAGGCCTCCATGATGCTAAAGAGGCGCGGATCGAGTCCCGGAGTGCTCGTGAAGAGATCCATCAAGCGAGGCAGATAACGGCTGGTAAGGCCTTTCTTTTGCAGAGTATTTTTGGAGGTCAGAGGTATGCTTTGATCACTCGAGTGTGGAGTTCTCCAAATGGGTTTGCGGATCTTCCGAGGAGTGCCGCCGATGCCGCACAGTTCTTCCGAGCCCAGGAGAGGAACTTGACCGAGAAGTTGTTCTGATCGCAATTTCTTGTGCTGGAGCACCCGACAACTTTGAACGACCAACTGAAGCAGCTGATGGAGCTGCATAGGGTGGCAGGCCTGGCCATGAAGGATCTAATAGTCCAGCTCTGGCCGGCCGAGCCAATTCCTAGTAGCTACTTCGGTTTAGTGAAGCGGCTCGTCGACGTGCGGCCTCATATTGATGCTGTGAAGCGCTCGGCCTGTATAGAGGGTGTCCGGATGGCCTTCGCCCGTGTCAAGATGAAATGGGCAAAGATGAAGGCCACCGAAGTGGCAACCGCAGGCCCGCCCGAAGGCAAAGATCATCGGAAGCCAGAGAGGTACTTCGATGACGTCCTAGCAGGAGTCCGAGTGATAGAGGGTCAATGCTCTAAGGACGTAATATTTGATTCAATGTGTTCGGGTTGTACAAACAATGTGATGAACCCATGTTGTTTATATATCTATGATTGCGCCTTTTGTTTCAAGCAATTTTCC
Source organism: Triticum aestivum (assembly GCF_018294505.1). Taxonomy (NCBI): domain Eukaryota; kingdom Viridiplantae; phylum Streptophyta; class Magnoliopsida; order Poales; family Poaceae; genus Triticum; species Triticum aestivum. The sequence continues at coordinate 222,697,208 of NC_057808.1, forward strand.
TCCTGTGCGGCTGTTTTTTATTTCTGAAAGTTGCCAGTTGTCGGCTTCAGCCACCATGTAGATGCTATAGGGGTGTTGGGTGTAACGCGTGACCACACTTTATCCAACGTCTTGGTCCGTAAAGGAGGTGTCCGCTAGGTTAACCAGGCAATCAGACTATGTGGCTTTATTACTTTCACTTAGCCATAGGAGTTTGACTACGGAGAGTACTAGCCCCAGGTGCGTGTGCGGCTATTCGAACTATGGTGCCTTTTCCACGCGGGTGGACGAGGACCAGCCCCTCATATAACATGGGGTGAATCGCTAATGATTTGTAGTATAATACTAAGTCGCCGGATCGCCGACCAACTCTCGCTTATCATGACAGTCAGTTTTCGGCTTTCTCTACTGAGGTACTTGACCGGACGAACCAGAAATACAATCGCAGTAGTTCTCCCTTTACTACCTTAGCCGAACGAGCGGAACATAAGGTCGTAAGCACAGGAGCTGGGCAACCCAACTACAGACCAAAGACATGATTTGGAGCCGATGCATATACTACAATATCCGGGACGCCAAAGAGTACCCTATAGGTGTTCGGACTTGAAAATGTGTAGGGCCGAATACAGCCCCCGGTGTTAAGGCCGGACTAGAGCATGTGTGGCAGTCTGAAGTAGGGAGGGAATACAAATGACAATATGCAATAAATGAGTACCAACCAAAAGTGGTGATCAACTGCTTCCTTTATACCCTGATTAATACGTCGAGACGTGTTATTACAGATAATGCCATAAATATCACGGCTGTTTTACAAGCCAAGAGTTTTACACAAGGGGAAGGTTTATACAGGGCCTAAAAGTAGTGGTTTGAAGATCCCAATGGTGCCCTGCTGCACGTCTGCGTTGTTTCTCCTTGGTGAGAAATCCTTTGAGAGGAGGAGTCGACGGTCGCCTGCAAGAAAGAGGGGCCTAGAAAAGAGCCCCTATACAACCGTAGAGTAGGCAGGTTTTTAACGAACCTGCAGTGGGAAAAATATGTAAGGTCCGCATAGGGTCAAGCCATACTATGGACCTTTTCCGCAGTGTGCCTCCGGCGCTGCCAAGGTATTTTAAGTGCGTAGTTATGTACGTGCGGTACGTATGCCATAACCTTATAGGGCGATCGGTGGAGGCGAAACTGCTATTCAAGCTCGGGATCCACCGAGCTACCGCACTGTAATGCGGATGGGACTCGCTTAGCAGTGTCCTGGGTCTTGATGACTGATGAATTGGTCGGCTTAATGAGGTCGCCCTGTACCTCGGCTGCTAGAGCCGCGGTGTGCTCCTCTATACGGAGGGAGCGCTCCATATTTCCATTTACTGTGATGACGCCACGTGGTCCGGGCATTTTGAGCTTTAAATAAGCATAGTGCGGGACTGCATTAAAGCGGGTGAAGGTAGTTCGTCCAAGCAGCGCATGATAACCACTGCGAAAAGGGACGATGTCGAAGATCAATTCTTCGCTTCAGAAGTTGTCTTGAGACCCGAATACTACTTCTAGTGTTAAGGAGCCTGTGCAGCGGGCCTCCATGTCGAGTATCACTCCTTTTAAAGGTAGTGTTGCTAGCCTTGATTCTTGACGGGTCGATGCCCATCTTACGGACAGTATTTTGATAGATCAAGTTGAGGCTGCTGCCGCCGTCCATAAGGACTCTAGTAAGATGGTATCCGTCAATGGTAGGGTCGAGTACCAGGGACGCCGAACCTCCGTGACGGATACTAGTTGGGTGGTCCCTGCAATCAAAAGTGATCGGACAGGCCGACCATGGCTTGAATTTTGGGGCGAGAGGGTCTACGGCGCAGACGTCCCTTAAAGCACGTTTGCGTTCCCTCTTGGGGACATGGGTGACATAGATCATATTCATAGTTTTCACCTCGGGGGGAAACTGTTTTTGTACCCCGGTGCGTGGTGGGCGAGGCTCATCATCGTCCTCACGTTGAGGTTCTTTCCCCTTATGTTCGACATTTAATTTACCGGCCTGTTTCAAAACCCAACAGTTTCTGTTGGTGTGGTTGCCAGGCTTGTCGGGGGTGCCATGAATCTGGCAGGGTCGATCCAGTATCTTGTCCAAGTTGGATGGACCGTCCTTATTACCTTTAAATGGCTTCTTCCGCTGACCGGGTTTAGAGCCACTAAATCCGGCGTTTACTGCCGTATCCTCTATTTCCTCGTTGTTGTTCTAGCGCTTGTTTTTGTTGCGTCGTGGCCTTCCATTGCCATCCTGGGCCTCAGAAGTGCCGGGGTCGCTGGTATTGTTGCTTCTACAAGCCAACCAGCTATCTTCGCCTGCACAGAAGCGGGTCATGAGTGCAGTAAGAGCTGCCATGGTCTTCGGCTTTTCCTGACCAAGGTGTCGGGCGAACCATTCATCACAGAAGCTGTGCTTAAATGCCGCTAAGGCCTCGGCGTCCGGACAGTCCATGATTTGGTTCTTTTTAATTAAGAAGCGATTCCAAAGTTTGCGGGCTGACTCTCCGGGTTGCTGGATTATGTGACTCAGGTCATCAGCATCCGGTGGCCGGACATAAGTGCCCTGAAAGTTATCCCGAAAAGCATCCTCTGAGTCTTCCCAGCTTCCAATGGAGTTCTCTGGGAGGCTGTTCAACCAGTGTCGTGCTGGTCCTTTAAACTTTGAAGGGAGGTATTTAATGGCGTGGAGATCATCTCCGCGAGCCATGTGAATATGGAGAAGAAAATCTTCAATCCATACAGCTGGATCTGTTGTTCCATCGTATTGCTCGATATTCACGGGTTTAAACCCTTCCGGAAATTTGTGCTCCATTACCTCATCGGTAAAGCACATAGGGTGTGTGGCACCTCTGTACTGGGCGACATCGCGACGGAGTTCGGATGACATCTATGTTCGGTGTTGATCCCGGACTTGGTTATGTTTGTCGTGCCAGGCTTGATGGCCGTCATCTCGTGCAGGGGCACCTCCTCTTGATCCATATATTGATCTGGTCTAGCCGGCTCTATTGTTCAGGTCCTGACGTAAGTCATACGTGTAGCCCGGAGCCGCTGTCTCCTTGCCTCTATGGCGAGGGGGCGCGGGCTGGTGTTCGGCATAATTAGCCGTTTTATCCCGTCCACGTGGTGGTCGGTCCGGTTCATTAGCCTGATTGTATCTTGACGGTATTTGTTGAGTTGTATTTTGTGTTGCATGTATTACGTTTTGTGGCCCACCTCCTAGTTGTGTATAGTTGAGGTTGAGGCCTACCCTGTACTTATATATACGTGCACCAGCACCCCATCAATACAACGATTATTCTATTACAAAACATCTCTCTACATGGTATCTATCACAAGTCGATCCTAACCCTAGCTAGCCGCCGCCGCCGCGACTCCGTCGCGCCACCGCCGCCGCCGCTCCCTCCACGCGCTGCCGCCACCACCAGTTCTCTCCGGCCACCGCCGCCGCAGGTCCTTGCCGCCGCCACCACAGGTCCTATCCTCTGTGCGCCGCCGCCGTCGCAGGTCCTTGCCGTCGCCGCCGCACTCTATCCTCCCGCCGCCGCCGCCACACCCAGCCGCCGCCGCCTCTAGCCGCTGCCGCCGCTCATCCCCATCGCCATTGCCCTCTTGCAGCTGTGCCAACCCCGTCTTCTCCAGCCGCCGCCGTCACACCGGGCCGCCGCCGCCGCATCCAGCAGCCGCCCCCGCCCGTGCCGCCGCCGCTGGCCATCCCCACCATGCGCCACTGCTACTCCCTGTCCGCCGCCGCTGCGATGTCTTCTGTCGCGTCGTCTCTCTTCGGCTACATGTCCGCAGACGCGCGGCTCCCTTCACCCACATGCAGCCGACCCCGCTAATGGCCGGCGGCCATGCTCCGCCGCCCCGTCGATGGATTCTCCGGGCTACTTCACCACCTACGGTGTCCCTGCTCCACCAGCCGTGCCGACCCAGCCGCGTCCTCCCGCGCCCGCTGGGTGTTACCCGTTGCCGCCACCCGCGCCTCCCCAGCAACAGCTGCAAGGAGGAGGGGGCCGACGCAACCGTCATGGCGGCGGCCGCCGCCGCCTGCAGTAGCAGCCGGCCCGGGGCGCCGCACTACCCGCAGGCTATCCCTGCGGGCCACCAGGCGTTCATCGGCGCGCCTTACCAGTTGGTTGGCGCCGGCTATGGCGCCCTCCTTGCGCCGCTGCCCGTCGGTGGTTATGGCCCGTGAAAGCACAAGTGCTCCCTGGGTGATTTTGGTAATTAATGACAACATATCTCTCGTTGGACTAATATTTTTATCTAGTATATTTCAGATGAGTTCAATAGTGGAGTGGCGTGGACAAGAGGATGTGGAACCCCTTCAAGAAGCTAAGGACAAGTATTGGCAAAAGCTCAAAAGCTCAGGACTCTTCATTTTCATTTTAGTGATCCAAGATCACATTGAGTCCATATGAAAAGCCAATACTATTAAAAGGGGGTGAGGTGTTGCTTAATGGCTTGCTTGCTCAAAGTGCTTAGTGATATGCTCCAAAGCCCTCAACCACTTTCTCATATCCACATATGTCCTAAACCTAAAGTCAAACTCGGCCCCACCGATTTGATCTATCTGGCGCCACTGAGTTAACTTGACATAGCCACTGCCAGAAACCCTAATTAGTTCGGTCTCACCGATGGGATCTCGGTCTCACCGGGATGGGCTTGCAAACTCTCTGTTACCTGTTGCAATTATTTCGGTCCCATCAAAATAAGCCAATCGGTCCCACCGAGTTTGACTGACCAATTCTCTGTATAGCTTATTACCAAAATCGGTCCCACCGAGTTTGTGTAATCAGTCAAACCGAGTTGAGGTTTTACCCTAACCCTACCACATCGGTGTCGGTGTCAAAACCGGCAGACCTCAGGTAGGGGGCGGACTATGCGTCTAAGGATCAAAGGTAACAGGCGGCAGGGACACAATGTTTACCCAGGTTCGGGCCCTCTTGATGGAGGTAATACCCTACTTCCTGCTTGATTGACTTTGATGAGTATAGGGGTTACAAGAGGTGATCTACCACAAGATCGTAATGGCTAAACCCTAGATGTCTAGCATGTATGGTTATGATTGTCTCCACGGACTAAACCCTCCGGTTTACATAGACACCGGAGGGAGCTAGGGTTGTACAGAGTCGGTTTACAGAGAAATGAATCTTCATATCCAAACGCCAAGCTTGCCTTCCACGCCAAGGGGAGTCCCATCCGGACACGGGGGAACGCCTTCCATCTTGTATCTTCACGGCCTACGAGTCCGGCCCACGTATCATAGCCCGGACGTCCGAGGACCCCCTAATCCAGGACTCCCTCGGTAGCCCCTGAACCAGGCTTCAATGACGATATGTCCGGCGCGCAGATTGTCTTCGTCATTGCAAGGCGGGTTCCTCCTCTGAGCACTTCAAGGTAGTCTGATAAAAAAGAACTATATCCGGCTCTGCTTAAAAGTTATGACCCATTATTGCGGGATTCTCATTAATACTGGTTTGGATAACCCAACCGTGACGTTTGTACGACCCTTGGGGAATAGGCGAGCTTTAAGGCTCGTGAGGAGGCGCTTGGTATTCATTGCCTTTATAAAGGGATAAAGACCAATCTTTCCCCCCTGCGCCTTTCTTCCTCCTCAGCCCTTCCATCCCTGAGCTCCAACACCCAAATCTCGACTTCTTCTGTTGCCACCAAGCACTCCGGCCATGTCCGGGTCCGGCTCTCAAGGCAAGTGGGTGGCCTCCTTCGTCACCGAGGAGGACATCGCGGGGCTCCGAGAGGCGAGGTACCTGACTGCGGAAATCCCACACAGGATTCCTGCCAAAGGGCAGGTCATCCCCACACCAAAGCCCGGTGAGAGGGTTTTGTTTATCCCTCACTTCCTCCACGGGTTAGGGTTCGCTCTTCACCCCTTCGTTCGCGGCCTTATGTTCTATTACGGGCTAGATTGTCATGATCTAGCCCCGAACTTGTTCCTCCATATCTCGGCATTTATCGTCATGTGTGAGGCTTTTCTCCAAATCCCTCCACACTTCGGCTTGTAGCTCAAGACATTCAATGTGAAGCCGAAGGTGGTCGACGGGGAGCACGCGGAGTGCGGCGGCGCTATGGTGAGCAAGCTCGCCAACGTCACCTGGCCAACAGGAGCCTTCGTGGAAACCGTCAAGGTATGGCAGCAGGAGTGGTTCTACATCACTGGACCCCGCGGCACCAAATGGGCGGCCGCCCCTGCATTCAGATCCGGCCCTCCACTACGGCTTGCATCGTGGACCAATAAGGATCTGGACTGGGGATCGTCCGACATGGTGTTGATGCTGCAAAAGCGTATCAAAAGCATCATCGACAAACACACCAAACTTACCAACGTGATCCAGGTGATGCTTGTCCGCCGAATCCTTCCTTGCCGGCGACGGTCTCTCTGTATGTGGGAGTTTAATCCAGAAGGGTCGCGGACCCTGAAGCATTTCTTTGGCACAACGCACAAAGGGATCTGGAAACTGCTCTTCAAGACTCAAAAGTCATGGCCGAATACATCTGAGGACATCGGCCTCGACTTCAACCATCCGGACACCCCGGTAAGTGCTTATAGCTTAGTCTACTAATCTAGGGTGATGTACTGAGAATCCCCCCCCCTTTTAATCAGGGTTGGATAAAGAAAGCGGAGTGAATCCGGTGTTCAGCCCCTCTTCCCGAACACCCAGCCGATCCTCTGTTAATGAAGATGCTGGTCCCGACGCTGTATCAAGCGCCGGCGAAGAAGGACAAGAAGAAGAGGAACAAGAAAGCCGAAGGTGACCTTCACCTTGAAGGTACATCAGACGCTAAGTCCGGGGGCCGAGTCTCCCTCCTCCAAAGATGAAGACGAAGAGGAGGAAGAAGGTGAGAACCCTCCTCCCCAGGGAAGGAAGAGGGCGGCCTCCGAAGACCTGGAGGTGGAGGCACCCAAGAGGGGAAAGATAATCTTGTCGGATGGCTCAGATTCGGAAGCCGAAGCCGTCCTAGAGCACCGCCCCATGGTCAAGCCCCTCGCCAAATCATAAGTAGCTAAGGACGCTTTATACACATCCAGTTCCTTTCAAACTTGTGGAACTAATATTAAATTACGTGCTGCAGCCCGACCCGCAATCTCCCTCAAGTATCATCGTCATCGGGGGAACTACCGCCGGAGATGATGGAGAGCGAGACGCCGCCACAAGCTTCCCCGCCTCCAAAGGCGGACGACATTGAGGTGTCATCCCGGAGGACTTCTCCGGATCGCTGAGCGGTACAAGGGACCCTCAACATGGCACCGGAGGGGAATGCCTCGGTTGTTGGGGGCATAGGAGGTGCGGCCCCCGTGAAGACCAACGGTGGGGGCCCTTGATCTTTCGGACCCCAGCTGAATACCACTTCGGAGACGGATCCGGAGTCAGGTGAGCGGCCCTCTACAAAGGAGGGAGTGCCTAATACTACGGTGACCTCAATGAATCCGGAGGCGCCGAATACCCTGATGGACGTACTGCAGAGTGCGTCCGTCATGGAGGAGCACCGTACCTTGATGGGTACGGTGTTTGAGAAGATTCAGTCTACAAAAAGTGGGCTGAATGAAGCCTTCACGAGCCTACTAACTGGCTTCGAGGTATGCGATGTAATGCCCTTAGCCGTCTTGCATATGAACAAATACGCATGTATATAGATAGTAGCCCCTGAGACTCTGGTGGTCCATGAAAAAGGGCGAGCAGATGATCTATAGATATCTGAGGGAAGTAACATGCTTATTGAATTTGAAAAAACAGGCTTCACTGTTAGCGGCAACCGCCCATGCCGCGGAGGTTTCCGAACTAAGGCAGAAACTGAAGCTGTCCGATGAGGACATTGTCCTTATTAACAAGCGGCTCGATTAGGCGCAAGGTATTCTTCGAACACTCCTTTTATGCCTATATGAATGTGCGAATACTAGTATGAAATTCAAACGCTATTATTTGCGTAACTGCAGATGGTGCTGCCACGGTTGAGACCCTCAGGGGCGAACTTTCCCAGGCCAAAGAACAGGCTAGGGTGAGCAATGCAGCTGCTGATAAAGCGGTTGCGGACTTGGAGGCCGAACAAGCCACCCGGCACCAGTGCGAGGAGCGGATAACCGTCATGGAGCAAGATCTCAAGGACGCCGCCCGCAAGTGCGAGTCCCTCAAGAAGGAGAATAAAGCGAAGGCAACCAAACTCAACAAGGCCCTTCAAGAGGCCAAAAACGCGTGATCCGAATCAAGAGCGGCTCGCGAGGAGATCCGGCAGGCCGGACAGATAGCGGCTGGTAAGCCCTTTCTTTTACAGACTAAGTTTGGTAATCAGAGATATGCCTTGCTTAATCGGCTGTGGAGTTCTCCAGACGACTTCGTGGATCTTCCGAAGAGTGCTGCCGACGCTGCACAATTCTTCCAGACCCAGGAGGAGACGCGATGAGAAGCTATTCTGGGCACAGTTCGCGGCGCAGGAGCGCCCGGCGCTGCTGAACAACCAAATGGCGCGATGGGCCGAGCGTCATAAGATATCCGGAGCGGCCATGAAGGATGTTATAGTTCGGTTGTGGCCAACTGAACCCCTTCCGGGCAGCTATTTCGGCTTGGTGTGGCGACTGGTCGATGCAGTGCCACGACTTGATGTCGTCAAGCGGTCGGCGTGCACAGAAGGTGCGCGGATGGCCTTCGCCCGCGTTAAGATGTACTGGGCGAAGATGAAGGCTGCCGATGTTGCCATTAAGGGCCCTCCCGGAGGCAAGGACCACCGGATACCGGAGCACTATTTAGACGACGTCCTAGAGGGCGCCCGCTTGATAGAGGGGCAATGTTCAAAGGAAATTATGTTCAAATGAATGTACCGAACCGCCTGGATGTTTTGGTCATGCATTAAAGCTTTATGATATGTTTGTGTCTTTATTTGAAAGCTCTATCCTCCTGTGCGGCCGTTTTTGCATTCCTGAGAGTTTTCCAGTCGTCGACTTCAGCCCCCACGTAGATGCTACGGGGGTGTTCGGAATAGCACATGGTCACACTTGATCCAACGTCTTGGTCCGTGAAGGAGGTGTTAGTGCGGCGAACCAGGCAATCAGACTATGAGGCTTTATCACTCTCACTTAGCCATGGGAGTTTGACGATGGGTCTACTAGATAGCCCCTGGTATATGCGCGGCTATCCGAAAGTGGATGCACTACATATATGCCGAAAAGCAGTCCTTCGTGTAATACGGAAAAAATCGCTAGAAGATTTTACTGAGTCGTCGAGTGGCTGACCAGCTCTCGCCGCATCATGACAGTCAGTTTTCGGCTTTCTCTACTGAGGTGCTTGACCGGACGAACCAGAAACACAATCGCAGTAGTTCTCCCTTTACTACCCTAGCCGATTAGACGGAACGTAAGGTAGCAAGCACACGAGCCGGGCAACCCAACTATTGACCAAAGACATGATTCGGAGCCAGTGCCTATAATGCCAAGCTCGGGACGCCGAATGGTGCTGAAAAGTTGTTCGGACTTTAGTTTGGCAACACCTATGTTGCCATATAGAGCCCCTGGCAATTTGAGTCGAGGTGTGTGCGTGAGGAAACTGAAGAGACGGAATAAAGTCTATAAATAAAGATGATACCGAATAAGAATTTTGTTCACTGGAATTCTGATTGATACGTTAAAATATAATCTTACAGAGGGTGCCATAATCACCAAGGTCATTTTACATGCCGGGGTATTGGACTAAGGAAAAAGCTCTATACAGGTTGGTGGTTTGCAAAATCCTTTGCACCTTCCTGCCACACGTCTGCGCCGCTTTCGCCCAAGATAGAATGATTCCTTGAGAGGAATGGTCTTCGACTATTTGTACGACACCGGGCTCGGAGAGAGTCCTTGTGGGTCTGTAGGATGAGTAGGTTTTGATTCACCTGAGGTAAAAAGAGAAAAATAATAATTAAAGAAAGGGGAAGGCCATATAGGGTCGAACCGTACTATAGGCCTGCCCATATTGTGCCTCCGCGGATGCCCAAGGTATTTTGAGTGCGTAATTATGCACGCGCGGTACGTATTTCAAGGATGTACATGGCGGCCGATGGAGGCAAAACTGCTAATCCAGCTCTGGAATTCCCGAGCTGTCAGTATGCGGAATTGGCCGGCCTTGTGTAATAGAGCCCGGCGGCTTAATAGCCGATGAGGTGTGCGGCTTGAGAGGGCCGGTTTGAACTTCGGCCGCGATGGCCGCGGTATGCTCCTTAGTATGGAGGGAGCATTCCATGTTTCCGTTGATTGTAATTACGCCACGTGGACCAGGCATCTTGAGCTTTAAATAAGCGTAGTGCGGGACCGCATTGAAGCGAGCGAACGCGGTTCGTCCGAGCAGTGCATGGTAGCCACTGCGGAAAGAGACGATGTTGAAGATCAAGTCTTCGCTTCGGAAGTTGTCCGGTGAACCGAAGACGACCTCCAATGTGTTTGAGCCCGTGCAGCGGGCCTCTACACCGGGTATTACCCCCTTAAAGGTGGTTTTTGTGGGCTTGATTCTTGAAGGATCAATACCCATTTTGCGGACTGTGTCCTGATAGAGCAGGTTAAGGCTGCTGCCGCCGTCCATGAGGACACGCATGAGGTGGAATCCATCAATAATTGGATCGAGGACTAGCACGGCCGAGCCTCCATGACGGATACTAGTCGGGAGGTCTCTGCGATCGAAAGTGATTGGACAGGCTGACCATGGGTTGAATTTTGGGGCGACTGGCTCGATCACGTAGACGTCCCTTAACGCGCGCGTGCGCTCCCGCTTGGGGATGTGTGTAACGTATATCATACTCACCATCTTAACCTCAGGGGGAAATTCCTTTTGTCCCCCCGTGTTCGGTGCGTGAGGTTCCTCAACGTCATCCTCGCTGGGCGGCCCTTTCTCCTTGTGTTCGGCATTCAACTTGCCGGCCTATTTGAAGACCCAACAACTTCTGTTGGTGTGGTTGGCAGGCTTGTCAGGAGTGCCGTGGATCTGTCAAGGTCGATCAAGTATTCGGTCCAGGCTTGATGAACCGTCTTTGTTTCTTTTGAATGGCTTCCTCCGTTGACCGGATTTGGAGCCACTGAATCCGGCAGTGACCATCGTATTCTCTGTATTATCATTGTTGCTCCGACGCTTATGTTTCTTGCATCGGGGCCTTCCGTTGCCATTTCAGGCTTCGGAAGTGTCGGGGTCGCAGGTACAGTTGCTGCTACGGGCTAGCCAGCTATCTTCGCCCGCGCAAAAGCAGGTCATTAGTGTTGTAAGGGCTGCCATGGACTTCGGCTTTTCTTGGCCGAGGTGTCGGGCGAGCCATTTGTCATGGATGCTGTGCTTGAAGGCCGCTAGGGCTTCGGCGTCCGGACAGTCGACAATCTGGTTCTTTTCAATTAGGAACCTGGTCCAAAATTTCCTGGCCGACTCTCCGGGTTGCTGGACTATGTGACTGAGGTCATCAGCGTCCGGCGGCCGGATATACGTGCCTTGGAAGTTGTCTCTAAAGGCGTCTTCCAAGTCTTCCCAACTTCCAATAGAATTTTCTGGGAGGCTATTCAACCAGTGTCGAGCTGGCCCCTTAAGTTTTAGGGGGAGGTATTTGATGGCGTGTAGATCATCACTGCGGGCCATGTGAATGTGGAGAAGAAAATCCTCGATCCACACTGCGGGATCTGTTGTGCCATCGTATGATTCGATGTTTACTGGTTTAAACCCTTTTGGGAACTGGTGTTCCATTACCTCGTCGGTGAAGCATAGGGGGTGTGCAGCGCCTCTGTATCAGGCAACGTCCTGACGCAGTTCGGATGAGGTCTGTATGCGGTTTTCTGCCCAGGTGAGGTTGTGCTTGTCGCGCCAGGCCTGATGGTCGTCCTCTTATACTAGGGCGCGCCCCCTTGATCCGTAGATTGATCTAGTCTGACCGGCTCTATTGTCCAGGTCCTTTCGTAGGTCGTAGGTGTATGATGTTTCTCTACCTCTGTGGCGAGGCGGTGCGGGCTGGTGTTCGGCTTGAGTTGCCGCCCTGTCCCGGCCATGTGGTGGTCAGTCTGGTCTGTCAACAGCATCACGTGTTGGCGGTATGGGCTCTAGCGCCTCATCATTGAATTATGGTAGCAGCTTGCGCTTTGGGTAACTCTTAGTTGGGCGTTCGAGGCCATATTCCTCAGCTGCTAGGACATTAGTCCATCTGTCATTGAGTAGATCTTGATCAGCTCGAAGCTGCTTCTTCTTCTTTTTTAGGCTTCTTGTAGCGGCGATTAGCCTGCGCTTGAAGCGCTCCTAGTCGAGGGGTTCCTCCGGCACGATGAAGTCTTCATCGCCGAGGCTCACGTCCTCTTCGGAGATCGGTAGGTAATTACTATCCTCCGAGCCCTCGTTGTTGATGGGATCGTCAGGGTCGACTTGCCCCTCCTCCCGATCGTCCTGATCGGAGGCTGGCTCTGCAGGGGCTTCGGGGTCTTCGGCGTTCTATGGAGTGCCATCATCTCTGGTGCCGGTATTGTTGTCTTTGTCGCGGCGTCGCCGACGTCGATGCTTTGGAGGGGCTTCGGCAGGCTTGTCCTCATCCGGATCCTTCTTGCCGTCGTCCTCCTCCTTTGGTGTGTCTACCATGTACACGTCGTATGTGGAAGTGGTCGTCTATCATCTGGGAAACGAAGGGTCTTGGCCTTGTTCGTCTCTGGCATAGTCGTCCATACCGTCGATATCTTCGGAGGCGTAGTCCAGCATGTCGGTTAAGTCTTCGCAATGGCTATGAAGTGGGTGGTAGGTGGGACATAAAATTCCCTGCTCTCAGCCCCTAGTCCGGGATGGGCGTAGTTCGGAAGCGATCCTTCCGTAATGGCGAGTGATCGCATCATCTCCAGAGCCTCGTTCAAAGGCGAGGTTTGGGCAGAGAAAAGAGAGTCCGCGGGGCTGTCCGGGGTTGGTGCCTCCTGGTCGCGCCTACTTAACACGAACCCTGAGAGTTCGGACTTGGAGTCCGGCGGAGTGTCCGGCGCTTGAGCGTCGAGGGGAGTTCGGTTCATCTTTAGGTTTGCCGCTGACGTCGCCCCTCGGATCTCCAGTAGCAAATTCCATAGTTGCAGAGAGTCCTGCGGGCTCTAAACTCCCGTTCTCGGACCTGACAACCCGCTCTAGATCTAAGCCAGAGCGGCAACGGAAGCCGCGAACCCCTCGAAGATCAAGTCTCCTCGGATGTCGGTGACGTAGTTTAGGTTCCCAAAATTGATCTGATGACCAGGGCGTAGCTATCGATCTGCTCGAGGTGGCCAATCGAGTTGGCACGCAGCACGAAGCCGCCGAATACAAAAATCTGGCCGGGGAGAAAAGTCTCCCTCGCGTCAGCGTTGTTGTAGATGATTGTCGGAGCCATCGAACCTTCTGCTGACAGCACAAAGGAACTCTCAATGAAAGCACCAATGTCGGTGTCAAAACCGGCAGATCTCGGCGTGCCCTGGTGGGTTGTGCCCACCCAGGGGCCCCTCTCCGGTAGATCTTGGCTCCAGAAATTGTTATATATTATATAAAAATTCCTCGCAAAGTTTCGTTCCATTCCGAGAACTTCTATTTCTGCACAAAAACAACACCATGGTAGTTCTGCTGAAAACAGCGTCAGTCCGGGGTTAGTTTCATTCAAATCATGAAAATTAGAGTCCAAAACAAGAGGAAAAGCGTTAGGAAAAGTAGATATGTTGGAGACGTATCAACTCCCCCAAGCTTAAACCTTTGCTTGTCCTCAAGCAATTCAGTTGATAAACTGAAAGTGAAAAAGAAAAACTTTTACGAACTCTTTTGCTCTTGTTTGCATAAATAAGCTTAAACAGCACCCAGGTTTTCAGCCACATTATAAATAACCATGCCGACAATAACTCTTAAAGATTATAATGACTCATATATGACATAATCAGCTAGCGAGCAATAATAAGATATCTCAAACGGCAACACGTTGTCGAAACAACCATGATATAATATGACAATAGTGGTATCTTGTTAGCCCTTTCTGAGACCGCAAAACATAAATGCAGAGCACCTCCAAAGTTCAAGTAGCGACTAAACATTGTAATTCATGGTAGAAAAGATCCAGTCATGATGCAACCAACATTAGCTACACACAATGCACAAGTCATGACAGTTGTGCTCTCAGGTTCTAGCTCTTGTTTTAGAAGGTGATGACATAACATAAAAGTAAATAGATAGTCCCTTCGCAGAGGGAAGCAGTGATTTGCAGAGGTGCTAGAGCTCAATTTTTAAAACAGAGCTAAATGATATTTTGAGACATGCACCCTTCTCATTTACTTCACGACCATCAGTTATCAATATCTTCCATGACAATCACGCTAGTGGTGGTTCCCAAGCGATAAAAGTAAAGGTTTTGACTCCATTGGGAGTTTTTGTTTGATTATTTAAGAGATTAACTCTTTTTCAGTTTGCAGTTTGGGACTGGGCATCCCTATTACCACCCTTTTCTCCTGCAATGGCGAGTGAATAGACACTCGACCTGAGAATAACCCGCTTAGCATGGAAGATACCGACCACCTCATGTCATTCCATGAACAATCCAGGCACACAAAACGGATATTTATTTAGAAGTTTTTAGAGGTCGCACATGCAAATTTACTTAGGATAGCAGGGTAATACCGCATATAGGTAGGTATGCTGGACTCATCTGGAATAACTTTTGGGTTCAAGGGTTTTTGATGTACAAGCAGAATTCCCACTTAGTATAGGCGAAGGCTGGCAATTAGATTGAGAAGCGGCCAGCTAGAGAGCAACAACGGTCATAAACATGCATTATGCATAAGTAACGTTGGACACTAGCATGAGTAGGATATGAACACCATGAACATAAATATCATAGAGGCTATGTTGGTTTTGATTCAACTACATGCATGAACATGTGCCAAGTCAAGCCACTCGAACATTCAGAGGAGGATACCATATCATCATACTACATCACAATCATTTTAGTGAAATGTTGATATCCAAGATAAATCATTATCCACTCCTAGCTACTTATGCATGGCATGAGAAACTATAATCTCTAATTGTCATTGCAAACATGTTTAATCATAATGGGTTGAATCATGGATACTGGGTTAAACATATTTACACAAACAGAACAAGTCGAGTTCATACCCGTTTCTCTCTGCTACGGCCAGTTCATCGAATATCGTCATTATTGCCTTTCACTTGCACGACCGAACGATGTGAAAATAATAATAGTGCAAGAGTGTCGTGGACTAAGCTGGAATCTGCAAACATTTTATTCAACGGGAGAAGACAAGGTAAAATGTGCTCTTTATTAGATCAACAATTATTCATAGGAGAACCACTCAACATTTTCATCGCGGTCTTCTCCTCGGTACAATTCAAATAAAAAGAAAAGAAATTCAGAGAAACATAGTGAAATATTTTTGGATTTTTTTGTTTTCTTGAACAAGCAAACAAAAGGGAAAAGCAAAAACGAGAAAAACTATTTACACGGGAAAGCTCCCAACAAGCAAAAGAAGAATAAGGAAATCTTTTTGGGTTTTATTTTTAATATTACTACTAAGCATGCATAAAAAGTAAACTACTACAACTATTTTTTCTAGTTTTTCTAAAGTTTTTCAAACACACAAGGAGAAAGCAAGAAAAATAAATCTAAGCATGGATGATACAATGAAAAAGTGTGAACACCGACTAATGGAATATGTAGACATGAATGTAAAGTCGGTGAGAAAGATGTACTCCCCCAAGCTTAGGCTTTTGGCCTAACATGGTAGTCGATTAATAGCCTGGATAGTAGTTGGCGTGGTAGCTCACGAAGGCTCTCGGTGCGGACGCCTCAGCCTGCTATGCTGCCTCCACCGCTGCGTTGTGAGCTCGGGCCTCGCTCTCAAGAACAAAATATCTTCCTTTGCTATGATAGTTAAAAAGAGCAGGCGCAGGCAAATATGTGTGCACAACAGATTTTTGGTTAAACAATAGATTATAAGTGAAGTTATCAACCTTTCCCTTGAGAATCTTATGATCATTTAAGGTGTCAAAATCTGAATACTGCGTGGGTAGGATAGGATCAAAGGGCAAAGGTGAAACACCCGGCCCTCGTGCTAAACGCGTGGCATAAATTCCACCGTAGAAATAGCCATTGTTAGCATTGTGCTGAAGTCTGCGTGCAACAATTGCTCCCAGGTTATAATTCCTTTCACCGGCGAGAGCAGTGTGA
The DNA here is from genome assembly GCF_018294505.1 of Triticum aestivum. Taxonomy (NCBI): domain Eukaryota; kingdom Viridiplantae; phylum Streptophyta; class Magnoliopsida; order Poales; family Poaceae; genus Triticum; species Triticum aestivum. Next base: position 222,713,378 of record NC_057808.1, read on the forward strand.
ATGAGGCTCAAGTCTGGAGCACAGAGTGTACTACAGTCTTGCTTGCCTACTATACATTTCCCATTAAATAATGCAAGGTACTGAATTGCGGGAAAATGAATGCTCTTTATTCTACCTTGTGTCACTCCCCTCGTCTCACAGCAACAAAGACTGGGTAAGAAAGTTTGGTACTCAGCCTTTAGCAGTTCGTCAAGCGAACCCCAGAACGGGAGTTTGCAGTGGTAAGCAAAATTCTCTTTAATCCCCACACGCATCATATACTCATCGCAAGGCAATAATCATGTTTTGGTGGAGGCATCTCGAGTAGAACTTTCACTTGGTTCAACATAAGACGGGCGAGCGGAAGTATCACTAGAAGATGCCCCCAAGTATCTCCTCCTCGAAGAACTCCTTCCAAACAAGTTCATCATGTCCGCATACAATTTTCTGAAAAATTTTGGGTGACAAAAATTTGTCAACAAAACTTTATTAAATTGATAGCAACTACTCATAGGGATACATAGAGGCTATAGCAAGCATTCAAACTACTTAGAACTCTAAGAAATCAACATGCAGGCTCATCTATAGCAGCACCAAGAGTAGCTAATTATTCAAAATATAAACCGCTAAAACAAAAACTAATTGGACAAACGGTGGAGTCACATACCAAGCAACAATCCCCCGAAACAGTTTCGGAAACGGAGCTTCGAGCAAAGAGATCGAAATCCGCGGGTTTGAGAGCAAGAACACGGGAGAAAGAGCAAGGGAGATTTTTTTCTGGAGGTGAGTGATGAAGTGGGTTGAAGGGATAAGTGAGGGGGGCCACGTGGGGACCACAACCCACCAGGGCGCGCCTGGGGGTCCTGGCGCACCCAGGTGGGTTGTGCCCACCTGGTGGACCTCCCTCTGGTGTTATTTGCACCAGAAATTCAGAAATATTCAGAAAAAAATCGTATTAAATTTTCAGGGCATTCTGAGAACTTTTATTTTTGGGTCATTTTTTTATTGCACGGGAAATTCAGAAAACAGACAAAACATGGCGTTATTTTATTTAACTAATAAAAACCGAAAATGAAAAGTAGGGACAGAAGGTGGTCCTTACTAAATTCATCAACTTCATACCACTCAAAATGATCCATTAATAAGGTTGATTAGGTCTTATTAACAACCACTTTCAATTGGCATGAAACCGAAGAACTTTCGTAAATCACTAAGTTACCTCAATGGGGATATGCATTTCCCCAACAATAAGCATTTCATATTTCTTTCTTACAATAGGTAGAGGTATTTGAAAGCTTCCAATAGTGATTGTCGGAGATTTTTCAATAACATTAATACCATTCACTTGGAATTGTTTCTTCGGAAAGTGCACCGTATGCTCATTACCATTGATATGAAAAGTGACCTTGCTTTTATTGCAATCAATAACAGTCCCTGCAGTATTCAAGAAAGTCTACCAAGGATAATCGACATGTTGTCGTCCTCGGGCATCTCAAGTATAACAAAGTCAGTCAAAATAGTAACATTAGCAACAATAGCGGGCACATCCTCACAGATACCGATAGGTATGGCAATTGATTTATCAGCCATTTGCAAAGATATTTTAGTAGGTGTGAGTTTATTCTAGTTAAGTCTTTTATATAAAGAGAAAGGCATAACACTAACACCAGCTCCTAAATCACACAAAGCAGTTTTCACATAATTCTTTTTGATAGAGCAAGGTATAGTTGGTATTCCCGGATCTCCAAGTTTTTTAAGTACTCCATCTTTAAAAGTATAATTAGCAAGAATAGTGGAGATTTTAGCTTCCGGTATTTTTCTCTTATTAGTGATGATGTCTTTCATATACTTTGCATAAGGAGGCATTTTCAGGATGTCAGTCAAGCGAGTACGCAAAAAGACTGGCCTCAACATTTCAGCAAAGCGTTCAAATTCTTCTTCATCTTTCTTTTTAGTTGACTTGGGTGGAAAAGTCATAGGTTTTTGAACCCACGGTTCTCTTTCTTTACCGTGTTTTCTAGCAATGAAGTCTCTTTTATCATATCTTTTATTTTTAGGTTGTGGGTTATCAAGATCAACTGGAGGTTCTATCTCAACATCATTATCTAGTTCTTTATCATTGTTTGGTTGAGAGTCTTCATGAACCTCATCATTATCTTTCTCATTATCACTAGGTGAGTGTTCATTACCAGATTGAGTTTCAGCATCTGAGATAGAAGTTTCATTATCATTATGAGGAGGTTTTTCTATTTCGGGTTCACTAGAAGTATCCAAAGTCCTATCATTTTTCTTTTTCTTTTTCTTTTTCTTTCTAGAAGGACTAGGTGCATCAGTGTTAACTCTTTGTGAATCTTGTTCGATTATTTTTGGGTGTCCCTCAGGATAAAGTGGTCCCTGAGTCATTTTACCTCCTCTAGTTGCAACTCTAACAGCAAAGTCATGTATATTATGATTCATTTCATCAAGCAATTCTCTTTGAGATTTAGCAACTTGTTCTAACTGAGTTTGAACCATAGAAGCATGTTTTCCAACACCTCTAACATCATTTGAGATTCTAAATGACAAATCACTCAAGCGGGCAATAATATCATAATTGCATTTCAATTGTTTCATAACATTTGCATTGAAGTGACCTTGTTTTCTAATATAGTTTTCAAACTCATAAAGGCATTGGCTAGGGTGCATATTGTGAGGATTATCATTATCATTGAACTTCATTAGAGAATTTACCTCTACCACCTTAGGCAGTGGTGGTGTATTAAGCCCATGTATTTCTTCAATAGGAGGTAAATTTTTAACATCCTCAGCTTTAATACCTTTTTCCTTCATAGATTTCTTTGCCTCTTGCATATCTTCAGGACTGAGATATAATATGCCCCTCTTCTTCGGAGTGGGTTTAGCCGGTGGTTTCGGGAAGAGTCCAATCATCATAATTTTTCAATATGTTATTCAATAATTCTTCAGCTTGTCCAACAGTTCGTTCCCTGAAAACACAACCAGCACAACTATCTAGTAAGTCCCTAGAAGCATCGGTTAGTCCATTATACAAGATATCAAGTATTTCTTTTTTCTTAAGAGGATGATGTAGGATGTGGGGTTCCGGCAAACCCTTAAGGTTCAAACTCTGGGGTGCGCGCGAAGTTCTTTCCCTCCTACCGATCCACGCCCTAGCTCGCTAAGATCTTGCGGATGAACTCGACAAACTCGCAACACAGAAAGACACGAGATTTATACTGGTTCGGGCCACCGTTGTGGTGTAATACCCTACTCCAGTGTGTGGTGGTGGATTGCCTCTTGGGCTGATTTATGAACAGTACAAGGGGAAGAACAGCCTCCTGAGGTTGAGGTGTTCTTGTGCTTGTCGAACTTGTGGGGTGAGGACTCGATGCCCCCTACTGCGGTGGCTAGTTCTACTTATATAAGCCCTGGTCCTCTCCCCAAATGTTGAGCGGGAAGGGAGCCAACAACGGGGGGCAATTTGAAGGGGGACAACTAGTACAAGCTATCCTGACAAAAGTGGTCTTTGTGTGCAAAAGGCTCTGGTGGTGACGCCGTCTTGGGCTCCATGGTGACCTCCGTCCTGCCGTCCTGCTGGTCTTCGGTCTCGTTGCACCGATATGGAAACCTTTGCTTGATGCCTCGGTACTCCGCGCCTGCGCTTGCTTCCTTTGCACCAAAGAGGAAACAAGGACATTGCGCGCGCTGGCGCCCGCCTGGTGTGATCGTCATGGCTCACGTCACAAGAGCCTCGCGAGGTTTGCCCCACCTTGATATCTCCGCTCCTCGCGAGGCAGCCTGGTGAGGCTGCTCCTGAGGAGGTCTTGCGTTGTCCGCCTCGCGAGGCTTGGCCCCTCGCGAGGGTCTTGAATGCCTTGTTGATGAAGATGGGCCGTACAGGCCCGCTAGCATAGCCACGCCGTGGGCCGCAGGCAGGCAAGTCTGGGGACCCCCGTTCCCAGAACGCCGACATTAGCCCCCGGGCCCAAGGTGCGCTCGGGCTTGGCTTCGAGGCGAAGCTAAAGGTCAAGTACGGAGCGCCGCGGGCCCCAAAAGCCTGCGGCCTTGGTCGACGCGTGGCGGTTGATTGGACGTGGGCGTCTCCACTTCCCCACGCTGCCTCGGCAACTGCCCGACTTGACAAGTCCCTGCGACATGCAAGGAAAACCATCATTTACCTGTGATCGTGGGAGGTGCCGGTTGGCCTTCTTCCGCTATAAATGGGGAGGGGGCGGAGCCCCCGTCGCCCATCTCTTCCTTGGTTCACTTGCTTCCTCCTCCTTGCTCCACCACTAGCAGCAATGGCGCCGTCGAAGAGGTTCTCCGCCGCGGAGAAAGGCAAGGCCCCTTGGGAGGGACCCGGCTCCCCGGTGCCCAAGCGAGGACGTGGCCGTCCCCGCAAGCATGCCGCGACTCCCGCCGTGGCCCTCGGCTCTCGAGGGGGCGCCGCAGTGTGCCAGGAGTCACTCTGGCCGCGGTAGTCCTGTCGACGAAAGGAGACGCGCTGTGGTTGCGCGGCCTCCCCATCCGCGGTTCCATGCGTCAGAGGTGCTGCCAGAGTTCGTTGTCTGGTCGGAGGATCCGGCCGGCGGCTGGCTCCAGCTCCCCCGCTTCTTCGCCGATGAGTTGCCGGCCTCCGGTCCAGGCAGGCTCTGGCTGCAGGCAGACGGTTGCTGCAGCCGGGCTTCTTGGGTCGCGGTCGAGGTCTCCGTCACGGGCAACATTGCTCTGGCGCGTGGCCTGGGTAGGCGGTGCACCCTCCACTTCAATTTCGATGGCGACGCGACCCTCTTCGTGAGGGTGTTCGAGGAAGACGGTCGCCGCGCCGGATGCTGCCCCGAGGTGAACGACGGCGAGGAGGTGCTCGGCCTTGGCGATGGTCGGGGCGAGGAGGAGGACGAACCCACCGGCCGCGCCTCGTCTGGCTATGGTGGCTCCTCCCTTGGTGACAGTTCCAGCAGCGGCGGCCTTGATCAGCCGCCGCGCCCGCTTCGAAGGTGGTGGCGGGTCGTCTCGCCGTCGCGCATCGGTGAAGCGCGAGGAGGGGTCCGACTAGACCCGGGATGTTGCCAAGGACCTGCCCCCGTCGGCCGCTGCAAGGGTGAGCGCCACTTTTTGTTACGCCTCCCCTTTCCTTCTTGCATCAAAATGAATCCAGCATGGGCCCGGAGGGGCGTGTATCGAACCATAACTTATTAATCATTACGCTACGCTTGTTGCTTCAGTGCCGTGTGGCTATTTTGCGCAAAGATAACTTAGCCTGGTGCATTCGGGGCGCCCTCCTTCTTACGAGGCGTTTACTTCCTCGCGTCCATCTTGACCTTGTGGTCTGCGATTGCTCAGGAACTGCAAAAATTTGTTAGGGAGTTTGCCAGGAGGTTCGCCGTTCACCCAAGCCTTGACCCGGTGCTTTGTATCGCGGTACCCGTGGGGCACGGATTAGGAGAGATGTGCCAGCTTTCGGGCTCGAACGAGGGTGGCTCGCGAGAAGGCAGAGAGAAGAAAAACGCTCGCGAGGGCACCTGCCTAGCCCCCCTCGCGAGGTATGCGAGAGAGAGAACACGAGCGAACCAGAGTCAGAAAATGTGGTAAGAAGCGAGGGAATCGAATCAGCAAGGAATACCAGAAGCAAACTTCGGTTAAGGAAAAGCAAGCCAACTACGGAAAGCAAATGAAAAGCCGCGTCCGGCACCTAATCTAGTCTTCAAGTCTTCTCACCAGCGCGGAGCTAAGTGCTGCCACTAGGCGTGGGAGGGAGCCCCAGGGCCTGAGGCCGGCACTCCTGAGACTCCGAGGCATGTACAGCCCCACTCATTATTACGTGAGAGTGTCACGGGCGGCGATTCTTCACAGGCACCGGGCCTTCTTCACAGGCTCTGGGCCTTTCTTCACAGGCTCTGGGCCTTGCTTCATGGGTAGAACTTCCGGAGGTGCTGGATGTTCCAGGCATTCTGGATGGGCATCCCGTCCTGTGTCTCCAGGCGCACGGCGCCATGCCTGGAGATGTGGACGACCTTGAACGGGCCCACCCACATGGGTGAAAGCTTATGCAGCCCTTCCCTGGAGAGGACCCACCTCAGGACGAGGTCACCCGTCTCAAGTGTCGTGGGGCGGATGTTACGGCAGTGGTATCGCCGCAGCGCTTGTTGGTACCTTGTTGCTCTCAATGCAGCTTTGCGACGATGTTCCTCCCCCAGCATGAGGTCCATCCCCCACGTGGCGTCCTGCTGCGTTTCATCGAATGCCAGGCCCCGTGCGAAGTGATGCTTGACCTCATGAGGAAGGACCGCTTCAGCTCCGTAGACAAGGAAGAATGGGGTCTCGCCGGTTGGCTTGGTAGTGGTGGTGCGGATGGACCACAACACTGACTGGAGCTCATCGTGCCAGCCCCTGCCACAGGCCTCGAGCTTCTTCTTGAAGGTCCTGGTCTTGAGGCCCCACAGGACCTCCGCGTTGGCGCGTTCGGCCTGACCATTGCTCCTGGGGTGCGCCACCGAAGCGTAGCAAATCTGCGTTCCAAGGTTAGCACAGTAGGTTTTGAAGAGGTTACTGGTGAACTGCGAACCATTATCGGTGATGATGCGGTTGGGGACTCCAAAACGACTCACGATGCCCCTGATGAACTTGACCGCGGACCCGGCTGGGATGGTGCGAACAACTTCCACTTCCGCCCACTTGGTGAACTTGTCGATGGCGACGTACAGGTAGCGGTAGCCCCCTGGCGCCCGAGGGAAGGGGCCCAAGATGTCCAGCCCCCAGACTGCGAACGGCCATGTGAGTGGTATGGTCTGGAGGCCCTGAGCTGGCTGATATATCTGCTTGGCGTGGAACTGGCAAGCTTCGCAGGACTTCACCAACTCGGCTGCGTCGTTGAGCGCCGTTGGCCAGTAGAACCCACTGCGGAACACCTTGCCGACGAGAGTCCGTGACGACGAGTGGTGTCCGCAGTCCCCGCCATGTATGTCAACCAGCAATTCCTTTCCTTGGTCGCTGGAAATGCAGCGCAGCGAAACATCGTTCGGTCGCTTCCTGTACAACTCACCGTCCTGGATATAGTATGCCGTGGCCTGCCGGGCCATGTGCTCTGCGTCCTCTTCCTTCTCTGGCAGCGTCCCTTGTATCAGGTACTCCTTGAATTCCTTGGTCCAGCATGCCTCCTGAGGTTTGAGCGCCAAGAGCAAGCGAGCTCCTGAGGTCGGGCCACAGGCCGGGGCTCCTGTGGCAGGAGGCTGTGGGAGCTCCTCCCGAGGCTGAGCTGCGCTTGAGAGTGGAGGCGTCGCCGATGGCTTGAAGAGCCGCTCCTTGAAGACGCCAGGCTCCTGAGGCTGCCACTTGGATGCTCTCCTAGCGATGTCAACGGCTTCCTTGTTGGTGCCCCGGGGCACATGCTGCACCTCCAGTCCCATGAACTGTTTTTCCATCTTACGCACCTCTGCGAGGTAAGCCTCCATGTGCTCGTCCTTTGGCTCGTACACTTTGTTGGAGAAGTTGACGAGGAGCTGCGAGTCGCCCCTGACAACAAGGCGCTTCACCCCCAGAGCTATTGCGGCCTTCAGGCCAGCTATGAGGCCCTCGTACTCTGCGATGTTGTTGGAGACCTTCTCGCCCTGCTGAAAGCAGAGCTGCACGGCGTAGTAGAGCTTGTCCTGAGTGGGCGAGATGAGTACTGCCCCAGCCCCGCGCTCTGATGCGCGAAGGCGCCATCGAAATACATGACCCAGCCGTCAGGCGCCTCGCTTCCCGGTGAGGTGGACCGGTCTTCGCCTACTTCAAGTGTCGGGGCATCCGTCCATTCTGCCACGAAATCAGCAAGCGCGGCTCCCTTGATGACCCGGGTAGTGCTGAACTCCAGCTGGAAGGCTTGCAGCTCGATGTTCCACTTAGCGACCCTTCCAGCAGAGTTCGGGCTCCTGAGCACTCTCTCCAATGGGTAGGCTGAGACGACCTTGATGGGGTGGCCCTGGAAATAGTGCCGCAGCTTGCGCGAGGCCACCAAGAGCGCGAGCAGGAGCTTCTGAGGCATGGGATATCGTGCCCTTGCGTCCCGCAACACCGTGCTGACAAAATACACCGGGTGCTCGACAAGGGCTGGCGCGTTGGTGAGGCTTGTGTCTTGCGGGGGCCCGGACGTCTCCTGAGGTAGTGGGACTCCTGGTGCCTGGTCGCCTGCGGGGGTCTCTGTGACGTCGTCCTGCCGAGCTTGGTCTTCTGTCGCCGCCGCTACGGCTTCCGCGGCGCCTTCCTGATCTTGCGTTATTTCAGCTGTAGCTTGGCGCGGCGCGCCCTTGGCTTGGTGCTCCTCCCGAACCGCCAGCAGCGCTGTGCTGGTAGAGTACGGAATAGCGGCCAGGTAGAGCACCAGGGGCTCGAGAGGTCGTGGCGCCACCATCACCGGTGGGCTAGTTAGGTATCTCTTGAGGTCTTGGAAGGCTTGGTCAGCCTCCGGGGTCCACTCAAACAGGCCTTTCTTCTTCATCAGCTTGAAGAAGGGCAAGGCGCGTTCTCCTAGCTTGGAGATGAAGCATCCCAACGCAGTCACCCGACCGGCCAACTTCTGCATTTCTCTGAGGGTCTGCGGTGGGCTCATGTCCTCGATGGCTTTGATCTTCTCCGGGTTCGCCTCGATTCCTCGGTGGGACACGAGGAATCCCAGCAACTTGCCGGAAGGGACACCGAACACACACTTCTCCGGGTTAAGCTGCAAGTTCACCTGGCGCAGGCTCTCGAAGGTCTCTTCCAGGTCCTGGATCAGGGTCCTCGCCTCCCGAGATTTCACCACGATGTCGTCGACGTAGGCCTCTGTGTTCCTTCTGAGCTGTCGCCCTAAGGCGATGTGCATCAGTCGCTGGAAGGTTGCGCCCGCGTTGCACAATCCAAAGGGCATGCAAGTGTAGCAGTACACCCCACATGGGGTCAGGAAGTTTGTCTTCTCCACGTCTTCTACCGCCATCTTGATCTGGTGATATCCTGAGAACGCGTCCAAGAAGCACAGCAGGTTGCACTCGGCGGTGGAGTCGACGATCTGATCGATGCGTGGGAGCGGGAATGGATCTTGGGGGCAGGCTTTGTTGAGGTTGGTGTAGTCGACGCACATCCGTTCCTTCCCGCCTTTCTTCGGCACTACGACGGGGTTCGCCAGCCACTCAGGATACCGAACCTCGCGAATGGCACCCGCCGCCTCCAGCTTGTGGGTCTCTTGGACGACGAAGGCCTGCTTCTCTGTGGACTGTCGTCTCGCCCGCTGCTTCACAGGGCGTACATTGGGGCATACCCTTAAATGATGCTGAATCACCTCTCTCGGGACTCCTACCAGCTGATTGGGTTCCCACGCGAATATATCCTTGTTTGCGCGCAAGAACTTCACCAATGCTTCCTCCTGCCCTGGGTCGAGGTTGGCACCTATGGTAAAGGTGGCTCCTAAGGGCCTGTCCTCGCTGACCGGCACCTGCTTGGTTTCCGCCTTTTCTTGTGTGAACAACTGCTTCTTCTTGGTCGGCATGGCTACCTTGGGCTCGGAGGCGCCCGCGTCGGCCGGCTGCGCCGCCGCGGAGGTTTTGAGGGCGAGCCTGAGCGCCGTCATGGCCTCCTTGGTGTCCCCCTTGATGGTGAGGGTGCCTTTGCTCCCAGGCATCTTCATGAGGTTGTAGGCCGGATGAGTCACCGCCATGAACTGGGCGAGAGCTGGGTACCCGAGGATGGCGTTGTACGGGAGGCCGATGCGGGCGATGTCAAAGTCGATCAGCTCGGTGCGGTAGTTGTCGCGCGGGCCAAAGGTGATGGGGAGGCGGATCTGTCCCAAAGAGTGGGTAGTGCCGCCACCAACTCCCGAGAAAGGCTTGCTGAGACTGGGTCGCTCGAGTGCCACATGAAGAAGGCTGAAGGCCTCTACGGAGAGCAAGTTGAGGCCTGCACCGCCGTCGATGAGGGTCTTGGTAACAGCCATGTTGCAGATGGTGGGCGTGCAGAGCATTGGGAGCTTGCCCGAGCCGGCGGTAGAGCTGGGGTCGTCTTCTGAGCCGAAGGTGAGGTCGGCCTCTGGCGCAACCCAACCCGGCGGAGCCCCGGGGCGCTTGGAAGCGGCACCAATCTGACGAAGGAACGGCTTGACGTGGCGATTTGAAGGCGGTGCTTGAGAGCCGCCCAGCAGGGCTGCGACCGCGTGGTGCGCCGGCGCCGCGCGAGCAGTGAAGAGGTCGCGGAGTTCCCCCCAGGACGCCACCGTGGATCCAAGGAGGTTGAGCAGCCAAGCGCGCGGCTCGCCGGCGAGGGCCATGGGGAGCCAGTTGGCCATGACCTTGTCGTCGCGCCCGGCCTCAAGGACGGCCTCCTCGTATGCCGGCAGGAACACCGACGGGTCCGCCGCACCGTCGTAGCGCGGCGGCATCTCCGGCCTGAATTTGGGTGGCCATCGCACCTGCCGAAGGGCGGGGGCCAAGCTCGGAGCCCCCTGGCCCCGTCGTCAGCACCGGCCGCTGGAGCTGGTGGCGGGGCGCCTGCCATGAGGCCGAAGCGCAGATCGACGGAGGGGAAGCTACGGCGCACCCCTACCTGGCGCGCCAAATGTCGGATGTGGGGTTCCGGCAAACCCTTAAGGTTCGAACTCAGGGGTGCGCGCGAAGTTCTTTCCCTCCTACCGATCGAAGCCCTAGCTCGCTAAGATCTTGCGGATGAACTCGACAAACTCGCAAGACAGAAAGACACGAGATTTATACTGGTTCGGGCCACCGTTGTGGTGTAATACCCTACTCTGGTGGTGACGTCGTCTTGGGCTCCATGGTGACCTCCGTCCAGCCGTCCTGCTGGTCTTCAGTCTCGTTGCACTGATATGGAAACCTTTGCCTGATGCCTCGGTACTCCGCGCCTGCGCTTGCTTCCTTTGCACCAAAGAGGAAACAAGGACACTGCGCGCGCCGGCGCCCGCATGGTGTCGATCGTCATGGCTCACGTCATAAGACCCTCGCGAGGTTTTCCCCACCTTCATATCTCCGCTCCTCGCGAGGCAGCCTGGTGAGGCCGCTCCTGAGGAGGTCTTGAGTCGTCCGCCTCGCGAGGCTCGGCCCCTCGCGAGGGTCTTGAATGCCTTGTTGATGAAGATGGGTCGTACAGGCCCGCTAGCATAGCCACGCCGTGGGCCGTAGGCAGGCAAGTCTGGGGACCCCCGTTCCCAGAACGCCGACAAATGATCAGGCAAAGCATTAGGTAACTGGAAAGCCTCCCCCAAGCTTGTGGGAGACTCTCTTCTTTAGTTTGAACAAAGTTAAATATTTCCTGTAAGGCAGCTTGTTTCTTATGAGCAGGAAAATATTTTTTAGAGAAGTAATAAATCATATCCTGGGGACTACGCACACAACCAGGAGCAAGAGTATTGTACCAAGCTTTAGCATCACCCTTTAATTAGAAAGGAAATAATTTGAGAATAAAGTAGTAGCGAGTTTTCTCATCATGAGTAAAAAAGGGTGGCTATATCATTAAACTTAGTAAGATGTGCCACAACAGTTTCAGTTTCATAACCATGGAAAGGATCAGATCCAACCAAAGTAATTAACTCTGGGTCGATAGATAATTCATAATCCTTATCATCAATAAAGATAGGTGAAGTAGCAAACTTAGGATCACATTTCATTCTAGCATTCAGAGTTTTTTCTTTATACTTGCATAATAATTTCTCTAGATCATATCTATCCTTACAAGCAAGAATATCTCTAGTTGTTTCTTCACTCATAACATAACCTTCCGGTACCTTAGGCAATTCATATCTAGGAAGGCTAGTTCTAGCAGGTGTTTCAGGAGTTTCAGTTTCAAGCTCATCATCAGATTCAACAACATCATGTTGTATCACTCTAGCAATTTGTTCATCAAGAAATTCGCCAAGTGGCACATCATCATTATCAAGCAAGGTACTAACATCATCATAAGCATCATTCATAGTAGAAGTAGCATCATCAATAACTTGTGACATATTAGAATTAATAGCATGTGGTGGTGTTGCAAGTTTACTCATAACAGAAGGTGAATCTAAAGCAGAACTAGATGACAGTATCTTACCTCCCCTCGTAGTTGAGGGAAATATCTTAGTCTTAGGATCCTTCAGATTCTTCATAGTGATAATATGATAATAATCCCAAGTGACTCAACAAATATAGCTATGCTCCCCAACAACGGCGCCAGAAAAAGGTCTTGATAACCCACAAGTATAGGGGATCGCAACAGTTTTCGAGGGTAGAGTATTCAACCCAAATTTATAGATTCGACACAAGGGGAGCCAAAGAATATTTGAAGGTATTAGCAGCTGAGTTGTCAATTCAACCACACCTGGAGATTAATTATCTGCAGCAAGTAATCAGTAGCAAAGTGTAACAGTGATGATAGCAGTAGTAACTTAACAGAAACAATATAGGATAAATTCGTAGGCATTGGATCGGTGACTTGTTGGATGATATTCATCATGAGATAGTTATAACCTAGGGCGATACGGCACTAGCTCCAGTTCGTCAATATAATGTAGGCATGTATTCCGTAAATAGTCATACGTGCTTATGGAAAGAACTTGCATGACATCTTTTGTCCTACCCTCCCGTGGCAGCGGGGTCCATATTGGAAACTAAGGGATATTAAGGCCTCCTTTTAATAGAGAACTGGAACAAAGCATTAACACATAGTGAATACATGAACTCCTCAAACAACGGTAATCACCGGAAGAAGTCTCGGTTACTGTCACTCCGGGGTTACCGGATCATAACACATAGTAGGTGACTATAACTTGCAAGATCGGATCTAGAACATGGATATAATGATGATAACATAAATGGTTCAGATCTGAGTTCATGGCACCCGGGCCCAAAGTGACAAGCATTAAGCATGGCAAAGTCATAGCAACATCAATCTTAGAACATAGTGGATACTAGGGATCAAGCCCTAACAAAACTAACTCGATTACGTGATGAATCTCATCCAACTCCTCACCGACCAGCGAGCCTACGAAGGAATTACTCACTCCCGGTGGGGAGCATCATGGAATTGGCGATGGAGAAGGGTCAGTGATGACGAAGAACGAAGATCCCCCTCTCCGGAGCCCCAAACGGACTCCAGATCTGGCCTCCCGATGAAGAACAGGAGGTGATGGCGGCTCCGTCTCATGGATCGCGATAATTCTTTCTCTCTTATTTTTTTCTGGAATAATGTGATTTTCTAGCGTCGGAATCAGGGTCTGCGGAGCCACCAGGTGGGGACAACCCACCTGGGCGCGCCAGGAGAGGGGGCGCGCCCTGGTGGGTTGTGCCCACCCAGGTGGCTCCAGAAATTCTTATATATTATATAAAAATTCCTCGCAAAGTTTCGTTCCATTCTGAGAACTTTTATTTTTGCACAAAAACAACACCATGGTAGTTCTGCTAAAAACAGCGTCAGTCCAGGGTTAGTTTTATTCAAATCATGCAAATTAGAGTCCAAAACAAGAGGAAAAGCGTTAGGAAAAGTAGATACGTTGGAGACGTATCACACATCATCATCGAAGACTGGTTCAGGGGCTACTGAGGGAGTCCTGGATTAGGGGATCCTCGGGTGTCTGGGCTATCTTATGTGGGCCGAACTGATGGGCCATGAAGATAAAGCAGAAGATTGTCCCCCGTGTCCGGGTAGGACTCCGATATGCGTGGATGGCAAGTTTGGTGTCTGGATGTATTGTTTCCTTCTCTGCAAATCGACTCTGTACAACCATAGGCCCCTCCGGTCTTTGTATAAACCAGAGGGTTTAGTCCATAGAGGCTATCAGAATAATCATAGGCTAGACAACTAGGGTTTAGCCATTACGATCTCGAGGTAGATCAACTGTTTTAACCCCTATACTCATCGAATACAATCAAGCAGGACATAGGGTTTTAACTCCTTTAAGAGGGACCAAACTCGGTAAACATCGTGTCCCCATTGTCCCTTGTTACCATTGATCCTTAGACACATAGCTTGGGACCCCCTATCCGAGATCTGCCAGCTTTGACACCGACACGCATGGCTTTACGCTAGCCGCGCCCGAGCCCAGCCGGATCGCGAGGTGCGGGCCCATGGAGGAGCTATCGGTCGTGCACTGGGCGCGGCTCCGGCCGTCTACAACACCCCCTTCAATAACATGCGCACCACTGAGGCGGCCATTGTGGATCTCGACTTCCTGGAGAGTGAGGAGCTGCTGCAGCAGCAGTACCACATCCGTGACCTTGTCGCTGCGACGAATTCATAGCAGAAGCGTTATGACCCGAACCCTCCCATTGCGTCCGCCTCCAAGAACACCGGATATCCCGACCCATAGCGCACGCATGAGGCATCCTCCCCGCGCCCTAGCAGGAGCCAATCCGGCCGGCACCGGAAGGGTCGGTCCTGGCCCAACCGCACCCTAACAACTGGCAACACCCAAGATGATGGGCTAGCCCGCGATGACCAGCGCCAGCCGAAGCTCCCCCCGCCGTCTGCTCGGCTAGCCCGGCCGTTCTCAGCTGGCCCGGCGCCCTGCGGCCCCGTCGCTAGCCGGCTGGGCCCACACGACCCCGTCAACGATAATGACGCCAGCCACCACATCGAGCTGTTGGCTCACTCACTTGTGGTGGGGGGAAGAAAGCATGGTCGGCTCGGCTTGCTTTGGCCCACGCATTCGCGACGAGCCCTTCCCCAAAGGGTTTACACTCCCCTGCGACACCCCCAAGTACAACGGGACCGCCAAGCCGGAAGACTAGCTCATCGACTACACCATGGCCGTCGGCATCGTAGGCGGCAATAGGCACCTATTTGTGTGCTACGCTTCCCTTATGCTGCAAGGCTCGGCCCGGATGTGGATTAACAACCTCCCGGCCGGTAGCATCAACTCCTGGCTCGACTTCGATCAGGCGTTCGTGCGCAACTTCACCGACACGTACAAGCGGCTCGGCCAGCCCCGCCAGCTCAACCTCTACATTCAGGGGCCGGATGAGACCACCCGCCAGTACCTCACGTGGTGGACCAAGCTGCAAAACAGCTACAAGGGGGTTCAAGAGGTCCAGGCTGCTCAAGCACAAGCTCATGCGCTTCGAGCCGAACATCATGGCCACGGCAGACAAGTACGCCACAGCCGACACCGTCTTGAAAGTCCAAGTCGTGATGGACGAAGCCGGCAAGGCGTTGCCGGCGCCGCCCTCCAACCCCTGGCCGGCTGGCGAGAGCAGCCGCAGCAGGCCAACAATAGCGGCAAGCGCAAGGGAGAGCAGCTGGCTCCCCATTATGACAACCGTCTCGTCTCCGCCGCCGAGGCAGAGCAAACCGGCAGCCGGCTTTAGTGAACCAGCAAGACTGCCTGGCCGCCCAAGATCATGTTTGAGCAGATGCTCGATGCTCCCTGCAAGCACCATAGCAGCGCGAAGCCATCCACGCACATGCTCCGGTAGTGCAGCATCACCCCGCGCTTAATGAGGGGCAACCGGCCGCTGCCTCTGCCTCCCCCGCCGGGCACAGGGCAACCACCACCTCCTCCGCCGCCACCTCCAGCGGCCGGCGCCATGCACGACGACGCCTTCCCCAACCCGAACGCGTGCTACGTCGTCTTCACCTGCGAGGGTGATGACAAGCACAGCGAGCACCGACACCGACACGAGGTGAACGCCGTGGTCCGCCCTGTTCCCCAGTACATGCATTGGTCCGATCGCCCGGTCAGCTAGACTCGGGAGGACCATCCGGTCATCATGCCCATGCCGGGTGGCTACACCCTCATCCTCAACCCCACCATTGTCGCTGAAAAGCAAACCTGCCATTTCTCACGGGTTCTCATCGACGACAGCAGCAGCATCAATGTCCTCTACCGCGACACCATGACCAAGCTCGGCATCGAGGCACGGCAGCTGCAGCCGACCTGGACGGTGTTCCACGACAACGTGTCGGGTCTCTCCCGCTCTGTGATATCCAAATTGACGTCATGTTCGGCTCCAATGACCACTTCAGTTGCGAGCCAATTTGGTTTGAGGTGGTGGACATGTCCAGCCCCTACCACGCGCTGTTGGGCTGGCCCGCGCTAGCCAAATTCATGGCGGTCCCCCACTACGCCTACCTGAAGATGAAGTTTTCGGGTCCCAAGGGCCTCATCACCATCGTCGATGACTAGAAGAAGTCCCTGGAGTGTGCTAAAGTCGGCTCCAGGCTTTTCGAGTTGCTGGTCATCGCCGAGGAGAGGAGCCAACTCGACTGGATCGTGGCGCTGGCAGGCGAGCAGCCGGTCATGGCAGCTCCGCTCAAGCAGCCGGCCAGCGAGGCCTCCTTCCATCTATCCAAGGACACCAAGAATGTCCCATTCAACCCGGCCAACCCTAGCTCCAGCGAGTACGTCATCGTGGGTGCCCGCCTCAACAGCAAATAGGAAGGCGAGCTCGTCGACTTCCTCTGTGAGAATCGGGACATCTTCGCATGGTCTCCCAAAGACATGTCGGGTGTTTTGAGGGAGTACGCCGAGCACAAACTCCACATCCGCAAGGACGCCAAGCCAGTCCGGCAACCGCTGTGCTGCTTCTCCGAGGAGGAGCGAAGAACCATTGGTGAAGAGATCCCCCGGCTGCTCGCAGCCGACTTCATCATGGAGGTTTTCCACCCCGAGTGGCTGGCCAATCTAGTCCTTGTTCTAAAGAAGAAGAACACTTGGCGCATGTGTATCAACTACACGAGCCTTAACAAGGCATGCCCCAAGGACCCTTTTGCCCTACCGCGGATAGATCAGGTGATCGACTCCACGACTGGCTGCGAGCTCTATCCTATTTGGATGCCTACTCCGGCTATCACCAGATCAAGCGGGACCCGACCGATTCCCTTAAGACGTCCTTCATCACTCCCTTTGGGGCGTACTACAACATCACCATGTCGTTCGGCTTAAAAAAGCCAGCGCGACCTTCCAACGTTGCATACAAAAGTGCCTCCTGCCGCAACACATCAGGAACGTGCACGTCTACGTCGACGGCATCGTGGTGAAGACCAAGCAGCACCTCACCCTCCTAGCCGACCTCAAGGAGACATTCGCCAACCTGCGTCGGTTCCAGATGAAGCTCAACCTGGAGAAGTGCGTCTTCGGCATGCCAGTTGGCCAGCTCCTTGGTTTCCTAGTCTTGGAGCGCGGCATCGAGGCCAACCCGAAGAAGATCAAGGCGATCGATCAGATGCGCAAGCCGGCTCGGTTGCGCGATGTCCAGAAGTTCACCGACTGCTTGGCCGGTTCATTAGCCGGCTTTGGGAGAGGGCCCTGTCCCTGTATCAACTAATGAAGAAGACGGTGGCATTCGAGTGGAACGACCAGACGGACGAAGCATTTCATGACCTCAAGCGCATGCTCTCCACCGCACCTATCCTGGACGTGCCAGCTAAGAAGGAGGCGCTGATGCTTTACATCGCAGTAACCTCCCGCGTGGTCAGCGTGGTACTGGTGGTCGAGCGCCCGGAGGAGGGCAAGGTGCAGCCGGTCCAGCACCCTGTGTACTACCTGAGCGAGGTGCTCTCCCTCTCCAAGCAAGACTACCCCACACCAGAAGATGTGATGTGGAGTGTACTTCGCCGCCAAGAAGCTAAAGCAGTACTTCTAGGAGCACACCATCACCATGGTGAGCAGGGCCCCCATCAGCGAGATAATGGGCTACCGGTATGCCTCCAGCTGGGTGGCCAAGTGGGCCATCGAGCTGGCCAGCCAGACGATCCACTACGAGCTCCACACCGCCATCAAGTCCCAGGCGTTGGTCTATTTTCTCGTCGACTGGGCGGAGACCCAGTACTTGCCGCCGGCCCTGGACTCCACGCATTGGCATATGCATTTCGACAGCTCAAAGATGCGCACCGGCCTGGGGGCCGACATCATGCTCTCCTCCCCCAAGGGCGGCCGGTTGCGATACGCACTGCAGATCCACTTCGCTGCCTCCAACAACATTGCCGAGTACGAAGCCCTCGTCCATGGCCTCCGGCTAGCTAAAGAGATCGGCATCAGGCGCATCCTTTGGTACGGCGACTCGGATTTGGTGGTGCAGTAGGCCTCTGGCGAGTGGGACGCCCGGGACACCAACATGGCCAGCTACCGCTTCCTCGTCTAGCAGCTGACTCGCGAGTTCGACGGCTGTGAGTTCCTCCATGTCCCCCGGCCAGATAACGAGGTGGCCGACACACTAACCAAGCTTGGCTCCACCCGGTAGGCCATCCCACCCAGCATCTCCCTCGAGAACCTACGAAAGTCGTCCATCAAGCCATCTCCCGAGTGGGAATCTATCTTCGTCCCAGTGGACCTGTCATCTGGCTCGGGGGCTGCCGGCTCCATCCTGGGGGCTGCCGGTGATACGTCTCCAATGTATCTATAATTTTTTATTGTTCCATGCTGTTATATTATCATTCTTGGATGTTTTATAATCACTTATAGTCATTTTATATCATTTTTGGGTTGTTTTCTGCATGTTTTTTACATCGCAGGAAATCAATACCAAATGAAGTCCAAACGGAGTTCAAACGCAGCGAAACTTTTTGTGGATTTGTTTTGGACCAAAAGGCATCAAGTGGGCCAGAGAAGCGCCTGGGGTGCTCCGAGGGGAGCACAACCCACCAGGGCACGCCTGGGGGCCCAGGCGTGCCCAGGTGGGTTGTGCCCACCTCGGGTGCCCCCTGAACTGCCTCTTTGCTCTATAAAACCCCAATATTCCAGAAACCCTAGGGGAGTCGACGAAAATCAATTCCACCCGCCGCAGAGTCCAGAACCACTAGATCTAATCTAGACACCATCACGGAGGGGTTCACCACTTCTATTAGTGCCTCTCTGATGATGCGTGAGTAGTTCTTTGTAGACCTACGGGTCCGTAGTTAGTAGCTAGATGGATTCCTCTCTCTCTCTCTTGATTATCAATACAATGGTCTCTTGGAGATCCATATGATGTAACTATTTTTGCGGTGTGTTTGTTGGGATCGGATGAACTTTGAGTTTATGATCAGATCTATCTTTTTATCCATGAAAGTTATTTGAGTTTCTTTGATCTCTTATATGCATGATTGCTTATAGCCTCGTATTTCTTCTCCGGTATTTGGGTTTTGTTTGGCCAACTTGATCTATTTATCTTGCAATGGGAAGAAGTGCTTTGTAGTGGGTTCGATCTTACGATACTTGATCCCAGTGACAGAAGGGGAACCGACACGTATGTATCGTTGCTACTAAGGATAAAATGATGGGGTCTATTTCTATATAAATAGATCTTGTCTACATCATGTCATCGTTCTTATTGCATTACTCCGTTTCTTCATGAACTTAATACACTAGATGCATGCTGGATAGCGGTCGATGTGTGGAGTAATAGTAGTTGATGCAGGCAGGAGTTGGTCTACTAATCTCAGACGTGATGCCTATTTAATGATCAATCCCTGGATATCATCATGATTATTTTAAGTTCTATCAATTGCCCAACAGTAATTTGTTTACACACCGTTTGCTATTTTTCTCGAGAGAAGCCACTAGTGAAACCTACGGCCCCCGGTTCTCTTTCTCATATTATTTGCCTTTGCGATCTATTTTCCTTTGCTTTTATTTTCAGATCTATTAAACCCAAAAATACAAAAATACCTTGCTGCACTTTATTTTATTTGGCGTTCGATCTATCAATATCTACTACTCTCTCACGTCGGTTTGCCAATTTTTGGCGCCGCTAACCGAAAGGGATTGACAACCCCTTTTACACGTCGGGTTATGAGTATTTGTTATTTGTGTGCAGGTGTTGTTTAGGTAGTGTTGCTTGGTTGTCCTACTGGTTCGATAACCTTGGATTCATCACTGAGGGAAATACCTACCGTCGCTGTGCTACATTATCCCTTCGTCTTTGGGGAAATACTGACGTAGCTTCAAGCCGCATCAAAAGGAATTTCTGGCGCCGTTTCCGGGGAGGATCTTCAACATCTACCAGGTTCCTAATCACAAATCTCATCTCCTTGCAATCTACATTATTTGCCATTTGCCTCTCGTTTCCTCTCCCCCACTTCACAAAAATTTGTCGTTTTATTCACCCTCTTTTTCATTCGCCGTTTTCTTGCCGGATATGTTTTCGAGTGCAATTTTGTTGCGTAGTCACCATGACTCAAGAGAACACCAAGTTGTGTGATTTCTCAAATACCAACAACAATGATTTTATTGGCACTCCGATTGCTCCCGCCACTAGTGCGGAATCTTGTGATATTAATACTACTTTGCTGAATCTTGTCATGAAAGATCAATTTTCCAGTACTCCTAATGAGGATGTCACGTCCCATCTTAATACCTTTGTGGAATTATGCGATATGCAAAAGAAAAAAGATATGGACAATGATGTTGTGAAGATTAAATTATTTTCGTTTTCTTTGCGTGATTCTGCAAAAATTTGGTTTTCTTCTTTGACTCGCAATAGTGTGGATTCTTGGAATAAGTGCAAAGGTGCTTTTATCACTAAGTATTTTCCGCCCGCAAAAAATATTTCCCTTAGAACCCAGATCATGAATTTCAAGCAACTTGAACATGAGCATGTTGCACAATCTTGGGAAAGGATGAAAATGATGCTAAGGAATTGCCCAACTCATGGGTTAAATCTTTGGATGATCATACAAAAAAATTATGCGGGATTGAATTTTGTTTCTCGTAATCTTTTAGATTCCGCCGCGGGTGGGACTTTTATGGAAATTACTTTGGGTGAAGCCACCAAATTGCTTGATAATACTATGGCAAATTATTCACAATGGCATACCGAAAGAGCTCCTACTAGTAAAAAAGTTAATTCGGTTGAAGAAATTTCTTCTTTGAGTGAAAAAGGTTATGCTCTTATGAAATTGGTTGCTAGTAAAAGTGCTCCTATTGATTTCAATGATATGCCTTTGTCTACTTTGATTGAGAAAAATAGTGATGCCGTAGATGTGAATTTTATCTCACGCAACAATTTCAATAATAATGCTTATAGAGGTAATTTTAATCCTAGGCCTTTTCCTAGTAATTGCTCTAATAATTATGGCAATTCCTATGGAAATCCTTATTATAATAATAATAGGAACACCTTTGATCTTGAGAATAATATTAAAGAATTTATCAACACTCAAAAAGTTTTCAGCACTGCAATGAAAGAAAAGTTGAATAAGATTGATGATTTGTCTAGAAGTGTTGATAGAATTTCTCATGATGTAGAAAATCTCAAGATGAAAATTTTTGTGCCTAAAGTTGAGGATCAATTAAAGCTCTTTATGTTTCTATGTATGAAAGTAAGAAAAGAACCGCTATGCTTAGAGCTAAAAGTGAATGTTTAGAAAAAGCATTTTCTAGTGATTGCTTTCCGAAAAAAGATGAAGATCTTAAAATGATTGGTGTTTCTTCCATTGATTCCTTATTTAGTAAAGTTAATATTGATGAAAAAGGGACTGGAGTAGATTCAACTTTAGCTAGAAGGTGTCCCGATAATTTGGAGGGTGAAAATCTTGTTGAGAAAATTGATAAAAGTGGGTTTGAAGTGGTCAAAACTTTATCTAGTGATATGCCCACTCTTTTGGATTACAAAGACTTTAATTATGATAGTTGCTCTTTGATTGATTCTATTTCTTTGTTGCAATCCATTCACCCCATGCTTATGAACAAAATAAAGCTTTTACTAAACATATTGTTGATGCTATGATGAAAGCTTTAGAAGAAAAGTTGGAATTAGAAGTTTCAATTCCTAGAAAATTACATGATGAATGGGAACATACTATCAAAGTCAAGATTAAAATTATGAGTGTTTTGCTTTGTGTGACTTGGGTGCTAGTGTTTCTACAATTCCGAAATCTTTATGTGATGTGCTTGGTCTTACCGATATTGAAGAATGTTCTTTAAATTTGCACTTGGCGGATTCTACTATTAAAAAGCCTATGGGAATAATTAATGATGTTCTTATTCTTGCAAATAGGAATTATGTGCCCATAGATTTTATTGTTCTTGATATTGATTGCAATCCGTCTTGTCCAATTATTCTTGGTAGACCGTTTTTACGCACTATCGGTGCCGTGATTGATATGAAAGAAGGCAATATTAAGTTCCAATTTCCACTAAGGAAGGGTATGGAACACTTCCCTAGAACAAGAATTAGGCCACCATATGAATCAATCATGAGGGAATCTTGTGGATCTCGAAACAAAGATGACAAAACTTAGATCCTTGCTTTATGCCTAGAAAAGGGCGTAAAACGATAGCGCTCGTTGGGAGGAAACCCAATGAATAAAATTTATTTTTGCTTTTTTCTTTCTGTTCTTGAGTGTTAGCAAAATTATGATACTGTTATGATTGTGTTTTTTGTGTTCTAATTAGTGTCTGTGCCAAGTAAAGCCTTTAGGATCTTCTTCGGTGATAGTTGTTTGATCTTGCTAAAAACAGAAACATTTGCGCTCACGAAAACAATTCTCATTTTTAACCAGAGCGTGATAAAATGCCAATTCTTTTAGCATAAGATTAATATACAAATTGCTCACGTGGTCCTAATTGTTTCAGAAATTTTGGAGTTTCATAAGTACTCATAATATCCAGATTACTACAGACTGTTCTGTTTTTGACAGATTCTATTTTCTTTGTGTTGTGTGCTTGTTTTGATGATTCTATGGTTTTCTTTGATGAATTTTTGCCATAGAAAAGTTAGATTACAGTAGATATAATGCAAGAATAAAATATGAATTGGTTTGCTACAGTACTTATAGTAGTGATTTGCTTTCTTATACTAACGGATCTCACGAAGGTTTTGTTGAGTTTTGTGTGATTGAAGTTTTCAAGTTTTGGGTTATCTTACAATGGATGAAGGAATAAGGAGTAAGAAGAGCCTAAGCTTGGGGATGCCCATGGCACCCCAAGTTATTATCCAAAGAGAAACAAGCAACTAAGCTTGGGGATGCCCCAAGTGGCATCCCCTCTTTCTTCTAACGACCATCGGTATTTTACTCGAAGCTATATTTTTATTCGTCACATACTATGTGTTTTGCTTGGAGCGTCTTGTATGATATGAGTCTTTGCTTGTTTTGCTTTGTGTTTT
The DNA here is from genome assembly GCF_018294505.1 of Triticum aestivum. Taxonomy (NCBI): domain Eukaryota; kingdom Viridiplantae; phylum Streptophyta; class Magnoliopsida; order Poales; family Poaceae; genus Triticum; species Triticum aestivum. Next base: position 222,736,369 of record NC_057808.1, read on the forward strand.
TAGTCTTGATTCCTTGCTGGACACACCTATTTGAGAGAGCCAAAATTATGCCATGACTTGTTAGAATTGCTCTCTATGCTTCACTTAAATTTTTATGAGCTATGGACTTGCTCTAGAGCTTCACTTATATCTTTTTGAGCAAGGTGTGCTTTAGTATTTTTGAAGAAATTCTCTCTTGCTTCACTTAAATTAAGTTGAGAGAAAGAAATATTATGCTCATGATCTTCACTTATATTTGTTTGAGCTTGTCAAAAGCAACACATGAAAATTAGTCCCAAAGTGATAGATATTCAAGAAGGATATAATAAAAACTTTAATGAAGATCATTGGACAAAATAAACTTGATTCTTAGTAATAGTTTTGAGATATGATGATATGATATGTGAGTCATGTTGATGAGTAATTATGCTATAGTAAGAATATTGGTGTTAAGGTTTGTGATTCCCTATGCAAACACGAAAGTCAATAGTTATGCAATGAAATTATATCCTACTTGTGGTGCATTATTTGGTGTTAATTATGCTTAATGTTCGCTTATGGGATTATTCGTTTCTTGGTTGGTCGCTTCTCAATCTTTTGCTAGCCTTCATTTTGCACTAAGTATGATCACTACTTGTGCATCCAAAATCCTTTAAACCAGTTTTACCACATGAGTCCACTATATCTACCTATATGCGGTATTCTTTTGCCGTTCTAAGCAAATTTGTATGTGCCATATCTAATTTTCAAAATAAATTTCTCTTTTGTGTGGTCATACCGCTCGCGAGGCGGTGAGGGGTGGCTCATATTTTCCATGCTAGATGTGTTATTCTCACGATAAGTGTTTATTCACTTGTCATTGCACGAGAGTAAGGCAAAGGTATTAGGGATGCCCAGTACCGAAATGAAAAATGAATTTACTTTATGTTGTCAAATAATAAATTCCTTGGAAAGTGTTGGTATGGAAGGCACCCGTGGATACGGTTAGCCATGAAAAGTGTAAGTATGGTGGAAAAAGGAATAAACTTTAATTTCTGTTTGGGAACCGCCTATGATATATCTAGCATGGAAAGTGTTGGGAACTCTAAGTCATTTTTGTTGGTGGGAAAAGTATGCCTCTCAAAATGTTTTTATCTCTCAATTTTCGCTTTGAGCTCTGGCACCTCTACAAATCCCTACTTCCCTCTGCGAAGGGCCTTTCTTTTACTTTATGCAATTTTTGTTTTTATTTGAGTCTCCATCTTATCTTATAAAGCACCAACTAGGGGGCACTATGATCGTACTTGAGCATTGGGTGTAGTTAATATGCGAGTGTATTTATGAATGGATCAATGATTGAGCATGATGGGCTACGGATAACTTATTTTAGCGTTGATATTTTGAAAGACATGGTTTCTTGTTGGTATGCTTGAGTATTTAAGTTATCATGTCAAAACTAGACTATTGCTTGAACAATATAAAAGTCCAAATGTCCGTGCTATAAAGAAAAGAATATGATATGGCATGTTAGGCAGCATTCCACATCAAAAATTCTGTTTTTATCATTTACCTACTCGAGGACAAGCAGGAATTAAGCTTGGGGATGCTGATACGTCTCCAACGTATCTATAATTTTTTATTGTTCCATGCTGTTATATTATTATTCTTGGATGTTTTATAATCATTTTATATCATTTTTTGGTACTAACCTATTGACATAGGGCCAAGTGCCAGTTGTTGTTTTCTGCATGTTTTTTACGTCGCAGGAAATCAATACCAAACGGAGTCCAAATGTAGTAAAACTTTTTGTGGATTTTTTTTGGACCGGAAGACATCCAGTGGGCCGGAGAAGCACCTCGAGGGGTGCTTCGAGGGGAGCACAACCCACCAGGGCGCGCCAGGGGGCCCAGGCGGGTTGTGCCCACCTCGGGTGCCCCCTGAACCACCTCTTTGCTCTATAAGTACCCCCAACATTCTAGAAACCCGAGGGGAGTCGACGAAAATCAATTCCAGCCGCCGCAGAGTCCAGAACCACCAGATCCAATCTAGACACCATCACGGAGGGGTTCACCACTTCCATTGGTGCCTCTTCGATGATGTGTGAGTAGTTCTTTGTAGACCTACAGGTCCGTAGTTAGTAGCTAGATGGCTTCCTCTTTCTCTTTTGATTATCAATACAATGGTCTCTTGGAGATCCATATGATGTAACTCTTTTTGTGGTGTGTTTGTTGGGATCGGATGAACTTTGAGTTTATGATGATCTATCTTTTTATCCATGAAAGTTGTTTGTTTCTTTGATCTCTTATATGCATGATTGCTTATAGCCTCGTATTTCTTCTCCGATATTTGGGTTTTGTTTGGCCAACTTGATCTGTTTATCTTGCAATGGGAAGAGGTTCTTTGTAGTGGGTTCGATCTTACGGTGCTTGATCCTACTGGCAGAAGGGGAACCAACACGTATATATCGTTGCTACTAAGGATAAAACGATGGGGGTCTATTTCTACATAAATAGATCTTGTCTACATCATGTCATCGTTCTTATTGCATTACTCCGTTTCTCCATGAACTTAATACACTAGATGCATGCTGGATAGCGGTCGATGTGTGGAGTAATAGTAGTAGATGCAGGCAGGAGTCGGTCTACTAATCTGGGACGTGATGCCTATATAATGATCATTGCCTGTATATCGTCATGATTATTTGAAGTTCTATCAATTGCCCAACAGTAATTTGTTTACCCACCATTTGCTATTTTTCTTGAGAGAAGCCACTAGTGAAACCTATGGCCCCGGGGTCTCTTTCTCATATTATTTGCCTTTGCGATCTATTTTCCTTTGTTTTTATTTTCAGATCTATTAAACCCAAAAATATAAAAATACCTTGCTGCACTTTATTTTATTTGGCGTTCGATCTATCAATATTTACTACTCTCTCACGTCCGTTTGCCAATTTCTGGTGCCGCTACCCGAAAGGGATTGACAACCCCTTTGCGAGTATTTGTTATTTCTGTGCAGGTGATGTTTACGTAGTGTTGCTTGGTTCTCCTACTGGTTCGATAACCTTGGTTTCATCACTAAGGGAAATACCTACCGTCGCTGTGCCGCATCATCCCTTCCTCTTTGGGGAAATACCACGTAGCTTCAAGCCGCATCAGCCGGCTCTGGCTCGGGGGCTGCCGGCTCCAGCTCGGGGACTGCCAGTCCAACTCAGGAGCTGCCGGTCCCGACCCAGCCCTGGGGGTTGCCGGATCCAGCTTGGGGGCTGCCGACCCGGCTCCCGCTTAAATCGCTATCTTCGCAGTGGTGACGGCGCCGTCCTGGGCACAACCAATCGTCGCTTTCGTAGAACGCGGCGAGCTCCCTAACAACGATGTCAAGGACCAGCAAGTGCAACGCCGGGCTTCCACCTATAGCATCATCAGCCATGAGCTTGTCAAGCGCAGCACAACATGCATTTTTCAGCGCTGCGTCAAGCCAGACAAGGGGCTCGAGATCCTCCTCGACGTCCACCAAGGCAAGTGCGGGCACCACGCCACCTTGAGGACCCTTGTGGCCAAAGCTTCCCACCTCGGTTTCTACTGGCCCATGGCCCTAGAGGACGCCGAGCGGCTGGTTCTCAAGTGTGAGGGCTGCCAACGCTTCAGCAAGCACAACCACCAGCCAGCCACGGCCCTCTAGACCATCCCCATCGCGTGGCCTTTTGCCGCCTGGGGCCTTGACATGGTGGGATACTTCAAAACCACCCGAGGCGGCATGACGCACTTGCTGGTGCCCATCGATAAGTTTACCAGGTGGATCGAGGCAAGGCCGATAAAGAAGCTTGACGGGCCCACGGCCGTCAAGTTCGTCAAAGATATCGTGGTTTGCTACGATGTTCCCCACATCATCATCACCGACAACAGCACCAACTTCGCCAAGGGCGCGTTGGCTCGCTACTGCTCGTCCGCGCCGCTCCGGGTCCCTTGCTGGCCGGGGTCGTTCCTGGCCACGGCCGCGGCGGCCGCCACCACCACCTCGAGGGCAGACCTGCTCGATCTGCGGGAGGCGTAAGGAGAAAAGAAAGTTGACAACAATCATGACAAAAGGGCACGAGCACTAACCCGATGGCCATGGGAATCACTCGCCTGGGACCCACTGATGGGGAAAGTTGGTGCATATTGCTCATGGCGTGCTTCTCGCGCACCGGCAGTGTCGTGGCCGGGTGCTTCCCAGCAGCCGCGGCTCGACCGACACTTTCCCGTGCGGCCGCCCGCCGGCTGCCGGATGGCGGGATGGCCCGGCGTCGGCCATCCTCTGCCGCCTACGGGGGTCACGCTGGTATCCCCCCAGGCGGAGGCACTATACCGCGGGCACCGATCAGGCCCTCCTCATCGTTATCCGTCCACTCATGCAGGGGGTCTGAGGGTGGAGACTTACCGGCGTGGCTTGATCCACCGGCCTCGGCCTCTTCCAAGCGCGCCTCGGCCGCTCCCTCCTCCTTGTCGCCGACGGCCTCCTCCCCGTCCGAGCCGGGCAGATCAGCCAGCAGGATAAGGGGATTCGGCCCGTCGTGGGTCTGTTTGCTTAGGAATAGCTATAGCTGGCCCGACGCGTGAGGGCGCAGGAATAGGGTCGAAGTAGCAAAGAACAGGGATCAAGGACTCATCGTCGGCGCAGGGTTCTACCGGTCGTAAGGCACCTTCCCGAAGTGTCACGCCGTCTCGCTCAGCTTGGCGTTGACGATCCCAGCCGGCTGTAACTCCTTGGTTGACATCCGGCAAGGGTCGTGCCGGAAACGACAGCACCCGACGGGCAATGAAGGCCGCGATGACATCCGCCAGCATGAGCCCCTCGCGAGCCGTTATCACCTGAATCCGAGTACAGATGTTCACAATCTCCGGCGTCGGGTTCTTGGGGTTGTAGCTCCAATTCCGCTTGTCGATCTGCGATGCTTTGACAAATGGAGGAAGATTGATGCAGTCCAATGCCGGGTTGACGTTCCTCACGTAGAAGAAGGATTTCTGCCACTTCTCGACCAACTCCTCAGGCGGCAGTTTGGGAAACGGCCCATTCGGCCGGCCGGCAACCACTGCCGCCCCTCAGTCGGACATGACACCGACCGCCGACCCCTGCTGCTTGAGGTAGAAGAGCTTGAACCATAGTTTGATGTATGGTAGCAGGCCGATGTAGCCCTCGCAAAGCGTGACGAGCGTCGCGGTCTGCAGCACGTCGTTGGCCCCAAGATGTCGGCTGCAGCCCGAAGAAATCGAGGAAGCGACGAAAGAAGAGACTCGCGGGGAGGCCGAACCCGCGCGCGAAGTGCGTGAAGAAGACCACGAACTCGCCCTCCCGTGACGAAAGAAGAGGCTACGGCAGGTGCGAATCGCTGTGTGGGCCAGGGCGCGGCCGACCGACGTCTCCGCTCCCTCTTCCCGGCTGAGCGCTGCAATCCGGCTTCCAGAAGCCGGCATCAAGTGGGTGTTGCCGGCGTCTACGGTTTCAAGTCGGCGCCCGGATGAATGACGCCACCCAGCCATGCTCGCCTACTTTGCCACCAACCGCCCTCTCAGGGGGATAAGCTGCAAAGACCCTCCTGCCCAGGGTCGGCGGGCCTTCACAACTTCAAGAACTACTTTTGGGGGGATGACCCCTGGGTAGGCAACGAAACCCAGATTCTCTTTCAAAACATCGGGCGGTTGGCGGCCCTCAATCAACCTAGCCTGCAGGTCGGATTCCTAGCGCGGGCCGGATGGGTGTGGCTTCTCGGCCCGGCCGGCTGGCCGCGGGTCAGCGGCCGTCCCATCCGGACGTACGACAAGACAACTCCCCACGAAGGGGCTGGCATGGCAATAGTGCTCTCCCCTCCCGCGCTGACCGAAGCGATCGTGGCTACAACGTCCCTCGTACCACTGACCAGGGCGGACGGCGACCGGGCGAAGCGGCACTATAGCCGAACAGTGCCAACCACTCCGTGACGCCAAACAAGATGGGCCATAGTGCCGTGCAGTCGGCGGGACCCGCGCCCGGCAGACCCGGCGACCCAGCGGACCCCACCACCGGCTCCAGGACGATGATACCAGGGCCCTGCGCCCATGTATTTTACCATTGTGTCCCAGGGGGGTCGGCCTATAAGACCCCCCAGGAGCCTTCCATGCACAAGAATCGATCCTTAGCACACGCACACCCACTCACACGCAAGAGAGGCAAGATAGAGAGCTAGCTCCTCCTTCCTACTCCACCATATAGCTCCAGGAGCACCATTGTAACCCTTGTGCATATCATCCCATTTCGGCAGGACTAGAGGTGTTACCTCCCACGGAGGGCCCCGAACCTGGGTACGTTTCGTGTCCCGCACTTGCGCGTGCCAACCTCGCCTCCAGAACCCACCCGCGTCCTCATGTAGCCCCCCACTTTTAGCCATCTCATGGCATCTACCGTGAGAATACCACAACACCTACCCATCCACACGCGAACGTGGTCACTCGCCAGGGTGCAAGCTCTCTAGGTTTGCTTGGTCACCTATTGACTGTTGACTGGTCAACGGTTGATCAGTTGATTGGTTAACCGTTGATTTTGTACAAAAAATTAGAAAAATTTTGTGAATTCGAAAAAGTTCAAGATTAAAATAAAATTTCATGGATTTGGAAATTTTTTAAAAATTCAAAAAGTTCATGAATTTGAAAATTGTTCATGGATATTAAAAAGTTCATCGATTTTGATAAAAAAATCACGTATTCGAAAAAAGTCCGTGGATTGGAAAAAATCATCGATTTAAGAAAACATGTATTTGAAAATAAATCACGACCTCGAGAAAGTTCAACGATTTTTTTGCATATTTAATTTTTTCCATGAATTTGAAAAATGTTCTTCTGTTTTGAAAAAAAATCACGAATTTGAAAAAAGAATGTTGACAAAATTAAAGCAAATGTTTGAATTTGAAAAAAGTTTACGTATCTAAAATTTTTAAAAGGAAATAATAAATAAATAATAAATAAAAAGGAAAGAAAAAGAAAAGGCCAAAAGAGAAAACGTTATATGGACCCTCCCATTTAAAAAGTTGCGAATAACGCTATAACTAGCGCATCGGACGCTAAATAGGGATTAGCTCACGCTGGAGCCATATCTTGTAGTACAAGCGAGACAGAAGGAGCTCTCCCCTCGGACGTGGAGTAACTAGTCGCGAGCACAGATGCGCTCGATATCTGCAGCGTCGGTCAGCGCCTTTGGATCTAGGCCATTTCTTTATTCGCGCGATTGTGGGCTGCCAGAAATTGGGTACTGTTTGGAAATACGTACGCCACAGCGGTAGGTGGTGGGCCATGAAGATGGAGCACAACAGCTAGTTTTGACGCGAAGGTGAACAGCGGCGAGGTGAGCCATGGATCAGAATCGCCGCTCCCCGTCTTATCTGTGGATCAGAAAGTTTGATTTCCATCTCATGGGCACTGAGACGAATTGAATGCAGGGCGAGAGATCTTCTCCCTCCTAAGGCTAAGGAGTGCGGGATAGAGGTCTAAACCGCCGGCAGCGAGGCACCATGGAGTTTCTGATGCAACCAATCGGTTGGTACGTTGATTTTTTTGGTTTTTGCCGGGTGCGCTTCCATGTAGAGGACCGGCTTGGTTGACTAACAGGATCCCTTTCTCCCATGAATCAGATCCGCTCTGCTTGAGGAGGTGAGGGAGAGTTTGGTCCTCGCTCCTGTGCCTGCGAAAGGCCAAGTTCTGGCAGGGCCGACGGCGCCGCAGCAGCACGCGGCGGCAGACAGCGGCGAAGCGCCGATCTTTGCGGCGGAGGAGGGAGGGAGGGTCACCACCGACATCGAACCTGTCAACGGGGGATATGAATCATTGGTGCCCGAATGGAACAAGAGGTTACTGAACAAACAATTTCACCCCATCGAACATGCAGCGATTTCTGAATAAAATAGTTGGCTTGAGTGAAGAAATAATACAGTCAAAGCCGGTAGGATTCTTTTGCAGTCGTCTTGCTCAATTCAGAGAGGTCATGCTAGGGCCTAGAAGTGCCTTACTGCAGCAACTAGCAGCAAGGCCAGCCACTGAGTAAACTGGAAAGCTGTACTGACTTGCAGCAAGATCATGCGAAGATCTAGTATGCTTCTGCTGCTAAGTACTCCCTCCGTAAACTAATATAAGAGCGTTTAGAACACTATTTTGGTGATCTAAACGTTCTTATATTAGTTTACAGAGGGAGTAAGAAATACAGTCTGTCAAAGTATGGATGTAGGCTAATATGGAACCCGGCGGACAGTTCGTTCCCTAGAAAATCCGTTGAATATGTGAATCTAGATGTACTGTGCTGATTGTAGAGATTGAATCTTCGAATATGTGAATCTAGAAGTACTGCTGATTGTAAAGATTGAATGTTCGAATCTATGAACCTAGGAATCTATGAACTGAAAGACTGAATATATGAATTTGCGAAACTGAATGCAGCGGACACAAGGTAAATGTAGGTAAACACTGTTGGATAATCAGCAACTGGCATTCACTGGGGACCAAAGGCCATTACATATACATGTGTGGTAAAGTGCAGAAAACCCCTTATACAATGGGGATGTACAGAAAATGGACTATACATATCTAACACACACCCCCCTTTCAAACTCATGGTGGATCAACAACACTGAGTTTGAAGAGAAGAAAATCATGATGTGCTTGAGTCTGTGCCTTCGTGAAGAAGTCCGCCAACTGTAACTCAGAGGGCATATAGTGAAGAGCGAGAGTCTGATCCTGCACAGCAGCACACACAAAGTGGGCATCCACACCGATGTGCTTGGTGAGCTCATGCTTCACCGGGTCACGCGCAATACTGATAGCACCGGTACTGTCTGACAGTAAGGGAGTCGAGGTAGTAGCAGACACACCAAAATCCTCAAGTAACCACCGTAACCAGATCACCTCAGCTGTCAACATAGCCATGGCTCGCAACTCAGCCTCTGTACTCGAGCGAGAAACTGCAGTCTGTTTCTTTGTCTTCCAGGCAATAAGAGAGCCACCAAGAAAGACACAATAAGCAGACAGCGAGCGTCGGTGAGGGATCACTAGCCCAGGTAGCATCAGAGTAGGCCTGGAGCTCAAGAGAGCTGGAGTGGGGGAAGAAGAGGCGCTGAGAGATCGTGCCACGAAGATATTGTAGAACACGAAGGAGATGACTATAGTGGACAGAGGTGGGGGCTGAAACAAACCGACTCAGGATGTGAACAAGATAGGAGATGTCAGGACGCGTAACAGCAAGATAAACAAGGTTGCCAACGAGGGGACGATAGCGAGTGAGATTGGGAAGAGGGTCACCATCAGAGGCATGAAGCTCAACGTTGAGCTCCATAGGAGTCACAACTGTGCGCTCATCACCAAGAGCAGCACGAGCAAGAAGATCCTGAATATATTATTCTTGGGAGATGTAGAAACCATCAGAGGTCGAGGAGATCTCAATCCCAAGAAAATAGCGAAGTGGACCAAGATCAGTCATGAGGAACTGGTCGCGAAGGCGAGCCTTAACAAAGGCAATGTAGTCAGAGTCGTCACCAGTGATGATCATGTTATCAACATAGAGAAGGAGAAGAGTCCGACCACGAGGAGACGTGTGAACAAACAACACGACATCATGATCACTGGGCAAGAAACCAACGGGGGTCACCACAGAGGCGAAGCGCTCAAACCAGGCGCGAGGGGCCTGTTTAAGACCATAGAGGGAGCGACGAAGTCTACAGACCATACCATCAGGCGCATAGTACCCCGGTGGTGGCTGTATATAAACCTCCTCACGCAACTCGCCATTGAGAAAGGCGTTCTGGACATCAAGTTGAGAGATAGACCAATGACGAATAGAAGCCACAACAAGGAGAGTGCGGACAGTGGTCATGTGGGCCACAAGAGTGAATGTCTCATCATAATCGCGTCCCTGCTCCTGCTGAAAGCCACGGGCCACAATACGAGCTTTGTAGCACTCAAGAGAACCATCGGAGCGAGTCTTAATCTTGTAGACCCACTTGCAGGTGATGGGACGAACACCGGAAGGGAGGGAAACCAGATCCCATGTGCCAGAGCGCTCAAGGGCAGCAAGCTCTTCGGCCATCGCAAGCTGCCATTCAGGCTGAGTCATGGCAGTCCGATAGGAAGCGGGCTCAACAATAACAGAGAGACCGTACCGATCAGGAGAATAGCGATCAGGCGGGGGGCGAGGCCGAGCACGGAGGTTATGAACCGGGGGAGGCGTGAGCGGAGGTGCACCAGAGGTGGAAGACACGTCAGGCGAGTCAGGGGAAGCATCCTCAGTATGAGGGCGGCGAGTATAGTGGAGAGGAAACGGTGAGAGAGGGCGGCGGACTGCAGAGGATGGTGGAGAGGTGGATGAGGAGGATGGGGAAGATGGTGTCGGTGGTGAATGAGACTGAATGAGAGGTGCAGGAGGAAGAGGTGAAACATGAGGCACATAACAGGGTGTATCGGGAAGGAGAAGAAAAGAAATATCGTCCACAGAGAAACTCGAAGTGTTCTTTTTTTCTTCGCATGTTCTCATTGAGACTTCATTGAAAATGTTTGAGAGTTAGTTCGAACAAACTTTGGCGAAGATGTATTATATGAAGTAATCTCCTTAGTCCATGGTCTACGCTTCTACCTGTACCTCTATAGCCAGTATCTCGGGATAATATTTATTCATCTATGACATTTCTTCGTGAAAGGAACTACCTGTGATAAATATGCTTATACTTGCTTGACCTTCTGATAGACTGTTGGTTTAACCTCTGTTTTCATGATTGTTATTCAACAATGTGGAAATATTCTAATAAGTTGATGGATTCTTTTCTCTGGGATGTTCCTTAGGCCGATGCGTAGTATTAATGCTATTCACTTTTCCATAATGATGAATCAACCTCCTGTAAAAGAAAACGAAACTCCGGTCTACGCACAAACGTACCTACTGTTTTCTTAGTCTGACTCTTGATACAAATGAGTAATCAACTGTTAAAGGGTGTTATGATTGAACACATTTTCGCTTTGTAAGAGGTAGTGCTGATATGCTTACTGAGATTATGCATCTCCATTTTCCAAGGTTTCTATTGGTGCACAAGGTAACGTTTTGGTGGGCCTCACTGACAGGATCCATCCCATGTCTTTGCAAATTTTGTTTTCACTTTTTCATGATTTAGAATTTAATTTGGTTCAGAAAGCATGGCTGAAATGCAGCCTATTAACAGTAGAGGGTCGTGGTCTACGTCAAGGACTAGTACAATGGCGAGCCCACGATGGCGCTGATGAGCAGCTGATCAAGCAGGTGATGATGAAGGCGAGGGTCTGCTCAGTGGGGGTAGCGGACGGCGCTGGCCATAATAAGAGCTTTCTGTAAAGCATTTGCCATGCCATCAGGCTGTATCTTCATATTTCTTCTTTGCTGTGTTATAAATACAAATGTACGAGTAGATCTGAAGTTATAATTTCTGTGTTGCAACACATGCCTAAGCTTCCTAGAAATATTCATAGTACAAAACACACACCAAACAAGCCAACTGAATGGGGTCTCATGAGATCATTAAAGGAAGAGCTGAATATTATTCAGAGATAACCATGATTACATATTAGTGACCTGACGCAAAATACATCATTGCTACTTGGTCAGGGCATGACGGCTCACACAGGTCCGTGCTACAAACTGGAATTAGATAATTATAAGCACTAGACGACTCTCCATAGTACAGGACTGTTCTAGACGGTACTAACTGCTGCGCTGCAGGAAGATTAAGAACAGCATAGCGATGACAAGGATCAGGTTGGTGCCGGCAAGCAGCAGCGCCGTGCGTTGGCTGTCCGTCGAGCAGCAGTGAGATGTCGCGCAGGGGGCAGGGCTGCTGAAGCTGTGGTTGGGCACGTACATGAGCTGGTTGAATCTCCGCCTGGCTGCCGTCCAAGAGATTGTGTTCGTGCCTAGATCTCTGGTGAAGGGAAGCGGATGTGTGCACGGCTAGAGTCTGGGGTGCAGGCGTGCAGCACGTATGGCTGGGACAAGCCATGGCGACTCAGCTCCGGCAGGTACGTGTCCGTGGATCTCAAGAACAGACATAAGGCCAACTCCACCGCACGATCCTAAATTGTCCGGGTCTGTCCGTTTGAGGTAAAATGGACAAATCAGACGTCCCAATGCGCGACCTCATCCTAAAAAAACGCCCATTTCTTGTCCGCCTCGACCCATCCTCGGAGCAAAGTTGGTCTGGGTTTGCGTCTCGAACGGACACGGGCGGACGAATCCTGCGTCCTCCTCGTCCGGGCCGTGTCCTCTGCATGTGAGGCCTGACCCACTCGTCATCCTTTCTCTTTAATCTCCCATGGCCACCATGCCCACCCACCACCTCTCTCTCCACCTTTTCTCCTCTCTCTCTGATCCACACACCACCCATGCCGGTGCACGCGGGCGCAGGAGTGCGGCGGGCACATGGGCTAGCGGCGCGGCTGCCGGCGCGCGCACGGGCGAGGCGAGGCCGCGAGTAGGCGGGCGCACGGGGCGGGGCGGGGCGCGCGGCAGGCGGGGTGCGGCCGAGCTCGGGGCGGGGAGGGCGCGGGCAGGGCGCTGGCACGCCGCGGGAGGTCGTGGGCGGGGCGGGGAGCGGCGGGCGGGCGAGCGGGCGCGCGCGCGGCGCGCGGGCTGCGGCTAGCGGGAGGCAAGGGCGGCGGGCGGCGCGGCGGTGAGCTGGGGCGGGGCGCGGGCGCGGGCACGAGCGGGAGGCGAGGCGGGAGCGCACGGGCGCGAGCGCGCGGCGTCGGGGGCGAGCCGCGGTGAGGCGGGCACGGGCGCGAGCGGGAAGCGAGGCGGGAGCGCGCGGCGGCGGGGGCAAGCCGCGGTGAGGCGGGCGCGCGCGGGAGCAGGAGGCGAGGCGGGAGCGCGCGGGCGAGCGCGTGGCGGCGGGGGCGAGCCGCGGTGAGGCGGGCGCGCGCAGAGCGGTGCGAGGCGCGGGCGGGGCGTGGCAGGCGCGCCGGCGGCGAGGCGGGCGCGGCGCGGCGGGTGCTGGGCCGAGCCAGCGTGGCGAGAGCACGGGCTCGCGGGCGGGCGAGGCGCATGCGTGGACGCGCGGCTGAAGCGGACAATTTGGGTATAGTAGCTGCGTTGGGCGCCTTCAACCCCAGCCGGACATGCGTGTTCGTTTTAGCATCCATTGCCGCCCCAAACAGACAAAAAACGGTTGAACCGGACGTCCGTTTGGGATCGTACGATGGAGTTGGCCTAACCCAGCCTGCAACAAGCATGTGGATGTTCACAAAGGGGATTGCCGCAGTTGGGGCAAAGAATCAGTGGGAGTACATTGTCGGTCTGCGACGACGAAGAGGAGGTAGTTATCGTCTCCGGATATAGTTCTTGCCGGCGAGACTCAAGAAGATAAGGGTAGGGGTTGGGAAGGGAACAAAACTTCCGGCAAAAGGATGGATCCGTTGACTAGAGCGCGCAACAAATGGGCCGGTCAGTTGACCGCCGTTTGTGGCGTAACGTCTGAGCCGTGGCCCACGACGGGTCGCACGGGCTGAGCCGCCTGACAGAGGGACGACAGACGTTACATTAAAGGAGATAGGTCAGTGGGCCATAGGTTGCATATACTACTTCGAATACAGATGAAAATATGTTGGATGGTGCGAATCTTAGCGGGAGCTGACGGCTGTGATATGGAGCTCATCTGAGCCGGAGCTCAGGATAGCATTTTCCCTCTCCCCTTGCGTTTCCACAATAATGGGCTGGTTTTAGCGCACCTTTAAGAGAAAAAGTGAGATCCCAGCATTCAATCTCGGGTCTCCTCAATTATGTTTAGCGAAGCTACACATTGAGTAATCGCTGGTTTTGTGTTGAATACTAGAGCGCGACCTACCTATAGGAAAAAGAGCCGGTTTTCCAAAAAAATTCTTCGGCCTTTTAATTTCCTTTATTACTTTCCTGGTTCTAATTGGTCTTTTTTCCTTTCTTTCTTTCTTCTTCGTTTTACTTTAGTTTTGGTTGTCTCTTTCTGGTTTTTCATCGATTTTTCTTCTTTCTCGCGGGCTTCAAACTCCGCCTATGTTGTCTCAATATAGCCGGTCCCAAGCCCGGGAAAAGAAGGTTGTGATAGGTTTGGCAAGCCAATGTAAAAACTCAGCCACTCTTAAGGAGATGTAACCCAAAAGATTTTTGTTGGGGCGTAACCCTCTCAGCGACGCACCACATCGGAACCCGGGTGTGGTGGAAAATGGGCAAGGGCCGGACCGTCACCCCCCAGGTGGCGCGCCGTATCTTGATCCGGATATGGTGGCAAGTGAGCGAGGATCGGGTCGTCGCATCCTTAGTGGTGCGCTACATCGGCGCCCGAATGTAGTGGAAAATGAGCAAGGGTCTTCGCATTTGACTCAACGAGTGCGAAGGGTAAGGAAGCTAGCCGAGCCTAGGAGGATTCGCTTAGGTAGCTGGAACATAGGGTCTCTGACAGGGAAGCTTCGGGAGCTAGTTGATGCAGCGGTGAGGAGAGGTGTTGATATCCTTTGCGTCCAAGAAACCAAATGGAGAGGACAGAAGGCAAAAGAGGTGGAGGATACCGGCTTCAAGCTATGGTACACGGTGACGACTGCAAACAGAAATGGCGTTGGCATCTTGATCAACAAGAGCCTCAAGTATGGAGTGGTAGACGTCAAGAGACGTGGAGACCGGATTATCCTGGTCAAGCTGGTAGTTGAGGACTTGGTTCTCAATGTTATCAGCGCGTATGCCCCGCAAGTAGGCCACAATGAGAACACCAAGAGGGAGTTCTGGGAAGGCCTGGAAGACATGGTTAGGAGTGTACCGATTGGTGAGAAGCTCTTCATAGGAGGAGACCTCAATGGCCACGTGGGTACATCTAACACAGGTTTTGAAGGGGCGCATGGGGGCTTTGGCTATGGCATCAGGAATCGAGAAGGAGAAGATGTCTTAAGCTTTGCTCTAGCCTACAACATGATTGTAGCTAACACCCTCTTTAGAAAGAGAGAATCACATCTGGTGACTTTTAGTAGTGGCCAACACTCTAGCCAGATTGATTTCATCCTCTCGAGAAGAGAAGATAGGCCTGCGTGCCTAGACTGTAAGGTGATACCTGGAGAGAGTGTTGTACCTCAGCATAAGTTGGTGGTCGCTGACTTCCGCTTTCGGATTCGTGTCCAGCGGGATAAGCATGCCAAAGTCGCTAGAAAAAAGTGGTGGAAGCTCAAGGGGGAGGTAGCTCAGGCGTTCAAGGAGAGGGGCATTAAGGAGGGCCCTTGGGAGGAAGGAGGGGATGCGGACAATGTGTGGATGAAAATGGCGACTTGCATTCGTAAGGTGGCCTCGGAGGAGTTTGGAGTGTCCAGGGGAAGGAGAAGCGAAGATAAGGATACCTGGTGGTGGAATAATGATGTCCAGAAGGCGATTAATGAGAAGAAAGATTGCTTCAGACGCCTATACCTGGATAGGAGTGCAGAGAACATAGAGAAGTACAAGATGACGAAGAAGGCTGCAAAGCGAGCTGTTGGTGAAGCAAGGGGTCAGGCATATGAGGACCTCTGCCAATGCTTAGGCACGAAGGAAGGCGAAAGGGACATCTATAAGATGGCCAAGATCCGAGAGAGGAAGACGAGGGATATTGGCCAAGTCAAATACATCAAGGACGGAGCAGGCCAACTCTTGGTGAAGGACGAGGAGATTAAGCATAGATGGCGGGAGTACTTCGACAAGCTGTTCAATGAGGAGAATGAGAGTTCTACCATTGAACTGGACGACTCCTTTGATGAGACCAGCATGCGTTTTGTGCGGCGAATCCAGGAGTCTGAGGTCAAGGAGGCTTTAAAAAGGATGAAAGGAGGCAAGGCGATGGGCCCTGATTGTATCCCCATTGAGGTGTGGAAAGGTCTCGGGGACATAGCGATAGTATGGCTAACCAAGCTTTTCAACCTTATTTTTTGGGCAAACAAGATGCAGAATTGAGACAGAGTATATTAGTACCAATCTTCAAGAACAAGGGGGATGTTCAGGGTTGTACTAATTACCGTGGAATTAAGCTGGTGAGCCATACAATGAAGCTATGGGAGAGAGTCATTTAGCACCGCTTAAGAAGAATGACAAGCGCGACCAAAAATCAGTTTGGTTTCATGCCTGAGAGGTCGACCATGGAAGCCTTTTTCTTGGTACGACAACTTATGGAGAGATATAGGGAGCAAAATAAGGACTTGCATATGGTGTTCATTGACTTGGGGCAGGCCTATGATAAGATATCACGGAATGTCATGTGGTGGGCCTTGGAGAAACACAAATCCCCAGCAAAGTACATTACCCTCATCAAGGACATGTACGATGATGTTGTGACAAGTGTTCGAACAAGTGATGTCGACACTGATGACTTCCCGATTAAGATAGGACTGCATCAAGGGTCAGCTTTGAGCCCTTATCTTTTTGCATTGGTGATGATGAGGTCACAAGGGATATACAAGGAGATATCCCATGGTGTATGTTCTTTGCGGATGATGTGGTGCTAGTTGACGATAGTCGGACGGGGGTAAATAGGAAGTTAGAGTTATGGAGGCAAACCTTGGAATCGAAAGGGTGTAGGCTTAGTAGAACTAAAACCGAGTACATGATGTGCGGTTTCAGTACTACTAGGTGTGAGGAAGAGGAGGTTAGCCTTGATGGCCAGGTGGTACCCCAGAAGGACACCTTTCGGTATTTGGGGTCAATGCTGCAGGAGGATGGGGGTATTGATGAAGATGTGAACCATCGAATCAAAGCCGGTTGGATGAAGTGGCGCCAAGCTTCTGGCATTCTCTGTGACAAGAGAGTGCCGCAAAAGTTAAAAGGCAAGTTCTACAGGATGGCGGTTCGACCCGCAATGTTGTATGGTGCTGAGTGTTGGCCGACTAAAAGGCGACATGTTCAACAGTTAGGTGTGGCGGAGATGCGTATATTGAGATGGATGTGTGGCCACACGAGGAAGGATCGAGTGCGGAATGATGATATACGAGATAGAGTTGGGGTAGCACCGATTGAAGAGAAGCTTGTCCAACATCGTCTGAGATGGTTTGGGCATATTCAGCGCATGCCTCCAGAAGCTCCAGTGCATAGCGGATGGCTAAAGCGTGCGGAGAATGTCAAGAGAGGGCGGGGTAGACCAAATTTGACATGGGAGGAGTCCGTTAAGAGAGACCTGAAGGATTGGAGTATCATCAAAGAGCTAGCTATGGACAGGGATGCGTGGAAGCTTGCTATCCATGTGCCAGAGCCATGAGTTGGTTGCCAGATTTTATGGGTTTCACATCTAGCCTACCCCAACTTGTTTGGGACTAAAGACTTTGTTGTTGTTATTGTTATCTCGCGGGCTTCACTAGTATTTTATACACTTTTTTTGGATATATCTAATATACTATTTTAATACATGTTTATTTTTTTGTAAGTAACATTTTTCATATAACTGACAATGTTTTTCAATACATGGGCAAAAAAAATTATATACACATTTAACAAATTTTTAAATGCTTGATTAATAATTTTTAAATAAAATTTTATGAATTTTTGAATGCATGGTCAACATTGCTTCTATACACAGCTAACATTTGCCACATAAAAGTAGAACATTTTTTAATGATGGTTAACATTTTTTCTATACGCATTTAACCATTTTTAAATACAAATTTAACATTTTTTTAATAGATGATGAACATTTTTTTAATACATGATTAACATTTTCACTATATATTTAACATTTTTTAAATATTTGTTCAACATTTTTTTTCAAATTCTTGGTTAACAATTTTATATACATAATCACATTTTCATCATTTTTTAATACATGGTCAACATGTTTTCTATATACACTTAACATTCTCTCAATGCGTGATTAACATTCTTCAAATACTTGTTAAAGTTTTTTTTTAATGCTTGATTAACATTTTTTAAATACGTGACCAAATTGTTTGATACACATTTTTTGTATACATTTTTCGTATACGTGACAAACATTTTCTTTATACACATTTAATATTTTTCAAATGCTTGGTCAACAATCTTCAAATGTTTTATATGTAGATTCATTTTTGTAATATATTTATTTAGAATATTTGGAAATATGAAGGAATGTACAAAAAAGCAAAAAAGTGAAAATAAAAACAAACAAACGAGCCTGTTGTTCCCGCGCGTCTGGGCTGGCCCAACTCGCGCCACCATTCGGTGAGGGATCCCTTTGTCTCGGCACGGCGACTATTTCTCGCTTTAAGCAAGACTATAACTTGCTCTCACTGAAGGTTTTTCCTCCATCGCGTCGTATTGGGCCGCCCCATTCGCGCGCGTGTAGCTAGTAAAAAGAGCACAAGAAATGTCCTTTGTCTCTGCGTGGCGACTATTTCTTCCTTTAAGCAAGACTGTCGTTTGCTCTTGCTGAAGGTTTTTCCTCCATCGCGTCGTACTGGGCAGGCCCATTCACGCGCACGTAGCTAGTAAAAATAGCACAAGAAATGTGAGAAAATGAAGCACAACCGGGGATCGCATCCGGGTCTACTCGAGAGGAGATAGCGACGCTAGCCACTCCTCTCAGTGTTGAGTTCGTGATGTACTGTAAGGCGCGACCTACTTAATGTAAAAGAGCCGACTTTTTGCGCTGTTTTTTTTATGTTTTATTCAGCTTTCTTCATGTTTTATTCGTTTTCTTTTGTTTCTTTTCTTTTCTTCTCCCTTTTCCCATTTTTTCCATTTTTTCCTCAGTTTTTTCTTTGGTTTATTTTGTTTCTACTGGTTCTCATTCTACATTTTTTGTATATGTCAACAACATTTTTCTAATACAAGTATGACACTTTTTCAATACAAATTTAACATTTATCCAATATTTGGTCAACATTTTTTCTACACATGTTTTTCAACATTTTGCAAATGCTTGATTAATATTTTTCATATACAAGATTAACATTTTTTGAATACGTGGTAATTATTTTTCTTTCGTTTTATCTGTTCTTTTTTGGGTTTCATTTCTTTGGTTTTTGCTTGTTTCCTTTTGTTTTTCATTCAACATTCTTATATACATGATCAATACTTTTTAAATACTTGTTCAACATTTTTATATACATGATCAACATTTTTTAAAATACTTTTTCAACATTTTTTCAAATACTAGTTCATTTTTTTTAAAATACTTATTCAATAGTTTTTTCAAATACATTTCTCCCCTATGTGATGCATTTTGCGTCAAACAGCAGCTCGACGCACAGGCTTGAAGCATGACTGGGCCGGCCCACCAACGCGATCCTTGTTTCGTTTCCTTTCGCGCGCGACAAAAAGAGCTAAAAATCATTAGCGACTACCAGGAATAGATCCCTGGACCGCACACTCCAACCGCGAGCCATTAGCCACTACGCCACAACACCAACTGAACATGAAGGTGCAGAAATATATAAGAACAGACAGCAACGTTGAGATTTCAAAAATATATCTTGAAAATTGCGAGCAGTTTTAAAATGCCGCATTGTTTTGTATGCCAATTTTTTGGAAAAGTGAAGATATTTTGTAATTCTGAATTCAGAATGAAACACGAAGAAAATTTGCAAACCCCAAACAGATTCCAAAACGCGAACAATTTTAAAAAAGTTTCTGAAAAACAAAAAAATAACAAAAAAGTCGAACATTTTTTAGATCACAAACAGTGTTTTGCTTTAAAAAAAAGGGAAAACAGGAACATTTTTTAAATTCAACACCAAAAAAGTAAAACAGGAACTTTCTTCAAAACGCGAACAAAATTGGTATTGTACGCTTTTCTGGAAACGCGAAGAAAATTTTAAACATGGGAATATTCGTTGAAATTGCGAACAAAATGTTGATACCACAAACATTTTTTGAAAAATGAAGATTTTCTGAAATAATGAACAAATTTTGAAGATTTTATAAAATTCCTGAACATTTTTTAAACATGAACAAATTTCTTGAACTGTGAATTGTTTTAATAAGAACATACTTTGAAATTGTGAACAAATTTTATAAATGAGATTTTCTGAAATTGTGAACGGATTTTGAAAATGATAATTGTTTTTGAAATTCCTATAGAATTTTTTAAGTATAAATATTTTATTAAAATGTGAACAAATTTTTAACGGAAGAACTTTTATTACAATTTCAGCAAAAGCTTTTTTGAAATTATGAACATTTTCTGAAAATCTCGAACATTTTTGTAACATGCGAACATGTTTTGAATAGTTATGACTATTTTGAACAAAAGCATTCGCAAAATTTTATGAAAATAAGAACATTTTCTGAAAATCGCGAACATTTTTTGAAAAGCAACCATATTTAAATTTCTAACATTTTTTAAAGGTAAGGACACTTTTCTAAATTAAAGAACAATTTTCGAATATGAACTTAGTTTTAAAAAGATAAAATAACCTTCAAAAGGAGGAAAGGAAAAAGAAACATAAAACAAAAAATAAAATAAAATAAAAGGAAACAGAATAAAAAAACAAAAGAAAACAAAAAAACCAGTAAAAGAAATAAAAAACTGGTTCAGGGGCTAGTTTTGATTGTACGCGCAAAAACTGGGCCGGCATATCACGTCGCTGATTTGTCGCTCGTCTGTGCAAAGCGCCGGCAGTTTGACGCAAAGAGCCTCAAATAGGATATTACGGGGCGGGCATGACCAGGTCTCGCTGCCAGGGAGACAGAGAAGACATGTTAATCAAGGATTTAAAAAACTGTTGAACAAGTATTTAAAAAACGCTAATCAAGCATTCACAAAATGTAAAATCTGTATAGAAAAATGTTGATCATGCATTAAAAAAATGTTAATCTTCCATTTGAAAAATATTTATAAAACATTAGAAAAATGTTAAAATGTGCAAAGAAACATGTTGACCATGTTTTAAAAAATGTTAATCATGTATTTAAAAAATGTTAATCAAGCATTTGAAAACTTTAAAGTGTGTATAAAAAAATGTTGACCATGTATTAAAAAAATATTAATCTTGTATTTAAAAAATGTTAATCAAGCATTTGAGAAATGTTAATTGTGTGCAGAAAATATGTTGACCATGTATTAAAAAAATGTTGACCGTGTATTCACAAAATTGTTAAAAATTATGTATTTAAGAAAAATGTAGATCATGTATTTGAAAAATGTTCAATCTATATCAAAAAATGTTTCATGTGTACACTAATAATGTATACTCTATATTGAAAAAACCTACGCAAAACAAAAGAAAAATAAAGTAAACCAAAAGAAAACAAAGAAACCCTAGTAAAACGAAGAAAACAAAGAAAAAAATTCAAAAAAAAGAAACCGAAGTATAATGAAGAAACCGTTGAAAAAAAAGGAAAATGTAGTATATCGAGGAAAAAATTAAAAAGAAAGAAAGCCCATGAAAAAACAAAGAAAAGGAAAAACAAAAGGTGAAAAAAGCAAAGCGAAGAACCATTGAAGATAACCAAAGTAAAAAACTAAAAACAACCAGCGAAGAAAATCAACAGAAAAACCAAAAAACACGTGAAGAAATAAAGAAAAAATGAGAAAAGACCTGATCGAGGCAAGCGAACCAGCGAACTCACTCGATCAAATGAACTCAGCGAAGGAAAAAAAGACAAAATGGGCCGACCTAGTGGCTATAGTACAGGGTAAAAAGCTTGAGAGTATCTTCCCTCTTGCATAACGCAAGATATAGTTCACGCGCATAAGTGCGTCGTTTAGCTCGGCAGCGTGCATTCGATCCATTTGGGCTTCAATTGTGCAAATGCTACAGACTATCCCAGACACTACAGCCCAGGCAAACTCATTTTCCTCCTCACCCTGCCCTTGCCTCACGTTTTCATGGTAACAGGAAGCAACGCCGCCATGATATATGCTCGCCACCGGAGGTTAGGTAGGCGGGGTCGCTGCTCCGGCACTGGCAACCCGGGCGCCCCTAAGGGGATTGTCAAATTTAAACCATTTGTTTGCTTTCTCCCAAAGCCATTTTCACAACAAGATCGGCTAGAGAATAAGAAGTACACTTTTCAATTCAAGCATGTGTGATCATATGTTTGATTTATTTTTGAAGAATAGTTATATTAGGATTCCTGATCATCCTGTCAAGCCATCCGTAAAAGAACAAAAATATTGCAAGATGCATAACTCGTTCGAGCACGATACAAAGAAGTGCAATATATTTCATCAAATATTAAGATCGACCATTTATAAAGGACCATTGAAACTTGGTGAGACACCAAGGGATGACCAGTCTGTTCCTATTGGTCCCAATGGCAAAATTTTCTTGGATCAACTACTTCAAGCCAAACCATTTAATATCAGAAGGTAAAAGCTACATATGATGGGATCAAGCTTTGAAGTAATTAAAAATTTCAAGGGCACAATGAGAATATTCTTGGAGGAATGAACTAAATTAAAGTTTCAATGAAGACGCCAAACATTGGGGGCCGCAAGGAAATCCATAGATTGATGCATGCACAGTTAAAAAGAGATTAAGGTCAAATAAGCATAAACGCAAGAAATCAAAAGTCACTTTCGCAAAATTATTAGGTACTTATCAAAAAAATGAAACCAGAAGTGTTTATAGACCAAGTAGTGCAAAAGCATAAATATCACCCCAAGGCGCAAGTATGAAGACCAATATTGGCAAAGGAAGAACTTTAGTGCGATATCTTTATATCCTCCTTTTGGGCTGCTCATACGTTTTCAACGTATCTATAATTTTATTATTATTTCATGCTATTATATTATCAATCTGTTATGCTTTATACGTCATTTTATATCATGGGAACTAACCTATTAACTCAGTGCCCAGTAATAGTTCCTGTTTTTGCCCATTTCTTTGTTTCACAGGAAAACCATACCAAGCGAAATTGAAACACGATGAAACTTTTCCGTGATTTTTTATGGACCAGAAGAGACCTTAGAAACTTCGGGGGGAGGCTAGAAGACCTTTAGGTGGGCCACAAGCTCAAGTGGTGCGCCCCCAGAGGGCGCGCCACCCCAGCTTGTGGGCCCATAGGCCTCCGTTTAACCAAATTCCAGCGCTATAAACTCTCTAAATTCTAGAAAACCCAGAGCGAGACCCGAAACAACTTCATCGCCGTCTCAAGCCACAGTTCTTCCGCGATCCCATCTCGAGGCCTCAACCGGCACTCTGTCGGAGGGGGTATACGGAGACCATCTTCATCAACCTTGCTGCCTCCATGATAATGTGCGAGTAGTTCCCACAGGACCTACGGGTCCATAATAATAGCTCTCTCTCCCTCTCTCTCTCCCCCTCTCTCTCTGATCTTCAATAAAATGATATCTTTGGAGGTCTATTCGAGGTAATTTTTTAGCGTGTTTGTTGGGATCCGATGAATTGTGCGTTTATGATCAAGTTATTCATTGAAAGTAATTAAGTCTTTTCTAAGAATTATTATGTGTGATTTTGTAGCCTTGTATTTCTCTTTGATCTATCTATCCCTTTTCGCCAATTAGATTGATTTATCTTCAGTGGGAGAGGTGCTTGGTAGTAGGTTCAATCTTACGGTGTCCTTACTTTGTGACAGGAGGAGTTGCAAGTCACGTATTTGTATTGTTGCTACTAAGGGTAAGACGATGGGGCTCGAACATATTCTTTGGTCTTGCTTTGTCTACGTTATGTCATCATGCTTCAAGCATTTCTCTTTTGTTATGAACTTAATACCTTAAGATGCATGTTGGATAGCGGTCGAGGGGTGGACTAATAGTAGTAGATGTAGATAGATCTCGGTCTACTTATCTCGGACGTAGTGCCTATATATTGATCATGCCATCAAGAATCATCATAACTATGCGCTATTCTATCAATTTCTCAATAGTAATTTGTCTACCCACCGTACTATGCTCATGAGAGAGATGCCTCTAGTGAACGCTATGCCCCCCGGGTCCATTCACTTTATATTTACTAAAACCCTAAAAACACTTGCTACAATTCATTTACTTTTATTTTCCTATTTATTTTACCTATATATCTATCACTATCAGATTTAATCCTTGCAATTAACGAGTACAAGGGGATTGACAACCCTCTTGCCCGCTTTGGGTGCAAGTATTTGCTTTGTGTATGTACAGGTACTGCTTACATTTGTTTGTGTGGCGTATCCTATTGGTTCGATAAACTTGAGTTCTTAACTGAGGGAAATACTATCTGCTACTATACTACATCAACCTTCCTCCTCGGGGAAATCCCAATGCCTATCACAAGTAGTAGACGAATTACTGGCGCCGTTTCCGGGGAGGCTTCACCAAACAATTACAGGTTCCTTCACACACATTTATCATTTACTTGTTCTACTTTCCTTTGCAATTTGCTTTTTATTTGCCTTCTCTTTTTCGACCCCTTTACTTCACTGAAAAAATTGGAAAATACCAAAAATACCTTGCGTGTTATGTTTGCTTGTTACTATGGCTAGTTCCTTGCTTGCTGCTTCTACCCCTTAAAATGAAGTGCTTAATTTTAAATATCAGGGATGAGAAAGTATAAAAGATGATTGGTATAGGATTTGCAGTGTTCAAAATAGATCTACTCGTAAGCAATTCACCACTGTTCTTCGCTGAAATTTTTATGTGGGTGTTACTATTTGGTATAGATTTGTGCTTGACACTATTGCGGAAGGAAATTTTCTGAGTAGTGTCAAGTGCCACCCCCTTTAGATGCTTTCGATACTAAGGGGAATTTAGTGGGTGTAGGATCGATAAGATGGGTCTAGTGTGGGGGGGGGGGGGGTGATTAGACCCTCCACAAGTCAAAGTTGTTGTTTTTAATTTTCCCTAAGTTGTAGTTGGATTTAGCACATGTCAAGGCGCATAAAGGCCATTCTTCACAAGCATGAAAAGAGTATAAGCAGTGGAAAGAGTAAAGCATGCAAGTGCAAGAATGTAAAGGGGGTGGGAGTTGGAAGTTGCAAACAAAATGGAAACATGGAGATTTTTGGCGTGGTTCCGATAGGTGGTGCTATCGTACGTCCACGTTGATGGAGACTTCAACCCATGAAGGGTAATGGCTGCGCGGGTCCACAGAGGGCTCCACCCACGAAGGGTCCACGAAGAAGCAACTTTGTCTATCCCACCATGGCCATCGTCCATGAAGGACTAGCCTCACTCGGGTAGATCTTGCCCTTACAAACTTCTTGGTTCAACTCCACACCATATCGGAGGCTCCCAAGCAACACCTAACCAATCTAGGAGACACCACTCTCCAAAAGGTAATAGATGGTGTGTGGATGATGAACTCCTTGCTCTTGTGCTTCAAATGATAGTCTCTCCAACACTGAACTCTCTCTCACATATTTGGCTATGGTGGAAGAAGGATTTGAGTGAAAAGCAACTTGGAGAAGGCTAGAAATCAAGATTCAAATGGTAGGATTGGAATCTCTTGATCTCAACACATGAGCAGGTGGTTCCCTCTCAGAAAATGAATGGCGGAAGTTTAGTCACGTTCCGATGGCTCTCTTACTAAGTAAGAGGGGGTGGAGGGGTATATATAGCCTCCACACAAAATCTGACCATTACACACATTTGACCCAACTCGGTGGCACCAATCCGAATTCTCAGTGGCATCGACCTGTGTAAAAAATGTGAACGTTGGAGGTCTTGGTGGGAGGAAACATCTCGGAGCGACCGATGTGCAATGATAGTGCAAACCTCACTTCGGTGGCACCGATTGCATCATCTCGGTAAGACCGATGTGAAGCAATAATATGATACGTCTCCAACGTATCTATAATTTTTTATTGTTCCATGCTGTTATATTATCAATCTTGGATGCTTTATAATCATTTCATATCATTTTTTCGTACTAATCTATTGAGATAGTGCCAAGTGCCAGTTGCTGTTTTTTCCATGTTTTTTACATCGCAGAAAACCAATACCAGACGAAACTCCACGGAGATTTTTTATGGGCCCGAAGGAACACAACAGGCTCTGGCTGCGCCTGGTGGGTGCCCCGAGGGGGGCACAACCCACTAGGGCGCGCCAGGAGGCCCAGGCGCGCCCTGGTGGGTTGTGCCCACCTCGGGTGCCCGCCGGACCGCCTCTTTGCTCTATAAATACCCCAATATTCCAGAAACCCTAAAGGCATCGACGAAATATTCATCCAGTCGCCGCAGAATCCAGAACCACCAGATCCAATCTAGACACCATCTCGAATGGGGTTCACCATCTCCATTGGTGCCTCTCCGATGATGCGTGAGTAGTTCTTTGTAGACCTTCGGGTCCGTAGTTAGTAGCTAGATGGCTTCCTCTCTCTCTCTCGCTGGATTCTCAATACAATGGTCTCTTGGAGATCCATATGATGTAACTCATTTTGCGGTGTGTTTGTTGGGATCTGATGAACTTTGAGTTTATGATCAGTTATATCTTTTTATATCCATGAAAGTTATTTGAGTTTCTTTGATATCTTATATGCATGATTGCTTATAGCCTCGTATTTCTTCTCCTATATTTGGTTTTTGTTTGGCCAACTTGATCTATTTATCTTGCAATGGGAAGAGGTGCTTTGTAGTGGGTTCGATCTTACGGTGCTTGATCCTAGTGACAGAAAGGGAACCGACACGTATGTATCGTTGGTACTAAGGATAAAACGATGAGGTCTATCTCTACATAGATAGATCTTGTATACATCATGTCATCGTTCTTATTGCATTACTCCATTTTTCCATGAACTTAATACACTAGAGGCATGCTGGATAGCAGTCGATGTGTGGAGTAATAGTAGTAGATGCAGGCAGGAGTCGTTCTACTAATCTTGGACGTGATTCCTATATAATGATCATTGCCTGGATATCGTCATGATTATTCGAAGTTCAATCAATTGCCCAACAGTAATTTGTTTACCCACCATTTTCTATTTTTCTCGAGAGAAGCCACTAGTGAAACCTACGGCCCTCGTGTCTTCTTTCTCATATATTTGCCTTTGCGATCTACTTTTCTCTTGCATTTATTTTCAGATCTATTAAACCAAAAATACAAAAATACCTTGTTGCGTTTTATTTCCATTTATTTTATTTACGATCTATCTTTCAATCTACTACAAATTTATCTCACGTCCGTTTGCCTATGTTGAGGCGCCGTACCCCGGAAGGGATTGACAACCCCTTTAACACGTCGGGTTGCGAGGATTTGTTATCTGTGTGCATGGGCTGTTTACATTGTGTTGCTTGGTTCTCCTACTGGTTCGATAACCTTGGTTTCATATATGAGGGAAATACCTACTGCCGCTGTGCTGCATCATCCCTTCCTCTTTGGGGAAATACCGACGTATTTTCAAGCGACATTAAAAGGAATTTTTGGCGCCGTTGCCAGGGAGGATCTTCAACATATACCAGGCTCCTAATCACAAATCTCATCTCCTCGCAATTTACATTATTTGCCATTTGCCTCTCATTTTCCTCTCCCCCACTTCACAAAAATTTGCCGTTTTATTCGCCTTTCTTTTCCGTTCGCTGTTCTCTTGCTTTCTAGTCTTGATGGCTAGCGTCCCTACTCCTCCTTTGTCACCAGATTTTGAAGTCCTTTACTTCAAACAAAGACAAGGAGAAAAATTGAAAGATGCCTGGTATAGGCTTATGGAATCATATCATATTTCCAACTTAAAGGGGGACGCTAAAGTTTTGCTTCGTAATTTTTACATAGGATTGGCTTTGCATCATAGGCAACTTCTCGATTTTGCCGCTAAAGGAAATTTCATTGAACTTGATGCCAATGCTGCCTATGAAATTTTAGAGGGAATTTTGGGAATTCCACCTCAAAAGT
Source organism: Triticum aestivum (assembly GCF_018294505.1). NCBI lineage: Eukaryota > Viridiplantae > Streptophyta > Magnoliopsida > Poales > Poaceae > Triticum > Triticum aestivum. Next base: position 222,764,051 of record NC_057808.1, read on the forward strand.
AGGGGTTTCCTTTTACCCCCAAGGGAGCTCAAATGTTGGAAAAACTTGGTGATTTGCATAAACATATGGTTGAAATACAGAAATATAATGAACCCCTCAAACACCTTAATGGTAGTATCAATCGCATGAATACCCTGATTACTCTTTGCAATAATCAATTGGATATTTTGGATCTTAAGATGGTTTCTTTCCCAGAGAATTTAGGGAAGCGTAAAGAGTCTCCCGGCTTTGAGAAAACCCTTACAAAAGTTGTCAAAACTTTGGAAGACAAAACTTAGATCCTTGCTTTATGCCTAGCTAAGGGTGTAAAACTATAGCGCTTGTTGAGAGGCAACCCAATGAATAAATTTTATTTTTGCTTTTTGCTTTCTGTTATTGAGTGTTAGCACAATTATGCTACTGGTATGATTGTGTTTTAATTAGTGTTTGTGCCAAGTAGAACCGATAGGATCTTCTTGGGGGATAGTTGTTTGATCTTGCCGAAAAAGACAGAAACTTTGCGCTCATGAAAACAATTCTCATTTTTTATAAGAAATAGATTTTTCCCTGATTATTTTTGCAGAAGATTAATATACAAATTACCCAGGTCGTCCTATTTTTTCAGAATTTTTGGAGTCCCAGAAGTTTTCGAAAAAGTCAGATTGCTACAGACTGTTCTGTTTTGACAGATTCTGTTTTCTTTGTGTTGTGTGCTTATTTTGTTGGCTCTATGGTTTTCTTTGATGAGTTTTTGCCATAGAAAAGTTGGAATACAGTAGATATAATACAAAAACAAAATATGAATTGGTTTGATGCATTAATTATAGTAGTGGTTTGCTTTCTTATACTAACGGATCTCACGAAGGTTTTGTTGAGTTTTGTGTGATTGAAGTTTTCAGGTCTTGGGTTATCTTACGATGGATGAAGGAAGGACAGAATAGCCTAAGCTTGGGGATGCCCCGGCATCCCAAGCTATTATCCAAAAATGAGCAACCAACTAAGCTTGGGGATGCCCCCGAGTGGCATCCCCGCTTTCTTCCAACGACCATCGATATTTTACTCGAAACTATATTTTTATTCGTCACATGATATGTGTTTTGCTTGGAGCGTCTTGTATGATATGAGTCTTTGCTTGCTTTATTTTTTGTTTTAAGTCATCAATCCTTGCTGGACACACCTATTTGAGAAAGCCAAAATTATGTCATGACTTGTTAGAATTGCTCTTTATGCTTCACTTAAATTTTTATGAGCTATGGACTTGCTCTAGTGCTTCACTTATATCTTTTTGAGGACAGTGTGCTTAGTATTTTTCAAGAAATTCTCTCTTGCCTCACTTAAATTATTTTGAGAGAAAGAAAAAAGAATTATGCTCTTGTTCTTCACTTATTTTGTTTGAGCTTATGAAAAGCAACACATTAAAATTAGTCCCAAAGTGATAGATATCCAAGAAGGATATAATAAAAACTTTCATGAAGATCATTGGACAAAATAAACTTGATTCCTAGTAATAGTTTTGAGATATGATGATGTGATATGTGAGTTATGTTGATGAGTAATTATGCTTTAGTAAGATAATGGTGTTAAGGTTTGTGATTCCCTATGCAAGTACAAAAGTCAATAGTCATGCAATGAAATTATATCCTACTTGTGGTGCATTATTCGGTGTTATTTATGCTTAATGCTTGCTTATGAGATTATTAGTTTCTTGGTTGGTCGCTTCTCAATCTTTTTGCTAGCCTTCATTTTGCACCAAGTATGATCTCTACTTGTGCATCCAAAATCCTTTAAACCAGTTTTGCCACATGAGTCCACTATATCTACCTATATGTGGTATTCTTTTGCCGTTCTAAGCAAATTTGCATGTACCATCTCTAATTTTCAAAATAAACTTCTCTTTTGTGTGTTTGTTTTGCTTGCGGAGCGGTGAGGGGTGGCTAATATTTTCCATGGTAGATGTGTTATTCTCATGATGAGTGTTTATTCACATGTCATTGCACGAGAGTAAGGCAAAGGTTTTAGGGATGCCCGGTCCCGAAATGCAAAAAAGAATTTACTTTATGTTGTCAAATAATAAATTCCTTGGAAAGTGTTGGTATGGAGGGCAACCGTGGATACGGCTAGCCATGGAAAGTGAAAGTATGGTGGAAAAAGGAATAAACTTTATTTTGTGTTTGGGAACCGCCTATGATATATCTAGCATGGAAAGTGTTGGGAACTCTAAGTCGTTTTCGTTGGTGGGATGGATACACCTCCCAAAATGTTTTTATCTCTAATTTTTTCGCTTTGAGCTCTGGCACCTCTACAAATCCCTACTTCCCTCCGCGAAGGGCCTTTCTTTTACTTTATGCAATTTTTATTTTTTGAATTTGAGTCTCCATCTTCTCTTACAAAAGCACCAACTAGGAGGCAATATGATCGTACTTAAGTATTGGGTGTAGCTAATATGCGAGTGTGTTTCATGAAAGGATCAATGGTTGAGCATGATGGGCTAGGGATAACTTATTTTAGCTTTGATATTTTGAACGAAATGGTTGCGTGTTGATATGCTTGAGTATCTAAATTATTATGTCAAAACTAGACTATTGCTTTGAATCACATAAAAGTCCAAATGTTCATGCTATAAAGAAAAGAATATGATATGACATGTTAGGCAGCATTCCACATCAAAAATTCTGTTTTTATCACTTACCTAATCGAGGACGAGTACGAGTTAACCTTGGGGATGCTGATACGTCTCCAACGTATCTATAATTTTTGATTGTTCCATGCTGTTATATTATCAATCTTGGATGTTTTATAATCATTTTATATCATTTTTTGGTACTAACCTATTGACATAGTGCCAAGTGCAAGTTGCTGTTTTTTCCATGTTTTTTACATCGCGGAAAACCAATACCAGACGGAGTCCAAATGCCACGAAACTCGACGGAGATTTTTTATGGGCCAGAAGGAACACAACGGGCCCTGGCTGCGCCTGGGGGGGGTGCCCCGAGGGGGGCACAACCCACCAGGGCGCGCCAGGAGGCCCACACGCGCCCTGGTGGGTTGTGCCCACCTTGGGTGCCCCCCGAACCGCCTCTTTGCTCTATAAATACCCCAATATTCCAGGAATCCTAAAGGCATCGACAAAATATTCATACAGCCGCCGCAGAGTCCAGAACCACCAGATCCTATCTTGACACCATCTCGGATGGGGTTCACCATCTCCATTGGTGCCTCTCCGATGATGCGTGAGTAGTTCTTTGTAGACCTTCGGGTCCGTAGTTAGTAGCTAGATGGCTTCCTCTCTCTCGCTGGATTCTCAATACAATGGTCTCTTGGAGATCCATATGATGTAACTCTTTTTGCGGGGTGTTTGTTGGGATCTGATGAACTTTGAGTTTATGATCAGTTATATATTTTTATATCCATGAAAGTTATTTGAGTTTCTTTTGATCTCTTATATGCATGATTTCTTATAGCCTCGTATTTCTTCTCCTATATTTGGGTTTTGTTTGGCCAACTTGATCTATTTATCTTGCAATGGGAAGAGGTGCTTTGTACTGGGTTCGATCTTACGGTGCTTGATCCCAGTGACAGAAAGGGAACCGACACGTATGTATCGTTGCTACTAAGGATAAAATGATGGGGTCTATCTCTACATAGATAGATCTTGTCTACATCATGTCATCATTCTTATTGCATTACTCCATTTTTCCATGAACTTAACACGCTAGATGCATGCTGGATAGCGGTCGATGTGTGGAGTAATAGTAGTAGATGCAGGCAGGAGTCGGTCTACTAATCTTGGACGTGATGCCTATATAATGATCATTGCCTGGATATCGTCATGATTATTCGAAGTTCTATCAATTTCCCAACAGTAATTTGTTTACCCACCGTTTGCTATTTTTCTCGAGAGAAGCCACTAGTGAAACCTACGGCCCCCGGGTCTTCCTTCTCATATATTTGCCTTTGCGATCTACTTTTGTCTTGCATTTATTTTCAGATCTATTAAACCAAAAATACAAAAATACCTTGCTGCGTTTTATTTCCATTTATTTTATTTGCGATCTATCTTTCAATCTACTACAAATTTATCTCACGTCTGTTTGCCTATCTTGAGGCACCGTACCCTGGAAGGGATTGACAACCCCTTTAACGCGTTGGGTTGCGAGGATTTGTTATCTGTGTGCAGGGGCTGTTTATGTTGTGTTGCTTGGTTCTCCTACTGGTTCGATAACCTTGGTTTCATATCTGAGGGAAATACCTACCGCAGCTGTGCTGCATCATCCCTTCCTCTTTGGGGAAATACCGACGTAGCTTCAAGCGACATCATAATACAACAGAGGGTTGGGAAGCCATCTCGATGGCACCGATTGTAAAACTCGGTAAGACCGAAATAGTTGCAACAGATGACAGAGAGTTGGCACTCGGTGGGTCCGGATAGGTAGGATTCAGTGGGACCAACTTGACTTGAAGGGTTTTGGACATATTTAGATAGAGAGAGTGGTTGAGGGTTTTGGAGCAATATCACTAAGCACTTGAGCAAGCAGATCATCATCAACACCTCATCCCCTTTTAATAGTATTGGCTTTCCTATGGACTCAATGTGATCTTGGATCACTTAACCAAAAAAGTAGAGTCTTGAGCTTTTGCCAATCCATTTCCTTAGCATTTTGAAGGGGTCCATATCCTCTTGTCCTTGCCATGCCATCGTTGGACTTATCTAAAATATTCTAGGTAGAACTATTAGTACAACAATATGTATTTTGACATTGATTACCAAAACACCAAAGGGAGCAAATGTGCTTTCAGTGGGATCACCATCAATTATTATCAATGAAGCGACATTAACTTTGAAACATGTTATGCAAATAATGCCGACTATCGAACATATTGAAAATTTGCATAAAAAGGTGCATAACCACGTTACTTAATTTGGCTCGTCGGTAGGAACCAGTTTAAATTTTCTAAAGTATGGGGAACCAATTACCGGTAGAGTAGAGCAAAGTCCCACGAGAATTGATAAATTGGAAGAAGTCATTAATACTTTGGGTTCAGCTTTTTCTTCCATTCAAACTAGTGAGGGACTTTCTACCAATAATAATTCCAAGCTTGTGTGAAAATAAGGGTGCTTCCTCGAGCAAGGAGAATGGAGATTTAAAAATGATTAGCGTTCACCCCAACTTCATCGATATAATAAAGGAACCTATGTTTGATAACAAATTGCTTGATTTTCTACCTAGGAGTGTCTTGATTAAGAATATGCTTTCTAAACCTCCTAGGAAATCACATTGCATAATTAAGGAATTGGAATGGATGATAATACTTGAAACTATGCATTATGCCTAGCTAGGGGCATTAAACAATAGTGCTTGTTGGAAGAAAACCTGATAGTTATCTTATTTTTTTACTTCTTTTGTTGTGTCGACATGATTATTTCTACTGTAATGATCGTGTTTATATCTTTTCTTTTGAATTTTGTGCCAAGTAAAGCCTTTAGGATGATTGTTGAATTGATACTGTGCAGAAACAGAAACTTTTGCGTCCACCGTTTGAATTTAGGGTTTTTTATTTCTGTGCCCCTGGTTCCTTAGTTCTACTCATTCATCCCCACGCTCTTAACTTTTGCTCACTTTTCCCCACTCCCTTGCCCGAAACCCTCAGAACTGGTCACAGCGGACGTTGCCGTCGGGTCAATGGCTTGACCGTTAACTCTGACGAGTGGGGCCGCATAAGGAGCAGTCCACATTTTGATCGTTACGTGTTAACCAGTGGGGCCGCGAAACTGATACTCACTGTGACCTAAATCAGATCCAGTTGCTTCCGCGCTGGCCCCTCCGCCGCTGTCGTGCCGCCTCTTCCGCCGTTGTGCCGCCTCCGCCGCATCTACCCTCTCTCCCCATCAAGGATTAGGAAGCGATGTCGGGGGGGCACCCCGTCCGGCCCATCGACCGTGGAGATGATTGGGTCGAATCAGAGGCTGATAATTCATGGATTCCACCTGGGTAAGCATCGTTTTCCTCTCAAATTGATTAGTAGATCCATATATTAGGTTGTATTTGACCACCGTTGGCGTGAATCAGTGCAATTTATCTGAAAATTTTCGGCCTAACTGCGCCCTTTATCTTATTTCAATCGAATAGGGTTGATCCTGCACTTGCTTTTCGGCTGGCGGCTAGAATGGAAACTAGCTAGCTGCATGGAACTAAACCGTGTATGATTTCTGGATTTTTCTATCCTAAACTGGTAGAAACCAGCGTTACGTTCACAGATTTCCGCGAGGCACTCTGTTCTGAGTATCCGCGGAGCCTTGCCGATGCTGTTGAACTGAGATATTTCGATAGTACTGAGCAGAGATTTGTCCCATTAACTTGTGATGAGCATCTGGGATTGCTATTTAGTTTGAATGCTGACAGCCGTTTCGGTAAAATCCATATCGGTGTGCTTCAGGCACGCAAACAACGTATCCCGAAGGGTGTTCAGACATCATCTGTCTCTGCTAATAGCGAGTGTCCTCGCACTCCTTGTAGGTCGAGACCAAGTAAACCTAATGGTTCTGAAAGCCACAACATGTCGGCTACCGCTAATTCTGCCACTTCTCCTCTCCCTTCTGCACCTGATGTAGAAGTAGATGCAGAGCCTGACGAGGAAGTGCCTCGACATGATGATCAGGATGAGATTCTATTCTCTGAACTGGTAGATAGAGTTAGTCAACAGGCGGTGGAAGATGAATATCCAGAGGAGCCTAGCAGCCGTGCTAGATTTGATGACACTGACGATGAAGAGAGGGAGGAGAACATCGACTCCTTAGTTTTACAAGAATATGATGGTGAGGACATGCCAACAATTGAGTGGAACAGGGAGAATCCTGACCTTACTCCAGGAACCGTATTCGAATCGATGGTGGACTATCGTAATGCAGTGACCACATATTGCATTCTCACTGAAAACTCTTATGAGGTTGATAGGAGTGAGCCAGGAAGATTCACTGTTCATTGCCCTTATGATAGGTGTAGGTGGAGGTTGCATGCATCCACTATGCTAAAGAGCAAACTGATTCTACAACTGAATCTTTTTATCAGATTATTTATCCATTCTATATTCAGATCATGTGTACTGTTTCTTAATTGTATTTGACATCATTTTTCATTTTGTTTCAGGTAAAAAGCAACCCACATGGGCACACTTGCCCACCTGGAGGGGGAGGGGGAATGGACAAATCTAAGCTTGCAAAGACTAGGTGGGTGGCAGATGCAATCTTGGATTGGGTGAGGGAAACACCAACAATTGGTCCAACAGCACTCCATGCGAAGCTATTTGAGAAGTACAAGATTAATATACAGTACATGAGGATTTTCTATGCTAAGGAAAGGGCTCTTGATAGGATTAATGGTCCATGGAATGAGAGTTTTCAGTTGCTTTACACCTTCAAAGATGAAGTGGAGACGGCTAGTCCAGGGTGTGTTGTAGAGATTGACAAGCATATAGTTAAGTACAAATTAAAAGGGAAGGCACTGGAGAAGGAGTGCTTCAGGAGGGCTTTTTTTTGTTTCAAGGCTTGCTGGCAGGGGTTTCTGAATGGTTGTAGGCCCTATTTGGCTGTCGATGCAACTGCTTTGAATGGAAGATGGAGAGGCCAGCTAGCAGCAGCTTCTGCAGTTGATGGACACAACTGGCTGTTCCTAGTTGCATTTGGTGTGTTGGAGGTAGAGTGTGAGGAGAGTTGGGTCTGGTCTCTACAGCAGTTGCGCAACATTATAGGTACAACCTCAGGTTTAGTTATACACACAGATGCTTGCAAGGTTTTAGAAATTGCAGTAGAAATTGTATTCCCTGGAGTGGAACATAGGGAATGTATGCGACACCTAGCGCAGAATTTTAAAAATAAATTCAAAGGCAAAGTTTATGATGAGAATCTATGGCCAGCATCATACACATGCAGCTTGAGGAAGCATGAGCACCATTTGAGAGTGTTGTATGCTCATAATCCTTTGGTGAAGGAGTAGATGGATGAGCATCATGGAAAGTGAAGGAAATATGCCCTAGAGGCAATAATAAAGTTGTTATTTATATTTCCTTATATCATGATAAATGTTTATTATTCATGCTAGAATTGTATTAATTGGAAACTTAGTACATGTGTGAATACATAGACAAAACAGAGTGTCCCTAGTATGCCTCTACTTGACTAGCTTGTTTATCAAAGATGGTTATGTTTCCTAGCCATAGACATGTGTTGTCATTTGATGAACAGGATCACATCATTAGAGAATGATGTGATGGACAAGACCCATCCGTTAGCTTAGCATTATGATCGTTAAGTTTTATTGCTATTGCTTTCTTCATGACTTATACATGTTCCTCTGACTATGAGATTATGCAACTCCCGAACACCGGGGGAACACCTTGTGTGCTATCAAACGTCACAACATAACTGGGTGATTATAAAGATGCCCTACAGGTGTCTCCGAAGGTGTTTGTTGGGTTGGCATAGATCGAGATTAGGATTTGTCACTCCGTGTATCGGAGAGGTATCTCTGGGCCCTCTCGGTAATGATCATCACTATAAGCCTTGCAAGCAATGTGACTAATGAGTTAGTTACGGGATGATGCATTATGGGACGAGTAAAGAGACTTGCCGGTAACGAGATTGAACTAGGTATGTTGATACCGACGATCGAATCTCGGGCAAGTAACATACCGATGACAAAGGGAACAACGTATGTTGTTATGCGGTTTGACCGATAAATATCTTCGTAGAATATGTAGGAGCCAATATGAGCATCTAGGTTCCGTTATTGGTTATTGACCGGAGATGTGTCTCGGTCATGTCCACATAGTTCTCGAACCCGTAGGGTCCGCACGCTTAACGTTCGATGACGATTTGTATTATGAATTATGTGATTTGATGACCGAAGTTTGTTCAGAGTCCCGGATGAGATCACGGACATGACGAGGAGTCTCGAAATGGCCGAGACGTAAAGATCGATATATTGGAAGGCTATATTCGGACATCGGAAAGGTTCTGAGTGGTTCGGGTATTTTTCAGAGTACTGGAGAGTTACGGGAATTCGCCGGGGAAAGTATTGGGCCTTCAGCCTTAGTGGAAAGGAGAGAAGGGCCACAAGGGGAGGCCGCGCACCCGCCCCATGGGCTGGTCCGAATTGGACTAGGGAGGGGGCGGCGCCCCCCTCTTTCCTTCTCCCTCTCCTACTCCTTCCCTCTCTCCCCTCTTGGAAAAGGAAGGGGACTCCAACTAGGATTGGGAATCCTAGTTGGACCCCCCCTATAGGCGCACCCCTCCTAGGCCGGCCTCCTCTTCCCCCCTCCTTTATATACATGGGAAGGGGGGCACCCCAAAGACACACAAGTTTCTCTTAGCCGTGTGCGGTGCCCCCCTCCACAGTTACACACCTCGGTCATATCGTCGTAGTGCTTAGGCGAAGCTCTGCGCCGGTAACTTCATCATCACCGTCACCACGCTGTCGTGCTGACGAAACTCTCCCTCGGCCTCAACTGGATCAACAGCTCGAAGGACGTCACCGAGCTGAACGTATGCTGATCGCGGAGGTGCCGTGCGTTCGGCACTTGGATCGGTTGGATCGCGAAGACGTTCGACTACATCAACCGCGTTACTAAACGCTTCCGCTTTCGGTCTACGAGGGTACGTGGACACACTCTCCCCGCTCGTTGCTATGCTTCTCCTAGATAGACCTTGCGTGATCGTAGGTAATTTTTTTGAAATACTACATTCCCCAACAGTGGCATCCGAGCCAGGTCTATGCGTAGATGCTATATGCACGAGTAGAACACAAAGAGTTGTGGGCGATAATAGTCATACTGCTTACCAGCATGTCATACTTTGATCCGGCGGTATTGTTGGATGAAGCAACCCAGACCGACATTACATGACCGCGTTCATGAGACCGGTTCTATCGCCGTGCTTCGCACACAGGTGGCTAGTGGGTGTCTGTTTCTCCAGCTTTAGTTGAATCGAGTTTGACTACGCCCGGTCCTTGTTGAAGGTTAAAACAGCACACTTGACGAAAAATTGTTGTGGTTTTGATGCGTAGGTAAGAACGGTTCTTGCTAGAAGCCCGTAGCAGCCACGTAAAACTTGCAACAACAAAGTAGAGGACGTCTAACTTGTTTTTGCAGGGTTTGCTGTGATGTGATATGGTCAAGACGTGATGATATATAAATAGTTGTATGAGATGATCATGTTTTGTAACGGTTATCGGCAACTGGCAGGAGCCATATGGTTGTCGCTTTATTGTATGAAATGCAATCACCATGTAATTGCTTTACACTACTGCAGGATGCTACTAACGCGACACTATGATCAGAGACCCTTCGACGAAACTGTGTGCGATGCCATAATCGCAAACGGTGGTGTAAAAAAACCATCAAAAAAGGTGCAAAACGTTTGCGATGGAGGATGCATCAAACACGGTTCAGATTTTAGTTGTGTGTGCGATGCAGGGCAAACGGTTCAACTCAATTAACCGTTTGTGATGAGGAGGAACAAAAGAAACGGGCAGCCAGGAGAGGTCGGGTTATCCCCATAATGAGTTATTTATATTTGAAGCCCATGAAGACAAGGAGTGTGGCGCTTCACGAAGGCCCAAAGCCCAGAGGCGGATTAGGGCCTGTAGACATAAACCGCCATATCATATGTAACTTGTGTTATAAGATAAGAAAGGGTAGAAACCGAGCCGGACACGTTTATGAGCCGGCCTCGGGATTATGTAAACCGTCGGGCGTCAACCTGTGTATATAAAGGGACGAACCGGCGGCGGTTTAGGGACAACAAAACAAGAACTCGAGAGCCAGGCATAGCGGATTCGCTCCCTGGTCATCGAAACCCTAGCAATTCCACAACAACTGGATTAGGCCTTTACCTTCACCGCAAGGGGCCGAACCAGTATAAACTCCCTGCGTCCTTTGTCCGCTTTAACCCCTTTAAGATAACCCGTCGCGATGGCTCCATGACTAAGTCCTTTCACTAGGACATCTACCGTGACAAAACCACGACAATTGGCGCCCACCGTGGGGCTATCGCACGATGGTTTCAAGTTCTTAGAGGGCAGCTTCGAAGGGCTCAAGGGATACGCTGTAGGCCGGATGACTAAGAGTCATCGCAGCAAGCTCTACATCGACGACGCAGGCTGGGGCCCCGAGGCCGGTTCAATTGAGTACGGGTACCGGGTCCCCTTCGGCGGCATTCACGTTTTCATTGGCAAGATCGACGAACCGGGCCCTGAGCCGGACATCTGCACCGACATCGTCGAAACGGCTCAGCGTGCGAGACCCGCCCGGGTTCAGCCTGCCATGAAGCGTTCCTTCGTGGGAGTCATCCACGGAGCGGAATCTGAGGTTACATCGACATCTGGTGGTGAGACCGTCGTTTACTCTGATGATGAATCATTGACCGGAGAGACCGAGTCATTGTACCAGTTGCAAGATGGCCGGATTGGGGGCTGTTCCGATGGCGACAATATTCCTGACCCCTTCGATCCGCCAAGCCGGGTTGCGATCTTCATGACTGGTACGCAGCCGACGCACCACTCTTCGACCGTAGCGGCGATGGTTTCCGGATCAGTAGTGGCGGCGGCAGCCAGGGCAGGAGGCCCTGTGCGACCGCCGGCTCAGGTTTTGTCCGACTTATTTGACGCTTTGGCAACGCTGCTAGCGGAAGTTAACCCAGCGAATCAAGATGAGCATAACGCGGAAACCGCGAAGGTGAAGGATCAGATAACTCAAGCCAAGGCAGACCTGGTAGCCAAGGATACCAGGATAGCGGCAGAGCGGGCCGAGTTGGAGGCACAGGCTTACCGGCTTATGTTGGATCAGAGCGCGTCAAACAAGGTCATGAGGAGAAGGTACCGGTCTCACGTGCCTCCGGTTTATGAGGCCAGGAATCTCTTTAATACCCCAGGAGCAGGATCCAGTAATCAGCCAGTGGTAAACCGGGTGGAGGCACCTGGAACGGGGGCGCCGGTTCAGCCACGTCTGATAGATCCGCCTCGTCAGAACAACGTCCTGTCATAGCACGCCCCAACACCACCAGGTCATTACTCTAACCCGTTGGATAACATTGTTGCCGCCGCTTCACGATTGGCAGCTCTTCCGATCGAAGGCGAGTCTCCAGTAGCAGTTGAGACACGACGGGCTAGGGAGCTTCTTCAAATGGCCTTGACTCAGCAGCAGGCTTATTCGTACAGTCGCGAAAGGATTCATTCCACTCCCCGCCCGAGCCGGAGTTACAGCAGGCGCATTGATGAACCGGCTGTGTCAAGCAGTGCGCTGAACCATAATCCGCCTCGTGGCCATAACCCGGCGGGTGGTGGTGTTGACGCTCAGAACATGGTGGACCAAGGAAGGGCACGTCGAGAAGCCGAGTTAGCGGCGCAGTACGCGGCCTGTCAGCTTACTCCGGTTCGTCCAACAACCTCAGTGGAGCCAGGAGTTACCTCCAGTTCTTTGGGAGTGCCGTGTCTCACCCCAGCTTTGCGTAATGTATGGCTACCCAAGGATTTCAAGGGTCTGCGTAAAGTGCCCAATTACACTGCCGATTTATCCCCTGAGTCATGGGTTGAGAGCTATGAGATGGCGATGGAGATGCTGGATGTAGATGATGCGGCATGTGCTAAATACTTCACCATGATGTTGGAGGGGACAGCTCGCACTTGGTTGAAAAACTTACCAGCTAACTCCATTGGGTCATGGGCCGAGTTAAGGGCCCGGTTCATTCAGAATTTCAAAGACACGTGCAAGCAGCCCATGTCAATTGTGGACTTAGCTGCCTGTGTCCAAGAGGAAGGGGAGTCAACAACCCATTGGGTGCGCCAGGTTTCAGAAATTTTGCATTCCTCGGACCGCATCAACGCTGATACAGCAGTTTTAACGTTGGAAGGCAATTGCCGGTTTGCACCTCTGAAGTTAAAGTTGGGACGACTCAAACGTCACTGCAATGACATGGGGACGCTTATGGCAGCTCTGGTGAAATATGCCGACTCTGATAGTACCAAGGACCCTGAGTCTGACGATGATAAGACAGGAAAGGGAAAGAAGAGCGGCAACACCAAAGGGCAGCAGCATAACCCGGCGGGTCATGGAAACAGCGGTAAGCGTAAAGCGGATAACAACTTAGATTTTGTGGCTAATACCAACACGCAGGATAATGGTCAGCGTAGTAAGGGTAAACTGCACCCGCGTGGTGGAGGATCAGGTCCCAATCCTGAGCGCCTGTCTCACCTGTTAAACCAGCCTTGCCCAAAGCACTGGTCGCCGGAGAAGCCAGCCACACACCTCTGGAAGGATTGTTTTATTATGCGGGAGTTCAAAAATTCAGATTTTTTCGGTATGATCATGGACCAGCCGGCGGTTCAGGCCCCGGATCTCATGGGCCGGGTTATGGTGGAGGCAGTTCCGGTTCAGGATTTCACGGTAATCAAAGCGGACATGGCAATCAAGGCAATCAGGACAACCGGGGTGGTTATAATCATCAGGGGAATCAGCAGCAACAGCAGCAGTCGGGTTACCAGAGCAACCCGAAGCAGTTGAATAGTGGGCAGTACCATGTCTTCACCACGAGCCTGTGCAAGCGCGATCAGAAGCTTCATAAAAGGGTAGTGAACTCCGTTGAACCGGCGGTGCCCCGTTACTTGTGCTGGTCTGAACAGCCCATTGTGTGGAGTCGAGAGGATCATCCGCCCCGGGTTGATAATCCGGGTCATCTAGCATTGGTGGTGGCGCCTCAGGTTGGAGGATATAAGTTCACCAAGGTACTCATGGATGGAGGGAGTAGTATCAATATCCTTTATTATGAAACCTTCCGTCGCATGGGGTTAACAGATAAAAATCCTAAACCGTCAAACACCGTTTTTCATGGTGTGGTGCCTGGTAAATCGGCGTATCCAGTTGGTAAGATAGCTCTGGAGGTTGCTTTTGGAGATGAGCATGACTCGAGATCAGAAACATTGACTTTTGAAGTGGTGAAGATCAAGAGCCCATATCATGCCCTGTTTGGACGGACGGCTTATGCCAAGTTCATGGCAAGGCCCTGTTATGTTTATCTGCAGCTCAAGATGCCGTGCCATAAGGGGACCATCACAGTACATGGGAGCCGCAAGATCGCTTTAGAAAGTGAAGAAGGTGATGCAGCCTATGCTGAGTCAGTTTGTGCGACAGAGGAGTTGAAGTTCTACAAAGACAATGTTGATCCGGCGGATATGACTTCTTTGAAGAAGCCAACCACAAAGCATGATCCGGCCTTGAAGTTTAAATCGGCTGATGAGACTAAGCTTGTTGATTTTGTTCCTGGCAATTCATCCCAGCAGTTTAGCATCAGCGCTAACTTGGATCCGAAATAGGAAAACACGCTCATCGAGTTCATCCGTGAGAACCGGGACATCTTTGCATGGAAACCTTCTGACATGCCAGGAGTACCGAGGGAATTCGCTGAGCACACTCTTAATATTGATCCCAAGTTTAAGCCGGTCAAGCAATTCCTCCGTCGCTTCAATGAAGAAAGACGCAAGGCCATTGGTGAGGAGGTAGCCAGGCTCTTGCACTACAAAAAAAGACACATCCGTGACATTTTGGGCCGAACGAATTTTTTTTCTGTCATACTTATGACACTTCTATGACGATAATTGTGACAAAACCCGGTATCATCATAGATGTGGTGGGGTCCTACTTCTATGACAAAAAATCATGACAGAAAATGGGCTTTTCGTCCTGGGCGGGCCGGAGACGCAGCTGCATGACATTCTTTGGGCCGTCCATGACGGAAAAAACCGTGGTAGAAGCGAGGGCGCGGAAAATATCGGGGAGTCCCCGGTTACGGTGGGTGGTCGGGGGCCGAGCGATGCGCGTTTCTCTCGTACGTACGTGCGTGTGTGCGAGGCGTTGGGCTCTAACTGAACCCGAGCGAGGCGTTGGGCTCTAACTGAACCTGAGCAATTGCACTGCAGGCTACGCGTTACTGAACCCGAGCGATCGATCGATGGCTGTTAACTGAACCCGATCGAGCGATTCCTTCGCTACTGCTGCTAACTGAAGCCAATCGATGCTGCCTCTGGATGAAAAGTGAGCGTTGCTGGGGGGTTTTGGATGAACAGTTCCTGGTGGGGGTGGATGAACAGGACCCCGATCGTTCGAGCCGGTTGGGGCTGGATGAACAGGACCCCGTGGAGGGTAGGATGAACAGGACCACCCCGTGGAGGGCAGGATGAACAGTAGACGGTGGAGGGCAGGATGAACAGTAGCCCGTGGAGGGGTGGTTGAACAGGAGCCCGTGGAGAGGGCTGCTTGAACAGTAGCCGGTGGAGTAGCGCACGGTGGAGGCTGGATGAGCAGGAGCCCGTGGATGAACAGTCGCAGGTGGAGGCTGGAGGAGGTCGACGGTGGATGAACAGTAGCCCGTGGAGGCTGGAGGGGGTCGACGGTGGAGATGAACAGTATCCCATGGAGTCCCGTTTTGCGGTACGCCACACCCCTCCCGATGAACAGGACCCCCGTTTCGACCATAGCGCTCCAACACAAGTCTGTTTCCTCCGTTTTGCGGTACGCCACACCCCTCCCGATCAACAGGACCCCCGTTTCGACTGTAAGAGGTTCGTTTCCTCCGTTATGCGGTACGCCGGACCCCTCCCGATGAACAGGATCCCGTTTCGAATGTGGCCGGTCGAACACAAGGTCGTTTCCTCCGTTCTGCGGTACTCCAGGCCTCGTTTCCATCAGCTGTTCCATCCAAGCCGGTTGGCTCCCACGCGTTCTGTTTCCTCCCGATGAACACGACGCATTTCGTTGGCTCCCCATGAACACGACGACGACGTTGTTTCTCCGTTCCGACCCAGCCATGTACACGAGCCCTGGTCGTACGTACGCGCGAGTAGGCGTTCGAGACCCCACCCGTATGTACGTTCATGGTCGTATTTACTTTCTTGCACCCTGGCCGCTGTACGTACGTGTACATGCTACGTGCGCGCCTCTACTATGACACGTGCGCGCCTCTACATCGACCAGTATGTACGTACACGTTCGCGACCAGAATGAGAACGCTACGTACGCTTCGACCAGGTGGGTCCCAAGTGTCACGCACTTCCTTGCGTGTGAAGATGTAGCTGGTGGGTCCCAGCAGCCAGGGGGAAACATTTTTTTCGCGAAATATGGTGGCCCGTCCGGTGGGTCCCTGCTATCAGCTGGAGGAATAATTAT
Organism: Triticum aestivum; assembly: GCF_018294505.1. Classification (NCBI taxonomy): domain Eukaryota; kingdom Viridiplantae; phylum Streptophyta; class Magnoliopsida; order Poales; family Poaceae; genus Triticum; species Triticum aestivum. The sequence continues at coordinate 222,780,239 of NC_057808.1, forward strand.
TTTGCGCGTAATAAGGAGGCACTTCCTTGCTGCGGCCGTGGACCCAGCTGTCAGCCTCTCCACATACAGTCCACGTCCGATGGAAGCCGTTCCTTGACCACGTTGACCACGCCGCGCTGAGAGCACCAGGGCGGTGGACGACGGCGAGGCCTAGGAAGGGGACGACGCGGAGCCGGGGAAGACGCGACAGTGGAAGCCCACGTGGAGAGGAGTACGAGGGTTCACTGGTTCGGCTGCGGTGTGAGGCTGTCGTCGTCGCAGGGCCCGGCCAGTGGTGGGAATAGTAGGGGGCGATGAGGCCTCCGCGACAGCACAGCCGGCCACGGGAGGCAGGAGCATGCGGCACGACCGGCGCTGCTTTGGGCGGCTGGAGCAACAAGACCAGAGGTTGAAGAAGCACTACGACTGTTGGATGGACATCGTACGGTCACTGGAGCTAGAATCATGCATATTGACTAAGTTGACAAAGCCCTCCGTCCCCGTCAACTTAGTAGGCCCACAAGTCAGCCTGCCACTATACTGGGTCCCAGCTAGCAGGGGGAGTATTCATTTTTTTGTGCGTAATAAGGACACACTTCCTTGCGTGCGAAGATATAGCTGGTGGGTCCGAGCTGTCAGCGGCGGTAACGTTTTTTTCACGAAATACAGAGGCCCTTTCGGTGGGTCCCAGATGTCAGGTGGAGGAATCATTATTTTGCGCGTAATAAGGAGACATTTCCTTGCATGCGGCCGTGGACCCAACTGTCAGCCTCTCCACGTACAGTCCACTTCAGATGCATGTCGGTCGTTGACCACGTTGACCAGGCCGCGCCGAGAGCACCAGGGCGGTGGACGACGGCAAGGCCTAGGAAGGGAACGACACGGAGGCAGGGAAGACTCGGCAGTTGTTTCCCACGCGTAGGGGAATACGACTGTACGAGGGTTTACTGGTTCGTCTGCCGTCGCCGGAAAATAACAGCAGGTGTGGGTGAGTAGAGGGATGGCTAGGCTAGCGATGGGAGTACATTGGGGCGGTGAGGCCTGCGCGGCAGCACAGCCGGCCGCGGGGAGGAGGGAGCAGGCAGTCCCGATGGCGCTTGTTTGAGCGGCTGGAGCAGGAAGAGCAGAGATTGAAGAAGCACGACGGCCGTTGGATGGACATCCAACAGTCACTGCTTGTGTGTCAACCTTTTTTTTAGGAAAGCCACAAATCTGTGGAAAACAGCATACAACCCATCTGCCATTATTTCTAATAATTTACAGCCCATTTGCTAATTCTTAAGGTTTTTTTGTAGCCCATATTCTTTTTGTTAGCATTACAACCCATATTGTGGCCACGGTTAAAAAATTATACGAAATTTTGCATATTTCGGTGCCGTCCGAACTATTTTTAATCCCGAAATTTTGAGTCACATTCAAACTGATTTTAAAAATAAATGTATATCAATATAAAATGCAACAAATTCTCCACGCATAAAAATTAATGCAATTTAAAATCTTGAAATGAAAAAAGAAATTTGAAACTAATTGCCGGTTTGATGTGTTTTATAAATGTACATCCCATTTCTCATTACTGATAGGCCATTTTCTCGTCCAGCCGAATGAAGCTCTCCTTATCTTGAAAGATTTGCAGCCCAACAGGCCTGACAAAGCGACTTACTTGGCAAATCACAAAAAAAAACTGGGCTAGCCATTTTCAGAAAGAAAAAAAACTACTGGGCTGGTCTGTGGTAAACATAAAAGAGAAGGCTGTCTAGACAGTCCAGAGTGCCCCGCACAGCCCAGTTGACACCCTGCTTCCGTCTCAAAAACAAATTAGATAAATGCCACTCCAATTATGGCGATTCATAAAAATGCCACTGCAATTTCCAAACTTTGAAAAATGCCACTGCAATTTTTGCAAACTTTGGAAAACGCCACTGCAATTTGCAAACTTTGAAAAACGCCACTCCAGACTTCGAAAAATGCCACTGGAAATGGCATGAAATGGCATTTTTCAAAGTTTGGAAATTGAAGTGGCATTTCTCGGAAACACCAGATTTGGAGTGGCATTTATCAAATTAACCCCTCAAAAATAACTGGGCGAGCTGCTGGGTCCCTGGTGTCAGCCGCTCGTTGTGCAATTCTCTCGTTTATTGACTATGTTGACAATTGCATGAGACCCAGATGTCAGAAATCCATTAGGAGGAGCCATTTTTTTATTGGCTTGAAATAAGGAGGCACTTGCTTGCGTACTGCCATGACCTTGGCGGGTCCCTGCTGTCATCCTCTCCACGTACAATCATCTCCTGATTGTGTACGCGTCAACTTAGTAGGCCCACAAGTCAGCCTCTAAACCCGTGGAGGACAAATACAACCCATTTAAAAAAATAACAGCCCATTCCATACGTTCAAACGGGAAGTTCAACATTCAGAGCAAAGTAACAGGTTTGATCCACATATAGAGTACTGAACTTCCACGTTGACAACCATCATAGCCAAGTTAACTATCTACTCCCACTAATACTCTAGTAGCGTACAGGTACTAACTAGACGATGCCGGCCGCCATCTACGGTACACGCTAAACGCCGGCACCGGCGTCCTCCGCCTCTCCTCGGACTTGCCAGAGGTGCGATAGGGCGCGTTGCACGCGCGCGTTGGCCCTTTCCATGCCGGCGTGGTCCACCGAAGCTTCGGCTTCTAAGCGGGAAACCCACTTGACGAGCTGGTAGTAAAAATCGGCGTCACAAACGCATGCGTGCCCGACAGCCTCCAGGGCTATTTGCCAGGCACCGGCCTCCACGTAGTTGGCCCAGTTGCGGGCGCTCTGCTCGCGACTCAGAGCATCGGTGCGTTGCTGCTCCATGTCCCGCTGGCGGCGCAAATCGGCGATACGCTGCTCCTCCGCCAAGCGGTCACGCTCCAACAACTCCTGCTCCTCCGCTAGGCGGTCGTGCTCCAACAACTCCTCGATCTCCGCATTGCCATCTAAAGACCGATAGAATGCCTCCTCCCTCCGTCTGCCTTCCGGTGAAAAACCGAACACTAGTTCCGGCAGTGACCGCCTCCGGTGTCGCCTATCGCAGATAGGCGGGGGCATGGCGGACGTGGCGAGAGCGAGGATAAGTGGCGAGCGACGTCGGGCCGGTGGGGGCTTATGAGGATAGGGCCAGTTGGGTGATGGTGCCACCGGAGAAGCCCGGGAAATAGTAATTATAGGCGAAAGGTAGGCGAACTAGCGTGTCGCGGGAAACGCGACGGTTATCGCGGTCATCGGAATTCAATGCATAAGCAGGCATGGCTTAGCGCGCCAGCTTGCCGTGGAAAACTAGAAAAACTGAAATTATGACTTTGCCATCCTGTCCCTTCAGTTGTGCGTCCCGTCCGTGCTGGGTCGCACGCCGGCATGAAGGTCAAACGAGTGCACTCGAATCATCCAGATGAGGTACTCCCTCCTTGTCAAAAATGATTCCACCACTCATCATCTACCTTGGTTGGTTAGATTTTTGAATTAAGCCCTGCAAACCGGAAAGGAGGTAGTACGTGCGTGATCCGCTATTTATTCATGTAGGATCGAGTAGGTCGTTTTTTGAATTGAGCCCTGCAAACCAGAAAGGAGGTAGTACGTGCGTGATCCACTATTTATCCGTGTAGGATCGAGTAGGTCGGATAGTGTACGTGTAGGATCGAGTAGGTCGGATGGTGTACATGTACGATCGCATTAGCTGATGAACGCTCGCTGGGAGATAAGGCATTTGCGAACGTTTTTGCTGGCAGTTTCTTCAGATTCGCATGGCATTTTCTTCAGAGCAGCTTGTCAGTTTCTTTAGAGGTAGGCATTTTTATTAAAAAAACTACCACTTCGGATCTTGCGTCGGAACTAAAACTGCCAGGAGCGCATTAGTAGGCTAGCTAGTGATCGATCAGTAACTTGTAAACACTGAGCGAACAGAAATAAGGAACTGTTAGTAACTTGTAAACACTGAGAACACAAAAATAAGGATCATGCTCTGCACAGCAGTAAGAGCCGATCCGTTCAAAATGTTCGGACGAGACTCACAGGCCTGGCATTGTAATATGTTCACATTAGTAGCCCAAATTCAAAACCAACTAGTACGATTCCCATACATAAGATCAACATGTTACTGCATCTCAATGATTCACAGATCATATATAAATAAATATGTAGCTCCAAAAGCAAAGATCTAGAAAAAACATCTGTTCTTCCTACTAACATGGATGCATCTCTTGGCCAACGTTCAGTACAGACTGAAAGACAAATTTGTTTGTGAAGTCTACAATTCCTCTTGCAAATGTAAGTGGTTTCACCAACAGCTGGAACCATGAGAATGAAGCACACATGATGGAGGAACATCCGCTGCAATATGATTTGGTCTTCTCTCGATCACACGTCGAGACTATTTTTGGAATACAAACTTTAACTTAGGCAAAATGATGCCCATTGTATAATAACACCAAAGCAATGAAGCACCTAGTGTTGGCCAATAAATAGTACAATACTACTTTTCTGCAGTCCATGAAGTGACTATCCAATCTTCCTGTGTCTATTTTCAAATGGCACTGCATGCAGTGACTATACTATTCTCTTGTGCAGTTCAAGCAAAATTGCAGTCACTTTGTGTGTTTGCCAAATAGCAACGGGCAGACATCTTTGTCTGCACAGATATCAAGCAGCTAGTAAACATATACCCCACCTTGTATTTTTTATTTAAACATGTCTCTTCCGCTTAGCATCTGTCATGTTTTGCACTGGGCAATTTGATACAGTCATGTTTTGCCCTGGACAATTTCATACTGAATTGATTTGCTGGTTCAGAGCAGAAATATAGCGCATATTCTTCATCAGACCAAGGATATCCATGTTCGCAGTGATGGAAGAGGTGAAATCGATACAACCGAAATTGAGCATCTAATCATTGAATCCTGTCCTGCACCTCCAATGTAGGTCCACCCTGCCAATAAATTCACATGCAAACCACTTGTATTACTATCTAATGACAGTACAAAAAGAGTAGCAAGATAGTAGCAAACCATGTACCTTCGTAATGAACAGCTCATAGTGCCACCAATTGGATATAAAGGTTTGGAAGAAAACATGCTCCTAATGTTGAACCAGTTGGACTTTTTGTGCAGTTCCACTAAAATCGAGCATCCCTGTTTGCATAGATATTGAAAGTGTGATTACTATAAAAGCGGCACTAGTTGAAGCATAGACTCACAAATATAAGCATTCCAATTTCTTAATGGGAAAAGGTAGCAAGACTGTTTCTAACCACCTGTTTGAAGGAATAAATAAGGCAACAACGGCTGATGTCAGAAAGGCATATATAGTTCTTTCTGAAAGAATGATCGATTCCTGACCTTTCCTCTTCTTTTAAGCATATTTTGTGCAGTTCAACTAAAATAAAATGCCATCACCGCCTTGACAATTCAGTGACACTGTACAAAAGGAAATGACTTAACATTACATCATGATGTCAGGTATGTAGTCGACAGGCATTAGAGACAAACATACAGACCTCCTCCGATAACATAATGAACATTAATTTTAACAAAGGTGTGACTAGCTTTACCGGGATAATTTGAGTGAACTCTACACCCTCTGTTCCTTAATATAAGACGTTTTCGCAGTTCAATTTAAAGTACCCAAACGTTTAGTATTTAGAAAAATAGGTAGTAGTTTTCTTGAGCACATATCTGGGAAAGCTTGCCACACTTTATATATGTCCATACGCTAATGCAACACCATTTGAATAGTACAAATATACACTAATCCAGTGGCTAGTGCAACAGTAGAGTAGTTATTTTATTACAGGGTACAGTACAATGGTTTTACTGAACAGATTTCCATAAGCTCTAGCACTGGAAGATTTCTATAAGAATTAACAATACAAAATGTAAAGGTAATAAGTTTCAACATTGGTATACTAGTTGTGCAAGAGCATTAAACCAAATACAAAATTCTGAAGGTAACTAGCATTATTAACTAATGACAGTATTAAAAAATTGCAAACCATGTACCTTCAAGGTAAATATCATTTCGAACTCGAATGGACATGAAAAATTGCTATCCCAATCTTGATAATCAATCAAACATAAAAACTTGATCGAACGAATTAATACAATAGCCAAAGGAGGAGGTGCCCACTCTTGACCTTTCCTCTTGTCTTCATAATTTTTTGTGCAGTTTAACCAAAATAAAATGACATCAGCGCCTTGGCATTTTGGTGACACTGTACAAAAAAATTGACTTATCTCATGAAAGTGAGGTATGTAATCTATAAGCATTAACAGTGCAAAAATCTGAAGGTAGTAACAAGTTTCATCGTTGGTATACTGGCTGTGCAACAACATTAGAATGCCTTAGCTGAAAAATCTTTAATACGACCACAATCAACAGCTAACCCTGAAATAATCCAGAGACATTAAATGGCATTACTTAAATTTATCGGTGGCATTAGACTGAATGCGGCATTAGTTAAATGTGGCATCACTTTAGCAGTAGCATTGGTTGACTTTACCGCTGGCGTTATACTAATAGAAAAAAATTGGCAATAAGAGCATGGAAGACCCATTCGGACAGTGGGCGCACCAGTACGATGTACCTCCACGGACGCTTAGAGTGGTGAGGGAGGTATGGTTGCCCAGAGCAACAAATATCCAGGCAGCATATGTGGATGACGTCCCATTTTTGTTCTCTTTAGCCACCTTTTTCCTATGTGAGGACAACAAACCGATCGACCTGGTCATTCTCTATTGCGTTGTCATGCCTTTCTACCCTTCTTCAACCAAGAGACACGAGACTCGTTCCTTAGCTACTGATTTTCCCCTTTTTAACCTAGACGCGGGTTCGATGCCTACTCTCTTGGACAGTACAGTCTCCCTTCCTTTCCTTATTCAACCCAGACATGGATTAGTCTACATGAAGTAGGGTTTCCTTTAATAGTGCAAATTAAGGTTTTCGTCTGCATGACCAGCAGAGCAGAGGACAGGAAATTGGGAAGATGGTGGAGTGGAAAAAGATCCACATGCAGTGACAGTGGCGGAGCCAGCTCAAGTTTAGAGCCTGGGCAAGATCTAAGTGCTACCAAATTAATTTGTTTTTGCCTAAACAAAATTCCACGCTCGTGGCAGATGGGGCAATAGAACAAGGGTATGGTTCGAAAAGAGGTAGCATACCTGAGGGTCGGCGGGAAGTGGCTTCGCTCGTGGTCGTCGTCCTCCGCATGCACTACGACAGTGAGCTTGGGGACGGAGGCCATCCCGCGCGTGCGCTAGGTCTGAGAGGACGGCCTTGTCGTCAGTGCGTGACCTCGCTCACCGACGACGAGTGCGTCAACGCTGCACGTCCTTTTCTTCCCCGGCGGATCTGAGACCACCGGTGAGGAGGGAGAGAGAGGCCATCTTTTTTAGATCTAGAGAGAGGGTGATAGTGTGAGAAGCAAGTGGGCAGCCCATAACAAGAAAGCTCTGAAGCTCCAGCCTATATATCTTTTTTATACTACTAGTACTAGAGGTGGAGTAGTGGTAGAGTAGTTTATATTTTCTCTGCAAAAAGTACCAGTTAGTCGTGCTTTAAAACTGAACGGCACGCCATTAAAAAAATAAAGTCGATAACTAATGCGGCACCTTGGGCCAACGCGGCTAGATAGCATTTTGCACGAGAAATTATACACCATGTTTCGTTGACATGTGGTCCCGTTCCAACATGTCAGTGAGACGACAGCGAGTCCTTTTGTACAATTTCTGAAAGGACGTGTAGGCCGGGGCGCCTCTTCGTGTACCGTGGCAAACTGGCAACCGTCCACTGACTCTTCGCCTTTCCCTCTCGATTTGGAACTGCTGTCGCACGCTCTTCTTCCCTCCTCCATTTGCCTTCACCCTTCCTTCTGCCATTGTTTGATCGGCTTCTCCATGGAGGGAACAAGCCGGAAACGACCCCGTTATTCTTGCCCCGATCTGAAGATGACGTGGTGGGGGAACTCATTGATCGGTGTGACGTCATCACCTCGGCTAGCATGGCAGGTTCATTCAAGAACATTCTCGACTCAACTAATAACATCATTACAAGGAACCCAAGGGTCCAGGAGTGGTTTGATCTCCCCTATCTTCTTCACCGTGACCCTGCTGACTGGCGCGGGGACGAGGGAAGCCTCGCCTTGTGCAAGTTGATGCCGCTTGATAATGATACGTATGATGTTAAGATGCCATCGCTTGAGGGCAAGGCTTGGGCAAGCGCAAATGGAGATTGGGTTGCTTATATTGGGTACAATTGCGAGTGGGAACTTGTGAATGTGTACACTCGTCAGCGGATTCCACTTCCAAAAATCTCCGAGTGCCCTGAGGTTGAGCACACAGATGATCTACGTACGTTCAAATATGATCATGGTGACTGTCGTCTATGGAAGATAGCAATTTCTCGAGTTCCCAACCGCTCTTGGAATTACAAGAACTATCAAGTTGTTGCTATCTTCGACAAGCTTGTTGCCGTCCTTCGTGGTTCGACTGGATGGATATTACTCAAAAATCAGTTTCTATACACGGATGTGTACTGTGATGCAATTGAATACGAGAGTCTTGTGTTTGCTGCCACCACTCGTGGCACTATTTTTGCATGGGATCCTCGTAGTTTCGGTAAGTTTGTCTTCCACCGTAATTATAATTGTTTCATCCACATGCATGCGAGTTAGCAAGTTTCCCTTCTCTACTAATTAACCTTCTTCCTGTGTTTCCAAGGTCCTGTGAACATTCCACCGCCTATACTTGAAAATTTTTATAACCAAGGGGGAGATGAAGATGGTGATGATCACGAGCATGAGGACGAGGAGGGCCCATGTACTCAGTGGCGCCTGGAAACTTCCGATGGATCACCCCTTCTTGTCTGTATACAGCCCACTGCTGATGTTACTACTGAGGGAGCAGGTGTTGTCTCCCATGGTCGCACTCTCCGGACCTATTCCAACGCCCGTTGAATTGTATTCGGGATGGATACTAGTGTGCTAGCGCCAACACCTTCTGCCTGGTACAGTATTGATAGTCTTGGAGCAAACTCGCTCTTCCTTGGACAAAACTATCCAATGATAGTGAAAGGCGATCCAACTGCTGTTGACACAACATTACTACCATTTATGAGAAGCAACTGTATCTATACGTCGGACATTGCGTTGGTTCCCTACCCTGGTCCTGATATAGTAGGCCGCTTCAGCCTTGATGATCAGTCCTGCGTTGGTCTCGAGATTGACAGTAGCTGGCTCTTCCGAGAGAATCGCTTGTGGTTCAAAGCAAGCGTTTCCAACGCCGAGGATTAGTTGAGTTGAAGTTCATTTCATTACTTGTTATTTGTTGTGTGATGAAAACTTTAGTATTTGCTAGAATGTTTTGTTGGAAATAATCTACAATCCAACATGTATCCTCGTTGTCGTTGTGTGTTGATGACTTGTTGTATTTAATGAATGGTACATTTCAGTTGCAAATGCATGTCATAGACTCAATTTATGAATGGTTTTCGAGTCACTTATTGGAGTGTGATTACCGTAGTAGTATAGCCAGCATCCGGTTAGTATATGAAGTTACCACATCACATAGAACCAACCTAATACTGGAGTATGCTAGCCCTCCACCGGCGCGCTGCTTCAAATGGCGGAGGAAGTGAGAGGTCGCGTCACCTTGTGTCCAGATCTGAGATGCCACGTGTACCAGATGAATGACTCCAAGTTTGACCACCGTGATGCTAGGTGCGAGCCCAGGAACACTGTTGGAGAGACCCCCCTCATAATTTTCCTACATTGGTCGTTTGATTCATAGGATAGAATGCTATAGGATTTTTTCCTATGTAATCATGTTTTAATTGGCAATCTAGCATCCACTCCAACTTTTGTTTCACTTCCTTTGTTCCTACGAAGAGAGTACTTGCTCTAAATGATGTGCCGCTGCAAGAGCCGCCTATATTTATTAACCATGCTCTAAAAAGGTGGACCAGCTTTGGCTATAGTAGTACTGTACTAGGTTAGTAGGTGACCTTGCGCTTGGCTCTTCTCCTCTTCCGGAAGTCGAACAATAATGATGGTACTACAGTAGTACTTCTGGCAATCTGACACCAAATGAACTGCTGCACTACAAAAGTTTCTCCTCGTGCTGCGAGCCACCGCGCACGCGTTGGCGAGGGAGAAGGCGTAGTAAGCAAGCTTCTCGTCGTTCTGCGAGTTGACGGGACACATCAAAGTTATTTGTTAGTACTCTCTTCAAAAAGGGCCGACCATGTCCATGGCTACCATCCCGTGCTCTATCATTGAGTACATGCACTATTCATGTGCCATCGAGGAGAAAAAATATTGCGTAGTACTAGGTGCCATCGAAGTGCACGACTCACTTACACACTACATATCTCCATTTTCTTGCATGACACGCCACCTTGATGCTAGATTTCCCGCGTGTCATGGAGGCATATAGTATGATTTTGTAAAATGGAGGCATATAGATGTCCCGCGTGTCGGCAAAAGGATGAACAAAGCTCATGTCTTAAATGAAAGAGCGGAAGAACATAGATTCCCGACGACCGAGAAGGAGCAACAAACCTCGGGGTGGAGCGTCTGCACTCATAATATTTTATATTATTCAGCGATATAAAATCAACCAAATCTCTCCACGTTCGTATACCATTCTATAGTATGAAAATAACTTTGAACGTAAGCCATTGATTCACTCTATCCAATGTTCATAGTTGGAAAATCCAAACAAAACCAAGCATTGGATCAACTCTTTTTTCGAGATCAACTCTTTTAGCACTTACTTCCTGCCCACCTAGCCCACCTATATATCCGCTCACGTGTGATGACCACAGGAGCTATCCACTCAGATTGTATGTTAAAAAAATAAAGGTCGATAACTAATGCGGCACCTCGGGCCAACGCGGCCAGATCGCATTTTGCACGAGAAATTACACACCATGTTTCGTTGACATGTGGTCCCGTTCCAACATGTCAGTGAGACGACGGCGAGTCCTTTTGTACAGTTTCCGAAAGGACGTGTAGGCCGGGGCGCCTCTTCGTGTACCGTGGCAAACTGGCAACCGTCCACCGACTCTTCGCCTTTCCCTCTCGATTTGGAACTGCTGTCGCACGCTCTTCCTCCCTCCTCCATTTGCCTTCACCCTTCCTTCTGCCATTGTTCGATCGTCTTCTCCATGGAGGGAACAAGCCGGAAATGACCCCGTTATTCTTGCCCTGATCTGAAAGATGACGTGGTGGGGGAACTCATTGATCGGTGCGACGTCATCACCTCGGCTAGCATGGCAGGTTCGTTCAAGCCCATTCTCGACTCAACTAATAACATCATTACAAGGAACCCAAGGGTCCAAGAGTGGTTTGATCTCCCCTATCTTCTTCTCCATGACCCTGCTCGCTGGCGAGCGGACGACGGAGACCTCGCCTTGTGCAAGTTTATGCCGCTTGATAATGATACGTGTGATGTCAAGATGCCATCGCTTAAGGGTAAGTCCTGGGCTGGCGCAAATGGAGATTGGGTTGTTTATATTGGGTACAATTGCGAGTGGGAACTTGTGAATGTGTACACTCGTCAGCGGATTCCACTTCCAAAAATCTCCGAGTGCCCTGAGGTTGAGCACACAGATGATCTACGTACGTTCAGATACGATCATGGTGACTGTCGTCCACTGAAGATAGCAATTTCTCGAGTTCCCAACCGCTCTTGGAATTACAAGAACTATCAAGTTGTTGCTATCTTCGACAAGCTTGTTGCCGTCCTACGTGGTTCGACTGGATGGATATTGCTCAAAAATCAGTTTCTATACACGGATGTGTACTGTGATGCAATTGAATACGAGGATCTTGTGTTTGCTGCCACCACTCGTGGCACTGTTTTTGCATGGGATCCTCGTACTTTCGGTACGTTTGTCTTCCACCGTAATTATAATTGTTTCATCCACATGCATGCGAGTTAGCAAGTTTCCCTTCTCTACCAATTAACCTTCTTCTTGTGTTTCCATGGTCCTGTGAACATTCCACCACCTATACTTGAAAATTTTTATAACCAAGGGGGAGATGACGATGGTGATGATCACGAGCATGAGGACAAGGAGGGCCCATATACTCAGTGGCACCTGGCAACTTCCGATGGATCACCCCTTCTTGTCTGTATACAGCCCACTGCTGATGTTACTACTAAGGAAGCAGGTGTTGTCTCCCATGGTTGCACTCTCCGGACCTATTCCAACACCCGTTGCATGGTATTCGGGATGGACACTACTGTGCTAGCGCCAACACCTTCTCCCTGGTACAGTATTGATAGTCTTGGAGAAAACTCGCTCTTCCTTGGACAAAACTATCCAATGATGGTGAAAGCCGATCCAGCTGCTGTTGACACAATGTTACTACCATTTATGAGAAGCAACTGTATCTATACGTCAGACATTTCGGTGGTTACCTACCCTGGTCCTGATATAGTAGGCCGCTTCAGCCTGGATGATCAGTCCTGCGTTGGCCTCGAGATTTACAATAGCTGGCCCTTCCCAAAGAATCACTTGCGTTCAAAGCAAGCGTTTCCAACGCCGAGGATTGGTTGAGTTGAAGTTCATTTCATTGCTTGTTATTTGTTGTGTGATGAAAACTTTAGTATTTATAATGTATCCTCGTTGTCATTGTGGGTTGATGATCTGTTGGATGTAATAAAATGATATGCATGTGATAAACTTACTAAATTTATGAATGGCTATCGAGTCGCTTCTCTGAGTGGGTGCTGCGACGAGGCAAAAAGATATTTTCCGAATACATAATTGTACATGCATTGCAACAGGTTATCGGATGAGGCCAATCAACAATAGTACACTATTTGTACTAGCTTCACATGCTGCACTATCTCTACGTCTACGTACGTAATACAACAAGTTTTAAACTTGAGACCAACCACCCATCCTCACAAAGAACACTTTTTAACCTAGCACAGACTCCAGGAAATTTGGCCACAGTGTGAGGTGGGCCATATGTTAATGTGTTCGTTGTACGTAACCAGCACCTCCAATCCTCGATAGGAGTAGTAGTAGGAGTAGTAGGGTGGCATGGGCCAGAACAAGCCTTCACGTCCAGGAGTACGGCACACGCCACCAGCACGACTTCCATCTAACACCATATTTCTTGGAGTCCGTGCTACAGCAATCTCTTCAACCTCGTCGTTTCTCTAACTCAGCCATCGCGTGGCGGGCGAGGTGGGGGTTTGCCGATAGTCGGTTTCCTCAACCGCGGTCCCACTTGTAAGGCCAACTCCAACGCACGACCCCAAACGGACCTCCGTTTTGCCCGGATTCTGTCCGTTTGGGTAGGGCAATGGGGTCGTGTCCGGGCCATTTCTCGGATGCGGTGGTCGTGCACCGAACGCGCGACCGCATCCCGGTCACATACATATTTCTTTGCAAACACATATCTTTTTTTCATCATTGATTTTTGGAAATACATCACCAAAATTTTGACTAGAAAAGCAAGACCAAAGAAAACAAGAACCACAAGAATACATTTTAGAAGATATCCAACTTCCATAACTGCTCCTGTAAGTTGGATTAGTGCCTTCTCGATGCATTCATTGTTGATCTGCGGAGGCTCGATCTTGCATGCTTATTTCTTCTTCAAGTGTAAAGAAGTAGACGTGTCTAGCCTCTATTCTATCAACAAGTGCACTAGTCTCATCTCTAGCCTCTATGCTAGCTAAAAGTGCTAGAACATCTACTAAATTGCGCTCTATCAATATATCATTGTACTCTTCTTCCCAATACCAAAACTTGCATCCATTCTACACAATAAAATTTTAAGTTAGCACAACTAGTCTAATCCGAGAGCACAACCGAAGATTTGGTCGAGTTCTTCCTCCTTTTGCTGACACGTGGGACATCCAGCATCCAGGTCGTGTCATGCAAGAAAATAGAGTGGTAGGTGAAGCCACGTGATGTGCATCTTGGGTTAAACTGTAAATAGAATCTTACTACTCTTGAGTAACTCCAAAAGCGGCCACCGAAGATCTTTATTGGATTTGTTTTTCATCACCAGCACGTCGAGGTGAAAGATGTGCATGTTCAGTGGGCCCTCTTGCGTTTGCACTGACATGTGGGACCGCATATGAGCAAACAGACGATGGGCTCCGTGCGTCTGCTGGCTGGCTGAGAAGAGAGATAGAGGAGGGCTGAGCACGGACTCCAGGAAATTTGTTCTACGTACTCGATATAGTGAAGTAACCAGCACCTCGATATAGTGGGCTGGCATGGGCCATAACTAGCATTCATCTCTAGCAGTACGGCACACGCCACCCACACGAGTCCCATCTGACACCAATTTTCTTGGAGTCCGTGCTAGCTACAGCCATCTCTTCTCCCTCCTGTTTTCTCAGCCATCGCGCGGTGGGCGGGGTGGGGGTTTGCCGATAGTCAGTTTGCTCAACTGCGGTCCCACTTGTAAGTGAAAATGCAACACAGCACGCATTACCCCTTGAGCGGCGTGCCGGACAAACCGTGTGGGGGTGCGATGCGAACACGTCAGGCTTTTCCTTTTGAACTTGTAACTTGTAAAATTTGGTTCTGCTCCATGGGGCGACCGATAGATAGAAATAACGATTTTCCCTAGAGTAATGAGAAGTTTGGTTCTGGCGTGGTTCATGCATGGAGTACATAGGAAAATTATGAAGTTGATGTGAAAGGTAAGATAATTACTAGTAGTACCATATACTACTACATGGATTTGACGGAAAGATAAAGATACATACGGATCCATCAACGACATCCTCACGCCCTAGTGCACCGGGTCACCAACCGACGTGTGAGGAGCAGCGGCGTTGGCGGCAAGCTCAACGTGCTTCTGAACAATGCCATCCAAGGTTGCCCTGCGGTCCAAGAAGGCCAGCGTCCTATCGTCCTCCTCTTGCATGTAGTAGTCCATGTGGACGATTTGCGCATAGACGTGGGTGATTATGTCGATGGTGTCTTGCTGCGCCAGGTACTGCGCGGCGAGCGCGACCTCGAGGTGGACATTCTCCGGCGCGACGGCGGGCAGTCGCAGGGCCACCAGTGCGTCGAAGAGGTTGTCACCATAGAGACCGTTGAGGGTGGCAGGCATCGCAGATCCTGGGTGCGTGGGCTGGAGGCGTACGTCAAGGTCGTCCGCGAGCTTCTTGACGATGGTGAACTTGTCGAGGAAGCCGACGAGGACCTCGTCGAACAAGAAGACGAAGTTGTCGTCCAAGCGGCCCCTCGCCCTGGCGGCCTGAAGCACTACCTGGAGACGTTCCTCGGTGCCGGGCCGCAGGCCGGTGTCGTGGACCATCTAGCACAGCCGGCTGATGCTCGCACTCATCGCCTCCATGGGTCTAGCTTCTAGTCAACTGATCTTGCGATTGGAGTGATCACTCTTGCCCTTGGGTGCGTAGGTGCGTAGGATTTCGTAGATTGGACTGGCGGGAGCCTTTATATGAGAAGTGTAGACTGCGTTGAATTCATGTGCGTGTTGGCCATCTACTCCTCGCCCCTCTACTGCACCTGCCTTTGGCTATATGACAGGTTGGCCAGCCACCCGTTGGACCCACGTGTCATACACCCAAAGGCAGGTGCAGTAAGTCAATGAAGCTGCATCCCCCTCCGTGCCCGTGCATGCTTTCAACGACTTGAGACTACCAAACATCACATGCGGTGGTTAGTTCATTGCATGTAATCCTATTAAGTAGCAAAAAGACATTAAGTTACCTCGCCGATAGGAATAAAACAATACACCATGTATTTATTTACAGAGGGAGTAGTACATTTTTGTGACATGCATTACTAGATATTGCTAGTCAAATACTAAATCTAGATGGACATGGTAGTACTAGTAAATCTAGATGGTGGTGCTAGTACTAGTAGTAGTAGTACTACCAATGTAGTAGCACTGTACTACCCGTTGGTCAAATTATTACGTGCTGCTCCTCATAGTGAAGTGACAAGACCCTACGCCGGAGATGACACCTGAGTATAGGCGCCGTGTTCGGCATACCATAGTCAGCCTCACCGTCTGCAGTCACTATCATCATGGCTGTAGACCTAGCCTGCTTACAACTACCGTGTTCGACATAATTTCCCGTGCGTAGATGCCCGTGCATTGCACGGAACACCAAGATTGGGGGGTGGACGGCGCCGGCAGCGGCCATCGCGCCAGATTTTTCCATGGCCTTCTAGATGTGGTGGGGAGGAGATAAGGCTGATTGTGAGAGACAAGGAGTTGTTTGTAAATAGGGAACAAGTGCGGGCATCTTTTTGCAAAACTGGAGAATTTTGGTTTGTATGCGTCAGATCTAGATCCGACGGCTATTGGTGAAAGATGGCAGGCACAACATCATCACCAACTCAGGACCTGTTTGATTCGCAGGATTTTGAAAACGCAGGAATAGGACACGGCAATATTACAAGTTTCAAACTGATATTACAAATGTTAGGAGTAATGCTGCACCTACGAAGAGGGAATTACTAGGAAGTTTACGTAAGAACTTTCGTTACTTTAGGTGGATGCAGCATTATCGTATAAACTAAAATCCACCGCCCTGACAAGTCACTAATGGGCAAATAAGTTTTTGAGTCTCTGGCCACTTGATGTTTCAAAAACAAATTCAGCTTCTGCGGAGACTTTGTCATTTAGGCTTAGACGCTTGCGGTGATCAACATGCCATTCATTGTTGTGCCAGAGAACGCCAAACCTCATTACCTTGAGCACACGTGCCTCCAGAACAAAGAACCTGGCCAATTTAATCTCAGATGTGCTACCTCGGTAGTCGATCAATTCAATTTCTATAAGATGGAGATCAAGGCATTCAATGAGATTGTTATAGTGCAGCACATTTTTCACTTTCGGGTCTTTTTTATCTGCAAAAGAAGAGAACATATTAGAGCAGCTGGCTGTATAAGATTGTCGTGTCATCAAGAGGTACCAATATCATTCGCTCATACGATAGGGTTGGCTGGCTAGTGATATTTTACCTAGGAGTACATGAAGAGCTTGGGCATTTGTTGCCTTCCACTATGTGGCCGATGCCATATTTCGCAAAAGTATGCCACATAATACGCATCGATGTCAAATCAAAAGATTTTGGCACCGCTCTCGCGATGTGAGAGAGTTGGCACCGCTGTGCACACAGACCCACATGTATAAACAAATCAATCAAACCAACAACACCAGCCTCTCACTCTCCCAAAGAAGTGTTTTTTTTATTGCCTCAGTCCTCTCTCTCTCTCTCTCTCCCACGCAAGTGTTTTTTCATTGCGTGAGTTAATTTGGCACCGGAGCAAAGTAGGTGATCCAGATTGGGGCACCGGGTGAGCAATGGAGGGGCATCGATACTAAATGCATCACAAGTGAATTTGGCATGTGTTTTGGCCTACATAGTGGAGGGCCGTTATAGCCCACTTTTGTACTACCTCTTATTTAGTATAAAATTTTGACCATATATTTATGTAAGAAAATGCCAATGCATGTCACTAAAAATTACACCATTTGAAATTATGTTCAAATACGAATCCAACGATATAGTTCTTAGTGACATGCATTAACATTTTGTCAGTTAAATCTATGGTCAAATTTTCATACTACAAAATAGGAAGAGTAAACCAGGACGGAGGTAGTACTTGCTCTTAGGGTAACCATAGAGTTACTGGAGTAGTCTAAGTTACTTTACACTATGACTAGCCTAGGATACTATAGTAGTGCAAACAAAAAACGATGCAGGTGATCACGTGAGAAAAAATACTAAAAACATTTCTTTCGGTGCAGTGCATAGATGCAGTTTTGAACACTACACTTGTCATCGTAATTAGGGAAAATTACGAAAAATTTGAGCTACGTTGTGATTACCGTTTACTAATAGGAAAGAAGTTTCACCTCGATGAGTAGCTTCTCCGTGCACGGAAAGCATGTAAGGAATCCAACAACTTGATCCAGATTAGGGCCGATAGATTTTATTGCCAAGATCTTCACTGTGCGCATAGACTGGGTCAAGCTTGTGGGAATCATTTTCTGGAAGACGGTCGTAAATACATCAAGAAGAAATTTAAAAATGTGAATTTCAAGAAGACAGAGAAGAAGATGAGTGCTGTACCTGAACGATTACTGATCCAATAAAGAGTTCGGAGAATTTGGCAGATGAGTGCACCAACGCTGTCAATTTCGGCGCGTCAATGACCCTGATTTTTGTTGGACCTTCTAGATCCGATACAAGCAATCTCTCAAGGAAAGGCGCATTCTCAATGTCCATAACGTGGAACAGCTGGAGTGATCTCTTCCCAATTGATGTCTTGTTGCGGGGCCAGCAAGACACATAAATCCATCAGAGATTCGTCGAGGAGATGTGGAGGCTAATGAACCCGTGGATCTGCTCAAGACAAAGGTACTCGAGCGCAGTACAGCTGCGGAGCAGGTGCTCCATAGCCTTCTTCGAGATGACAACGTCGAAGAGGTCGAGCTGCTTGAGTTGAGGGAGAAGAAGGGCGGGCGCGACATTAATCTGGGGATGATAGCAGGAGCTGAAGCTGGCGCGACGCAGCGTTGGCGCGAGGCGGAGCGCGGACGGCGGCAGAGAGCGACATCGTCCAGCTTCAAAGCTGAGCTCCTCGAGCTGATCTAGGGCGGGGGATAAGAACCACTCGTCGAACTTGGGTTGGATCTTGCAGTTGGTACTGAACATGCGGATGTCAAGGCATCTGGCTGGCCCAGGGTGCGATGAAAGGATCTTGGAGACTGCGGCCATGCGTTTGCAATCCCCGTCGCAGAGGCAGCTGTCGACGGTGAGGTTGAGGGGGACGCGGCGCCAGAGGGGGCGCCATCGCCGGGAGAGCAGGGCGGTCCGCACGGCAGATTTGGTGGGGAGGAGGCCGATGATGACGAGCAGCATGTCGTCGGGGAGGCTGCTGATGAAGTCCAGGCTCGCCGAATGCAGTTTTGGCTCGAGCCGCCTTCGCTTGTTAGCTGCCTCACCGTCCATCTCAACCGGCGGTGACGCCGGTGAACACGTGTGCTGGTGTGTGTTGTGTGCTGGGTGTGCGCGAGTGCGTCCTTCTGTGCATGCCGCCGCGCAGTGGTGAATTGTGCGCGAGTGTGTCCTCCACGCGGAAGAGGTGTGTCCTCAATGCGCCCTAAATTTACTAGCGTGCGGGGTGCTACCCCGAGTGGTTTCAACTTTGTTTACTTCACCGCGTGTCAGATGGGCCTCTAGTTTACTTATTTTCACCCACTGCCACATGGGCCAGCACACGAAGATACAGAACACGAGCTGACAAGGCAGCATGTGGACTGGTTGACCGGTCAACTAAACAATATACGGAGCTATACGCTGACACAGTGAGCGTACAATCCGTCGGTATAGAGTGTTCGTGTGAGAGGGGAGGCCCGTGAGAGATAGCAGAGAGAGAGAGAGAGAGAGAAAGAGCTACTCCCTCCGTTCGATAATGTAGTTCCAACATTTTTTTTAAAGTCAAACTTTTGAAACTTTGACCAAGTTTATAAAGAAATTACTTATATCTACAATACCAAAGATAAATGATAGTATGAAGTAAGTACATGTTGTGATGAATCTAATGATCTTTCCAGATGTAAATGTTTTTCTCCACATATACCTAGTCAAACTTTTCTGAGGTTTGACTTTTCAAAACATCCATATGCTTATGGACATGAGAGAGTCCCTAACTAGAGAGAGAGAGAGAGAAATAGAAAGAGTGAGTGAAAAAGTGTGTGTGCGTGTGTGAAAGAGACATGGACAACACTCGATAAAAGTCGAGAAAAAACGTGTGTGTCTTATGCAAACATATCACAGATGCATCTTCGACAACGGAAGCAAGGTGAGGAGATAGTGTGTGGTTGTTTGCAACCGAGAGAGCAAGACCCCTAGCACGTGGCCAAGAGGGGTCTGACAAACAAGGGAGAGAGGTCGAGAGAGACGTACGGAGAAAATGCAGACATGGGGAGGAGAGAGTGCATGTTTGTCATAGAGATCCCCTGGAGATCGTGATGGGACTACATGGGTGGGAGATTGAGTGACAAGGTGTGTGCGCAATAGAAGACACCCCGAGAGATGTCGAGATAGACGTATGGATGGAAGGAGACAATACGTGTGTTCCTGATGGCTAGTGAGAGATAATCATACTTAGGGGGGAAAGTGCTTGCGCCTATGATGGAGTGAGGGATTATGGTACTTATTAGGGGGGTGCGTGTCACATAGAGAGAGAACAAGGGCAGAGAGTGTTGGATGGGTCTATATGTATAGCGCGAGCGAGACATGTGTATGTGTGAACCAGGGAGATATAAAGTTTGAGAGAGATTGAGGAGCCCCGATAAGGCTGAGTGGTGCGTCAGATAGCTGAGAGGGGGAAAGAGATATTCCATCCGCTCGATAATGCAATGCATGTAACTTTTTTAGAAGTCAAACTTTGGAAACTTTGATCAGGTTTACACAAATGTTATTTATATCTTCAATACCAAAGATACATCATACGAAACTACATCTCATGGTGAATCTATTGGTATATGTTTGCCATTCCAGATGTAATTGTTTTTCTTTGCGTACATGGTCAAACTTTGTGATGTTTGACTTCTCAATAAATCAATATGCTATGGACCGAGGAGAGTGCCTAAGTCGAGAGGGATCAAGTGCGTGTGAAGGAGAATGAGTAAGTGTGCAAAAATAGTATGTGTGTGAAAGAGAAAGTGACAACAAACGATAAATTAGAGAGAGAGTGTGTTTTTTTGTTTCTTAGGCGAACATATCACGCATGCATCTCCGAGATGGAAAAGCGAGGCGAGGAGATACACGAAGATAGCTAGTGTGTGATTGTTTGCAACGGAGAGAGACACCCCTATAGCACATGTCCAATAGAGGTCTGGCCAACAAGGAACAAAGGTCGAGAGGGACACATGGAGAACATGGACGCATGGGGAGGGCGAGAGGATGTGTTTGTGATAGAGAGACCCCCTCGAGATCGTGAGGGGACTATATGGGTGGGAGATCGAGGGAGGTGCGTGCGCGATAGAAAGATGCCCCGAGAGAAATCGAGATAGACCATGCACATGTTTGTGATGGAGACTAAGATTAGCTAGTCATATACATATAGGGGGGACAACGTGTGCCTACAATTGAGTGAGAGACCATCATACTTGGCTAGCTAGGCATGAGATCGTGTGTGTGTGTGCATGTGAGATGGAGAGAGAACGAGGGAGAGAGATAGAGTTTTAGATGGGCCTATCGAGTGCGAGTGAGATATGCATGTGTATGTGTGACCCAGGTAGATGGAGAGTTTGAGAGAGAGGGGGAAGAGCTCCGAGACGACAGAGTGGTGCGTGAGAGAGTTACGGGCAACAAGCCAAGGAATTTGTGTGCGTACGATGAGTGCACCCAGGATATCTAGCTTGGACTAGAGAATCATACATAGTGTGCGAGAGAGACCTATAGATGGAGTATATATGCATGCGAACTAGAAAGAGCCCCCCACCCACGCACACACACAAAGAGAGAGAGAGAGATGGAGAGAAAGAGAGAGGACCAGCAAGGTTTGTGTGTTGGATGCGTGCGACAGAATTGAAGATTGCCGGCGAGAGAGAGAGAGAGAGCAGGAGTCCGGGAGAGGGGGAGGTCGCGTTTTATGCATTAAAGACTGATATAAACCATGTTTCGATATAAACTTGTATTCAAATATTTAAATTGGAGAACATGTTGTCTGCAATCCACACATGAACGGATATATGCGTATATCAAACAAGTTCATTAATTTGACTTTCAACATGTTCATGGAGTACTATAATACTGTACAACATGCTATTCGATTGAGGTGTTCAATTTTGGATTTAGTTCACTATTTTGACCTGGTGAACGAGCTATTTAATTGAATCGAGATATTTCATTTTGGGTTTGATTCCCGTTTTTGAGTGGGTCAACTATTTGACATACAGTAAATCGCTAGCAACGAGCATGTAAAACACATTACTCCCGAGCATCATCTCTCCATCTAAAAAAGAAGTGGCAAGCTAATATTTCTAAATTTTATTCGAATCGACTTGGTAAGGTAGACGTGGATGCTCGTTCTCCCAAATTTTGAACGAACCGTTAAACATCCTCTTCTTGGTGGAATTCGCCCGAGCAAATAAATGGGAGACGCGAAATTACCGTCCTATGTGGGAGACGCATTAATTGGCCCGTTGTGCATCGAGGATAGGTTTGTAACTTCATCCAAGCACGCCTTCTCCTCGGCCGAAATGACATGTGCCGAATAATTCATAAACCATGGTCGGCAAAACACGCTCTCCTCGCCCGAAATAGCTCGCGCCCACTATTTCAAAACATGCTCTCCTCGCCCAAAATCGCTCGCGCCCACTATATTTCAAAACACGCCCACCTCGCCCGAAATCGCTCCCGCCCACTATTTGGGGAGAAGCAAAGTTACTATACTATCCCCGACCCTCAGTACACATACCCAAGCCGAGAAGCCTAAAGGCAGGGGTAGAACTATAACTCCCCCTCACATTTCAGACAAATGCGTTCGTATCCCAATCCCCCCATTCATACCTCGTGGGCGCCAAATCACCTTCTCCCCGGAAGCTCCCTTCTCCCGAGCCACGAAACCTCAGCCCCTCCTCCATGGCGCCCCCACCGCACCAATTTCACAGCCGCCCTCCTGCCTAATGCCGGAGACGGTTTCCATTCTAAGAAGCGTGTGCGTATCCTTGCATACTGAAATTTTATAGCATGCTGATCATATTTTCTACATGTTTCTTACCCATCTCTCTTTTAGAAAATAAGCTTAACAGATAGAAGAATTTCTGCACTGGTATCGTCTGTGAGGAAAGATTCTTGCATGAATTCTCTGTACTCCAATGCAGATGTAAGTACCTGTTGTATATCACTATATTTTAACATCAGCATGTATTTTGTTAATCGGCGTGAATCCAACCTTTATCTTATCTAAATTTAGTTGTAGCAAAATGTATGATTAAAGGCCACAATGTTGATTTTTGTAAGGAAAACTGCCTGGTAGTTTTGCATCCTGAGCTGCATGAGTGTACTATCTCATATCAGTGGGTTTGATTACTTTGGTTCTATAGTGGGTTTTCAGTGTTTTTTTTACTGTGTTGTCCTGTCGTATCCCTAGCTCTTACATCATACTCCCTCCGTCCGGATTACATGTCGCAGAAATGGATAAAACTGGATGTATCTAGAACTGAAATACGCCTAGACCCATCCATTTATTTCCGGATGGAGGGAATACATGTCAATATGTCATGCCTTTCTATGCTTCGGTACCTATTCCATCTCTACTGTAGCATGTTTTATAATTGAAGCACCATTCTTCTATATAAGGCATGCAGGGGGAAGACGGCTATGTTAGAATCTGAAGGGTTACAAACCAGGTCTTTGCAAAAGATCCAAACGCGGGGAGATAATAAACCAACTCCATTTTTCATAGATACTGTTCCAGCACAGAGAAACCCAACTCCCACTGATAATAAGCAGATTCCAGTGGCCAAAGAACTAGTCCGCTCCAGTCCAGCAAAAGAATGTCAACTCCATTCTTAGAAGCGTGTGCGTATCCTCGCATCATGAAATTTTATAGCATTCTGATCATACTTTCTACATGTTTCTTACCCATCTCTTTTTAGAAAATAAGGTTAAATGATAGAAGATTTTCTTCATTGGGATTGCATTCGAGGAAAATATCTTGCGGGAATTCTCTGTGCTCCAATGCTGATGTAAGTACCTGTTGTATATCACTATATTTTTACATCAGCATGTATTTTGTTAATCGGCGTGAATCCAACCTTTGTCTGATCTAAAATTTGTTGTAGCAAAATGTTAAAGGCGCCAATGTTGATTTTTGTAAAGAAAACTGCCTGGTAGTTTTGCATACTGAGCTGCATGAGTGTACTATCTCATATCATGCACATTACTGAATTGTAGTGCTGCTCTGCTTGCCCATTCATTCATTGTGTCAATGTTGCTTTCGATTACCTTACCTGGCTGATGATAGCTGTGCCATATTGTGTTAATTTGGTGTTGGCTAGTTGCCCAAACGTTCATTGTGCCAATGTTGCTTTTCTATTATCCGACTTGGCCAATGATAGCAATGCTAGTGTCTTAATTTGGTGCAGGCAGCTGAAGATAAGAAGACAAACTCTGAAAACAGCAAAGCAACCCCATTGTTTATTTCCAATAAATCTAGGCCAGGTAATATGCCAATAACTCATGATTAATCTGTTTGGTTCCCCTCCTAATTTATGTTATGATGTAGTGGTCGAGACACTCTCCACTATGAATAATACAAGCCTGCCAAAATCTCCATCTGAATCTATTCAGTATCCTCTGTCTCGAATGCAACGGAAAAAATGTATGTTTGTGAACCAATTAATGGCTGAAGGAATGATGGAAATGGTGGAGGAATCAGAGGTGCAGAGTCGTGCGACACAACAACTGATCAATGTTTTCAGAGACAGTGTAGCAAAGCAGCAAGAACTTGCCCACATGCTTATGGGCATCATCCATGCTGAGGTTGCAGATTGTGACGTTGTAGATCGTTAGGTTCTATTCATTTATTTGCACTGGCATCAATCTTTGATTGCCCAGTGGATGTAATTTCCTGTAATATATGCTGGATGTGCAACGTTTTTCCCTGTATGCCGTACCTTTGCTTGATCGGTTTTGGTCCTGTGCATAATTGCTCGTCGTAATGGCCTCAAATTATCTAATTTGGCCTAAAGACATGTACGAACTTTAGTGGGCCCATTAAGTTAATGGGCCATTACCAGGCCGAAAGTTAATGGTCGGCCCTCTTAACTCCCGGGTCGTTAACAGGCTGACATTGAAGCGGGCAACAGGTGGGCCCAATTGATTTCACGAGCCGTTAACAGGCCGTTACTAAGTTCGGGCTACATATGGCCCAACTATACTGTGGGCCTTTAGCAGGACGAAAGAGACAACGGGCTTGTACTGGACCATGTAGAGCATGGGCCGCTAAGAGGCCGAAAGTCAGGTCGTATTGTAAATGGCCCAACTGTGTTGTGAGCCTTTAGCAGGCCGAAAGAGAAACCGGGCTGGTATTGGACCATGAAGGGCATGGGCCATTAAAAGGCCAAAACTCAGGCCCGACTACAAATGGCCCAACTCATTTATGGTCCGTTAACAGGCTGAAAGGCACACAGGGCCGGGAATTGGCCCAACACTTAAATGGGTCGCTAAAAGGCCAAAACTCAGGTCCGACTACAAATGGCCCAACAGATATATGGGCCGTCACCAGGCTGAAAGACACACCGGGCCAAAAATTGGCCCAACACTTAAATGGGTCGCTAAAAGGCCGAAACTCAGGTCCGACTACAAATGGCCCAACTGCTTATGGGCCGTCAACATGCTGAAAGACACACCGGGCTGGAAATTAGCCCAATATTTAAATGGGTCGCTAAAAGGCCGAAAGATGTACATCGTGAAAATTGGCCCATCCACTTAATGGGTCGTTAACAGGCCGAAATCTCATGGGGTCGATATTGAGCCGAAATATATAGCGGGTTGTTAACGGGCTCGAACTAACGATGGGATGCAATGGTGTCAAATCTTTAACGGGCCGTTGACGGGCCGAATTGGCACATCTCGTATGGGCCGTGGGCTTAAATGGACCTGACACAAGTAGGCCTCATATGGGCCGTCCTGCTATTTTTTTACTGGGCCGACCTTTTTCACCGGAATGGGCCACTGTTGGGCCGTGCCACGTGTCGACCTATCATAGGCGACTCCTGTCCAATGAGTGGATGACATCTGTCCCAACGGTGAGGCAACACGTGTTTCCTCCGGCCAATGATGATTTTACACGTGGAAAATCCCCATTGGTCCGGGCTGTTAACGGGTTATCGGATCCAAAACCGGACCCGATAGCTTAACGGCGTTCCGTTACGGTGGATGCCACGTGTCGGTCACCCTTGACGAAAGCACTTCTATGACGCGTGATTTATCGTCATGGAAGTGGACACTTCCGTGATGATAATTTTGGTAATGTCATCGAACACTTCTACGACAGCACAGGTATGACTATCTTGATTCTGTCATAAATTTGTCATGGATGTACATGCATGACAGAAAACATGACCTACTGTGACAAACACGTATCATCACGGAAGTGTCTTTTTTTGTAGTGTTGGCGGCTGGGTTCATCATTGAAGTGTTTCATCCTAAGTGGTTGGCTAATCCGGTGCTAGTACTTAAGAAGAACGGCACCTGGCGTATGTGTGTGGACTACATAGATTTGAACAAGGCTTGTCCAACGGATCCTTTTTCCCTCTCTCGTATTGATCAAATCATTGATGCTACAGTGGGTTGTGAGCGTTCGAGTTTTCTGGATGCATATTCTGGTTACCATCAGATCAAAATGGCAGTTAAGGACCAGGAGAAGACAGCTTGCATAACTCCCTTTGGAGCCTTCTGCTATGTATCTATGCCTTTTGGGCTCAAGAGTGCCCAGGCGACTTATCAGCGTTGTGTGCAGAATTGTCTTCATAATCAGATCGGCTGGAATGTTCATGCCTATGTGGATGATATTGTGGTGAAATCCAGAGAGGAGGAGACATTGATAGCTGACTTGAAGGAGACTTTTGATAACCTCCGGGTTTATAAGATGATGCTTAATCCGGCCAAGTGTGTCTTTGGTGTGCCGGTGGGCAAGCTCTTGGGTTTTCTGGTGTCTAACAGGGGCATTGAAGCTAATCCGGAGAAGATCAAGGCTATTACTTCACTGGCTAAACCGAAGTGTGTCAATGATGTTCAACGCTTGGCAGGCTGGATTGCCGCCTTAAGCCGGTTTATCAGTCGTCCTGGGGAGAAGGCCATCCCTTTATATCAGATGCTGAAGAAGACAGATGACTTTGTCTGGAGTGACGCCGCCAATGAAGCATTTGAGGACCTAAAGCGGCAGCTAGCCGAGCCGCCTGTCCTTGCTGCTCCTGTTGATAAAGAGCCCTTGTTGTTATATGTGGCTGCTAATGCCCGGGCTGTTAGTGTGGCTATTGTGGTGGAGCGCAAGGAGGCCAAAAAGGAGTATCCGGTTCAACGACCGGTTTATTATATCAGTGAGGTACTTATTGAGTCCAAGCAGAGGTACCCACATTGGCAGAAGCTGGTGTATGGAGTTTTCATGGCGAGCCGGAAGCTTAAGCAATATTTCCAGGGTCATCCCATAACTGTGGTCAGTTCTGCTCCTTTGGGGGTTATAATCCAGAACAGGGAAGCAACTGGCCGGGTTGCCAAGTAGGCCATTGAGCTTGGACCTCATGGGTTAAAATATATGCCTCGGACGGCAATCAAGTCCCAAGCGTTGGTGGATTTCATCAATGACTGGACAGAGTTGCAGGCACCAGAAGAGAAGCCGGATCATACTTATTGGACTATTCATTTTGATGGGTCCAGGCAATTGGAGGGCTCGGGGGCTGGAGTCGTATTAACTTCCCCACGAGGTGATAAGTTTTGTTATGTTCTCCGTTTAATGTTCCCTTGCACTAACAATGCAGCTGAATATGAGGCTTTACTCCATGGTCTTCGAATGGCTAAGGAGATGAATTTAAGCCGGGTTAAGTGCTTCGGTGACTCGGACCTGGTGGCTCAGCAAGTGTCTGGTACTTGGGATTCAAAGGACCCGCTCATGGCAGCATATCGTCGAGAGGTGGATACTGTTGCAGGTCACTTCAAAGGTTATCAAGTTGATCATGTGGACCGGCGGAAGAACGAAGCAGCGGACGCTTTAAGCCGTTTGGGTTCCCAACGTAAACCGGTTCCACCCAACGTCTTTCTGGATGTGCTACATAATCCGTCGGTCAAGCTCCCCACAGAGGAAGATTTGGTTGTTCCTGATCCGGAGGCTCAGTTGGTGGCGGCTCTCCATGTCATCCCGGATTGGACGGTCCCATATTTGGCGTATATGAACCGGGGCGAGTTACCGGAGGATGAAATTTTGGCCAGGCAGATAATCCGGCGGTCCAAGTCCATGACTATCGTCAATGGAGAGT
Organism: Triticum aestivum; assembly: GCF_018294505.1. NCBI lineage: Eukaryota > Viridiplantae > Streptophyta > Magnoliopsida > Poales > Poaceae > Triticum > Triticum aestivum. The sequence goes on from NC_057808.1 coordinate 222,808,253, forward strand.
TACATCATTGCAGTGTGACAGGAGCATTTCAGCGTTGCGTGTCTCCAGAAGAAGGCCGTGAGATTTTGCGTGAGATCCACGAAGGAGATTGTGGTCACCACGCCAGTTCAAAGTCTCTGGTAGCCAAGGCTTTTCGTCACGGTTTCTATTGGCCAATGGCTCATGCCGATGCTGAGGACTTGGTCAAAAGGTGTGATGGCTGTCCAAAATTCTCACGACGCGCTCATGTACCGGCTCAAGAGTTGAGGATGATTCCAATCACTTGGCCATTTGCGACTTGGGGGCTGGATATGGTTGGGCCCTTTAAGAGATCTAAGGATAAGAAGACCCACCTCCTGGTGGCAGTTGATAAGTTCACTAAGTGGGTGGAGGAAGAGCCAGCCAGTAAGTGTGATGCAGCTACGGCGGTTCAATTCATCAAGAAGGTGATTTTTCGGTTTGGCTTTCCACATAGCATTATAACGGTTAATGGCACTAATCTGTCCAAAGGTGCTATGAAAGACTTCTGTCAACGTGAGCACATCCGGCTTGATGTATCATTAGTGGCTCACCCCCAGTCTAACGGTCAAGCGGAGAGAGCCAATCAAGAGATCCTTAAAGGCATCATGCCCTGGCTCATGGTCCCTTTACAACGGACGTCGGGTTGTTGGGTGGAGGAGTTACCTTCTGTGTTATGGAGCATCAATACCACGCCCAACAGATCCACGGGTTACACGCCTTTTTTCATGGTTTACGGGCAGAGGCGGTTCTCCCTAGTGACATCCGTCATGACTCGCCTCGTGTGGCGGCTTATGTCGAAGCTGACAATGAGAAGGCACGACAGGAAGCACTTGACCTGTTAGATGAGGAGCGTGACATTGCAGCAGCTCGTTCCGTCGATTTACCAGCAAGATCTGCGTCGCTATCACAGCCGCCGGGTTAGAACCAGAACTTTTCAAGAAGGCGATCTGGTGCTCCGACTCATCCAGGATCAGACTGATATGCACAAGTTATCCCCGCCTTGGGAAGGGCCCTTTGTGGTCAGCAAGAATCTACATAACAGGTCATACTACCTTATCGATGTTCGAGAGCACAAAGACTCACGTAAATCGGAGGAGGAGACCCAGCGGCCGTGGAATATCGCTCATCTTCGGCCTTACTATACTTGAGCCACAGGCTCTTCTTATGTACATAGTTATGACAATGTATATACTATGATCAATATAATAAACCGGAGCCTCGGCTGAAGCGGGGTCTTTGTTTTTTTCTTACATCATGTGTGGTTACATGGGGGCTTCTGTTATAAAGCGGAGTCCTATTTGCTCATTTGATCCGGCTTATAAAGCCATATATGAAGAATCACTTGGGGGCTTGGTCGTATTCGAACCATAGCTACACCTCTTGACCAGCGTAAGGCCACCAGGGAAATCACTTGGGGGCTTGGTCGTATTCGAACCATAGCTACACCTCTTGATCGGCGTAAGGCCAGAAGGAAATCATTTAGGGGCCAAAGAGAGTGTTGCAAAAGCACAACTCAAACATAGGCACCCACTGAGCACAGCTCAAAACATTGCTTGGGGGCCCTTTGCTTCTCAAAGAACAAAGAGTCTACACCCTTGTAATGGGCTATCAAGCCAGGCTTGGAAGCCAGGTGTATTCACCTAAAACCCTGGGTTATCCTGCCTCTTTAAGTAAGCCACTTCGTCCAGCTAATCCTGGTATGACCCGCCGAACGTTTGACAAGTCAATCTCATAGACCCTGAACTTGTCAAAGTTAAAACGACGATTGGTTAATGTGAGGTCCATCTTAAAAGGCTTTGTAAAATGGTTTAACTCAGTGGCCTGGTAGCCCATGAAAAACCTCAATTTGGGGCCTAGCAGCCCGTGAAAAGCCTCGCATGTTCCTTTTATGCTTTTATTTGCCAAGTTCTTTTTCCTTGGATGAGATTTATAATATATTTTTGATAAACCGGCGTTTATTGACCCGGCTTGGCTTTCAACTACAAGATGTCAGTACATGATCAGCTATAATCCGGCGCTTATTAACCCGGTCTGGTTTCGACTATAAGTCGCCAGTATTATATATGGATAATCCGGTGTTTATCACAACCCGGTACGGTTTTATCATAAACCGGCACAATATGGAAGGAGTTATCAGTACTCAAGATTGGGGTTACCACCCTTACTACAAAATTTGGTCAACCAACGATGTGATTCAATGTCACAGGTATCATTTATTTTCATATTTGATTATCTTTTTACAGCCTTGGTTATAAACCCTGGCTATATATTTGGGCATCATGACCCATCTGACGGTAAACCGCCAGGACACTTTCAACTTCTTGTATGCAGGAGCAGCTACGGATTATGAACATCATATATCTTAAACATGGCGAATTAACGGTGTCAGGCAAAATAAATATGCGCAATGGCATAGTAGACAAAGTGTTTGAACTAGCCTATTACAAGACGCTTTAATGCACAAAAGAATAATTGTTTTTCAGCAAGTGTTGCAGCACGCAGAAGGCTAAACTGGCCTCCGGATCATGACTCGTCACCAGGCTGACTTGACGGCTGCGGATCATCTTGCGCCGGTTCATCCTCCTCATCTCTACCCAGTTGCTGGAAGTCAATGGTTGCCCAATCGATCCCAGTTAGGGCTTGGAATACAGCTTCGTCGCTTATAAGTGTGGACGGTTCAACGTCAAGGGCATAGGTGTGCTTACGGATTGGCGGGATAAGATTTTGAGCTTTAGGAGTTGGTGCAGCAACCGTTTGTTGTTGACGTCATAACTCACCTGATAGTATGAAAGGTCAGCTTCTTCAGCGAGTAGACGCATCTCTCTGGTTATGACTCGAAGGTCATCATTGTCAAAATCTGATCCGTCTTCCCTTAAGCTCGGATAGCCTTTACGCACATCCACCGGATCAAGATCAGGCACCCATGCTTTAGCCCGGGTTAGCGCGGTCAGCGCACCCGCCCTTGCAGCCGATCTTTTTAATTCTTCAACCCGGGCAGGCAGCATTGACAACCTTTCTAATGTTTCTTTGATTAAGGTTGGGGGCGGCTTGTTATGAGAAGCAGTGTATATGACCCGTTGCGCGCCGGTATATAACTGCTCTATAAGAGTATAGGCATCCTTCAACTTCTTCTGCATGTCAGAGCCCAGATGAGTAATGCGAGTTCCTGCATCATTACGAACATCAGTAAACCGGCAATGTATGGGATGATATGTTGAAAACTTAAAGCGAGGATACTTACCAAATACAGCAGTGGTCATGGCATTTATCTGCCGCTTTAAACCAGTCAGCTCTTCTGCCACCGGTTTAAGGGTTGCTTCTGCGTCTTCAGCTCTCTTTTGTAAAGTGGTTTTTTCTATGTCCCAATCCGCCTGCTCCTTCTTGAAATTTTCCTTCAATTTCTCCATGGCTGCTAAGGCACTGGTCAGCTCATCCTTGGCTTTGGAGGTTTCTGCTTGCTGGGACTTGATGTTCTCATGAAGATCAGCGGTTTGGGCTTCCTTTTTGCTCAGCTCAGCCTATAAGAGAAAGACATATTATGAGTTGGCAGCACATATTTGAAGTACCAAGCACATAACAAGTTATACACTTGATACTTGGGGGCTAATGCCTATTTTCTTGTTATCAGAATTTTTTTTACAAGTCCCAAACACAATACAAGTATTATTCTTGGCACTTGGGGGCTAATGTATATTTGCTCAAAGTAATATTATGGGTATTCTTCTAAAATCCCGGTTCATCTTGGAAAGATAAACCGGCCCTTGGGGACTGCATAGGCGAAAGTTACAATATTACAATTGTAAAGTACCGGTTCATCTTAAAAAGATAAACCGGCCCTTGATGGCTAAGCATGTAGAGTTGAGATATTTCAAAGTCCCGGTTAAGATTGACATCATGAACCGACCCTTGGGGCTACTGGAGTTGATATTTGAAATTGGACATAATGGAGAAATAGTTATGCCGTTACCTCATATCGCTCCTTCATCAGACTCACTAAACCCGCTTCGAAGTCGCGGCTTGTGTACAGACGGTTTAAAAAACCAGAATGAATGTCTTGGGCGTTAAGGTGGGCATAGCTTGACAAATCTATGTTCCACTTGCCTTTGCCCATAGCAGAAAGCTCGTCCTTGGCACTATGCTTCGATAAAGCAACAGGATTGCCAGGGCGCTGTGGCCAAAGCCAGTAATCATAATGTCATCCTCTTTGTCATCAGCAGCCTTCATTGGAGTTGACGGTTTATCAGCAGCTTTAGCTGGACTTGACGGTTTATCATCAGTTCGGACCAGACTTGTCGGTTTATCGGCATGGCCCGTTGCATCAACTTCTACTTGTTCAACAAAAAAGTCATGATCTTGTGGTGGCGGATCATCAAGCATGGCGTCAGCATTTGTTTCTTCTGGATCTGGAGTTTTTTCCGGTTCAATAACTGCATTGTTGTCAGCCGGTTTATTTAACCGGGCCTTCTTGCTGGGTCTAGGCTTGGCGCTGAAAGCAAACATAAAGATCAATAAATCGGGCAAATATAATATATTAAGGACAAAATTAGGCATAACTCACCCAGGAACCGTCTTGAGGGTGGAAATTGTGTGGCCGTTGACTCGCCAGAAGATGAATGAGGTGTGCCCTGATATATTGAATCAGACGGATTAAGGGGCTGTCGGAAACAACCAGCCTTGGGGCAAGAAGTATCAGGAATATAAGATACCTCTGATCGACGTTTCCGGACTGGAGTGTTCGGTAAACCGGCGGAGGTAACTACCTGGCCGCTGTGCCGGGTTGTGCGGTGGGCTTCGTGTTGCTGCTTCTTCAAAAGAAATTTTGGGTCCAAGTGAGCTAGGGGGTGAGAAAATTGTACTTTCCGGTTTGCTTGACGGATTTCTGTGTTGGCAGAGGATCTGAACAGGAGGAAAGGATAATTACCTCTGCATCCTCAGCTTGGCTGCCTTCAGCGTCGTCCTGATAATAGTCATTGTCAATGAGGTGTATGAAAAAAGAACCAAGGGAGTCAAGTTCTACCTCTGAGTCCGGATTATCCAGGCCAGCATCAGCATTTGGTTCAGAAGACTCAGTGGTCCTCTTCTTGGCAGGTTTTTTTAGTAACCTTGGTCTTGGGCCGAGGTGTCTTGGCCGGTTTATCCTGTGGCTTCTTCTTCCAGAACGGATCATCGCCCTGTCAAAGATGGACAAAATTTTGAGAGAGTATTTAAAAGGATTAAGCTAAAAACAAAAGGTTATATGATTCTTACAGCTGGCGTTTTATTGGAAGTGCAGAAAGGACTTAACCCTGTCTTGCTACAAACAACCTCCGGTTCATTCAGTATTTTCTTGACAGACTCAGTAACTTCAGCCTCTGTTAGCTGAATATCAATATGTCATTGGGGATCTTTCAAACTCCCTGTGTCCTCACACATTAAACCGGGGCGCCGGCTTAAGGGCAGAATGCTCCAGGATATCCAGCAGCGAACAAAGTCGACGCCTGTTAAACCGTTCGCCATAAAGGCTCTGAGTTTTGAGAGTTGTGGTGCGTAGTTGGACCGTTCCTTTGCAGTCAGCCTCTGAGGAAATGGATGTGTGTTGCTAAGCCGGTGAGGTCGATAACCTGGCAGAGGATTTTCATCAGTTGGAGACGTATCTCGGCAATAAAACCAAGTCTTATTCCAGTCCTTGGGGTGACTATGAAGCTTGGCGTGAGGGAAGCTAACATCTTTCCTCTTTTGAATAGCCATTCCACCAAGTTCAGTGTTGGGTCCGTCTGTAAACTCTGTATGGCGGTTCAAATAGAAGAAATCCCTAAACAGTTCAACTGTGGGTTCCTCTTGAAGATAAGCCTCGCAAAATACTTGGAAATTGCAAACATTGGACACAGAGTTTGGTCCAATGTCCCGAGGATGGAGTTGGAAACTAGGAAGTACATCTTAGAATTTTTTTGATTCGGGAGGGCTAAACCCTCGACCCAGGTGGTCAACAAATACAACTACTTCTCCATCCTTGGGCTCTGGAGGATTTTCTGGACCGGGGGCCCTCCAGTGGATGACTTCTTTCTTTGCTAAAGCGCCGGTTGCGACACATCCCTCTAGTTGCTCTTCAGTAACCCGGGAAGGGACCCAGTTACAAGCGTAAAATTGTTTGGCCATTTCAATGAAAAGCTGGAAAAAGATCGATGCCGGTTTAAGATTTATGACGAACAAGCATAAAGCGACGCAAGATTAGAAGCAGAAGACAGAGGCATATACACGTTGTTAAACCGGAGTCTGCCATTGTTAAACCAGAGTCTGACATTGGAGGAGTTACAAAGATAAACAAATTGGCGGTTTAAGAGGGGACTAATGGTACCTGCCGGATTATCATTTTCTAAAAAGTTAAACCGCCTACATTGGCGTGGAAGGTGCAGATCTAAAAGTCTAAGCAAGGGAAAAACAAGTTTCACAGAGTGATATGGAAATTTCAGATCTACAGCGTATCAGTAAATCAAAATATATTCAGACCTAAGATACAGGTGTTTAAAGCAGTTCATCAGGTTTGGATGAGTTTCTCTATACGAAGAAGATGTTTTAAGAATGAAAAAGGGGATTATAACTGTGACTGCACAAGAAAAAGTCAGATCTGAGGTCGTCATTTACACTACGGAGATGAACAGAGAAGAACAACTTTGAACCCCGATGAATGCCGGAACCCTAATGGCGGATCTAGAGCAAGGAGGGGGGAAGCTTACTGTTGCTGACGGATCAGCGAAGGCGCGCCGCGTTTCTCTGGTACGTTCAGGTTGATGCAGCGGCCGGAGATGAGGTCAAGGACGGAGTGTAACATCCCAAATTTTCAATTTGGTATGTTATACATAGATCATCATTGCATATCATATTTTATTGCATTTTGACAAATCCTCGTTAAATCCTAAGCAACTCAAGGACCCTCGGAGAGAGTTGGGGATTTTCTCGAATTTTCATATTTGATTTTCATCAAATATTAAGACGGGGATTTTGGTTTTAATTATTTTCTCTCCGGAAAAATATTTCATTTTAAAAATAAACGAGAGGAGAAAATATGACTTCTCCAAAACCATTGAAATACTGGAGGAAAAATGTTAAATTCTTTTATTGGAATTTATTCGGATTTTATTTGCAATTTTTATTGCATTAAAAATATTGCATGTTTTCAAAATATTTATTTTGTGTTAAAAAATGTTCACCCTATTCTAGATTTTCTAACTAGATGGGGAAAATTTATTTTATATTTTTCTGATGTTTATTTATTTTTCTGTGAATTATTTTCTGCGGAACTTATTTAAAAAAAACACGCGCGCGCCCGCTGGGCCGAGCCCAGGCCGCCGGCCCACCCCGCGCCCCTCTCTCCTCACCGCGCACGGCCGCCGCCGTCGCCGTGTCCGCCATGGACACGGGACCGAGCCCGCCGCTCGGCTTGCCCCCTCCCCCAAGCCTCCGGTTCCCCCCCTTTATATACCCCCCTCTCTCTCCTCTCATCAAGCCGCCGCCGCCGCCCGCCTTGCCCGCCGCCGCCGCACGGGAGCCGCCGCCGCCGCAGGGAGTCGCCGCCCCTCGCCCTCGCCCGCACCCCCGCACCCCGCACCCCCGCGCCCCGCCGGAGCCCTCGCCGGAGCCGCCCCGACGAGGTACTGCCTCGCTGCCCGTTCGTCGTTGCCGGTTTTTGTTAAAAAAAACCTTTGTTTTAAAAAAACCCTAGATCGGTTTTTTTCCGGTTTTATTATTTTGCGAGCGTTTACCGAACCGTTCGTTTCGACGAACGCGTTCGTCGGTTTTTCTCTGTTAACGAACATCCGTTCTTTAACCGTTCATCTGTTTTTCTTTTTCGTCGAATTTTCCGCTATTTTTTCTCAGATTCGATTTCTGATCGAATCTTCGTTTCTGTTTAACTTCTCGCTCGTTTATCGGAATCAGGCGATTCAAGCGCCTAGAGTTTCGTCTCGAAATTCTCTTCCGTTTAACCTACTCAAACAAGTTTTTGCTACAGTAAAATTTGACCTAGATCCAGATTAGTAAACGAAGCTATTTTCTTTCGCCGTTTGACTTTCGTTGCTTCTTTCGAGTTGATTCTTTTTGCAAACCGGAGTTCTTAAGTTGAACTTTCTGGTTGGATCTTTCATTCGAGTTTTACCTGTGCATTAGCTGAGTACTGATTGTATGCTTGTTTGTTTGTGATAGAGTACCCGGAGTGTGCCGCTTGTTACTTTGAATCGCTAGGTTTTGCGGATCATCAGCAAGGCAAGTAACACTTTGATCATACCTTTCCATACCCAGTTTTATTGCATTAGATCTATTCCTCAAACATTGCATGATTAGGATCTAATTAAATTGTGGGTATTGGGAAGTAGATGTGGTAGTACCTATTGCCTGTTTATTATCAAACCCTTGGGAGTTACTTCTACGTTGCTATTATTATTGCCATGCTATGCTCGTAGACGTGGATTGGGTTTGAGAGATTTTCATGACAGATGTGAGATTGTTAATTAATGGTTTACCTAAGGTGGCAACTAAAACTCACATCTGGGTGGATTGAGGTACCTGGGTATTCCAGGATTGCCTGTTTTTCTTTTGGACCGCCACCCAGGTTCAAAGGGATCATAAGATTATTCATGCTAGGAACTTCCGTGTGCAGCCACAAGCTATTATGGGCTCTAGCATAGTTGACTAAGTTGTGTGAACTCTTACAGTGGTAGACTAGCAGATGTAGGGGAAAGTAGGTGTAACTGTCTACCCATACGTAAGGTGCAAACACTTCTGACAGACTGTCTCTTGGTCATCCGTTACTCAAACACCATGTAGTGCGAGTAATCCAACGGAGGAGATCAAGTCTTGTGGGGAAAAGTGCACAAACCTCTGCAGAGTGTACAAACTAATCATGGTTAGCCGTGTCCCCGATTATGGACAACTTGAGTATCTAGTACTTGGATTATCATGTGAATCTCATCACTATGTTACTTCTAATTAATTTTGTTGGGTTATTGATGACATTTAATTGGGATTGAGATGCTGTCAACCATCTCAATGTTTCACAACCACCATGATAGTTAAATAAAATATATTCCTTTGGAGTAGGATAAAATTGGCTTTTCGCAAAACTGTAACCATAGAGCTTTCCACCAGCCATATATGCATGTAGTATAGCATTATTATTGTTCATTACTCTCTATGTGTTACATTTGCCAGCATATTCTATGTGCTGACCCGTTTTCGGGCTGCAACGTTTCATGTTGCAGACTTTTCAGACGACGAGTAAAGTGCCTTAGGTCGTGGTCTTATACTCAGTGATGCCGCTGGAGTTGATGGACTCACTTATCTTCCAAGTCTTCCGCTGTTATCGTTATTAGATGGCCTTAAGCCATGGTTATCATACTTAATCTCTTTGGAGATATTCGATGTAATAAGTGTGTGATTGCTACTCTGTTATAAATCCTCCATTTGTACTGTGCGTGTCAGCATTACTGATCCAGGGATGACACTGGTGCACAGCAGCACAGACCATTTGAGGTCTGGTCGCTACACGGAGCTTGGCGGCGGCGGCCGCTCGTGAGGTCAGGTCGACGCAAGGAGTAAGAAGAAGCGAGGAGGCACGGGGGGAAAATGAAAAGGACCCCTCGGTCTTATTTATAAAGTGAAGGGATAAGTGACAGGCGCGAAAATCGAGGAGCCCAAAAGTTGGATATGTGACAGAGCTGTCGCCTCGATTGTCGGAGGCTCATTAATGAAGGGGAGATATATACAATTTTTTATAACAGGTGATGTCATGGCGGTTTATTATGAGCCTGGAAGATGACGTCATGGCGGTTTACAAGATTTACGCGAAGGTGCTGAAGGGGGAATTTTCCTAAGTATTGAAGATTGACATGAACAGGTTCAAATCAATCTGGGGCCTAATGTTGGCGATATTACTACTAGGTATAAACCGGCCAGGAGAGGCAGGGTTATCCCCATAATGAGTTATTTATATTTGAAGCCCATGAAGACAAGGAGTGTGGCGCTTCACGAAGGCCCAAAGCCCAGAGGCGGATTAGGGCCTGTAGACATAAACCGCCATATCATATGTAACTTGTGTTGTAAGATAAGAAAGGGTAGAAACCGAGCCAGACACGTTTATGAGCCGGCCTCGGGATTCTGTAAACCGCCGGGCGTCAACCTGTGTATATAAAGGGACGACCCGGCGGCGGTTTAGGGACAACAAAACAACAACTAGAGAGCCAAGCATAGCGGATTCGCTCCCTGGTCATCGAAACCCTAGCAATTCCACAACAACTGGATTAGGCCTTTACCTTCACCGCAAGGGGCCGAACCAGTATAAACTCCCTGCGTCCTTTGTCCGCTTTAACCCCTTTAAGCTAACCAGTCGCGATGGCTCCACGACTAAGTCCTTTCACTAGGACATCTGCCGTGACAAAACCACGACACATACGGTTCTGCTCAATTAAGCGTTTGCGATGAGGAGGAACAAAAGAAACGGGCAGCCAGATGAAGGTGTGTGCGATGTATAGCATACGGTTCACTCGGATGAATTGTTTGTGATTAGGCAACACAAAAGAAACGGTCAGCCAGATCAAAGGTGTGTGCGATATACGGCATGCGGTTCACTCGGATGAACTGTTTGCGTTGAGACATGAGAACAGAAACGTTTCAAATGAACAAGATGTGTGTGATATGAGGCAAACATGTCTGTAATCGGAAACGTGTGCGAAGACTGATAACAATACAGACGATTACTGCTAGCAAGCCATGTGTGTTGTGAGCAAACGATTGCTGGTATACAATTGTGAGTGATTGATGAAAACATCACCGACAATTTCCATTGTTTAGTCCGTGTGCGATATGATTTTCTTTGTCCGCACAACATCTACGCTCTGTCTATAGAGCATCAACATATATACTTAAAAAGACATCATTGCATAACCAAATTAAGCATACAATTACACAAGTGACTACACACATAACATTTCCACACACGAAAGAAAGCAATTACATGCATACTAAAGTAGGAGAAACAAGGATCTAATCATCTACTTATTGTTGCGACGACGTTTGCCATTGCTCTACTTCCAGCTGGATCCCTGGCCCTTTTGGGGAAGGAGGCACTTCCTCATGTCAACGATCCGCCTGTACATGTCGTAGCTCGTGTACGCCTCCTTGGCCGCGTACATGATGTGAGCTTTGTCGAGTTTCTCCATCCAGGCCGAGTGCCAGGCATGCTTGTCCTTGTTGCACAAACCCTTGATGTCTCTGTAGTAGGGGTCGATGATGGCCTCGGCGAGGTGAACTAGTGAGTCCTTCTCATGCTCCTTGCTGCCCCAGATCTTGTATTGGCCCTGGATGTCGACAAGAGTCTGGCAGGCGATGCCCGAATTCTTGAGCGCCTTTACATCGTTGGTGATGTCCACCGTAGCGAACATGTAGTGGGGGCTGTTGACAAACCTGGCAAAACGCTTGCAAGGCCTTGTGGCCAGGTAGTAGTGGTAGACGAGGACGTGGTGGCACACGCACATCTGGGCGACGGCGACCTTGGGATGAGACCCGACACGAGCGCGGGTGTACTCGAGGTCGAACCCGACCACCTTGTACTTCTTCATGGAAAGCAACAACTCAATGATGTGGATGGAGTGCTCCACCCAGACCAGGTCGTTGGTGTACACCACCGAGAGGTCCATGAACCTTTTGTGGGTGTACACCACGGCACGCATGGTGAACTGCTTCTCGTCGTCGTCAGTCGCTTGGAGCGCCATTGGAGCCGCGCAGGATACCCTCTAAGAATTTCTCGTGGTGGGTGTGCTTCTTGCAATGGTGGGGCGCGATCGAAATGTTGAAGAGACACAAGGGTAGGTTAAATGGCCGCTGTAATAAATGGGGCCGGCCGGCCTGTAATCGTCACGTCTTGTCACGGCGTTCATAGCGGAGGATTCTAGTGCACGCTTGACAACACCGCACCTCACGCGTGGGCTCAAAGAGGCGCCAAATGTATCGTCGGTGAGCATGTTCCCGCGTTACCGCGCTGTTTACCGCGCAAGCTTCTCGCCCGACTAGTTTGGTCACGCGTCGGCTAGAAGAGGGACAAATCGTGGGCATTTATTGGCAAAAAGCTTTGTAAAAACAAAGTGTGTGGAATGACTTCGGTCATAAGTTTACCCTTGGGTAATGAGGTGAAAGTTACACTGAAGGGTGATGATGGACACTCGAGTGCGATAATTAATTCTGCGCTCTACAGTGCACACGGTGGAAGAAACCAACTGTGTGCAATAATGTCGAAGATCGCAGTCGAGTTAGCTATACAGATCGTGTGCTGTGAGATCGACAAGGTAAACTGATTCAAGAATGGTTAAAATCTAAGACCATTGCATATTAAGGTCAAAATAGTGCTAGCAATATACGAGTCTCATACGAAGCCATTTCAACGATTGTACCACAAAAGCTCGAAATGTTACGAGGTTCAAATTCCAGAGTTATATGGCTCAAATTCAAAGATTACAAGGTTCAAACTGATATTAGAAATGAAATTCAGCTCATCAGCTGCAAACGCTCGCGCTGATCCACTGAACATGGATATCAGAGAGGTTCAAACTAATATCACCGCTTCTAAGTCTGGCTTTTAGGGCGAGGGGTGGCCGGTGGCCACGCGGGCGGCAGCGACGAGCTCGGTGCCTCTCGGGCAGCTTCTGGGGAAGGGGCAGAGGAGAGGGAGAGAGTGCAGCGAGTGAGGGAGAGGAGAGAGGGGCTTCGAGGCGTCTCCAGGCGCGGGATTGGGTTGACGGGGAGCGCGACACGGTGAAGCAGGAGGTGGCAGGGTCGGGTGCGTGCGCTGGCTGCCAGTGGGCACAAGGTTGAAGACAACCTTTCCCCTGGCGGGCTGGGCCAACAGTGCCAGGCCAGCTGGGCTGCAAGGTGAGGTCAGGTAAGTCTGTTCCTTGCTCTCTCTCTTATTTGTTTCTATTTTCTAATTTCTGACATCTGTTTCTGATTTAATAAAAATACTAAATCAATTTATTTTCTTATGCGAATTTTTGTAGGGACTAGTTGGACAATTCCGAAACCCCTCGCAATTTCTCAGAATTATTGGACGCATATTAAATATATAACAAATATAAATCCAATGCAAATAGTTATTGCATTAACTCCAAATGCCCAAATTAAATATTTATGAGCTCCCAAAAATATTGGTTTGAATTTTATCTCTGGCCAATATTTTCAGAGAGAAACATGAACATTTTCTTGGACCTATTTGAAGCAATTTTTATCTTGATCATTTTCAGAAATGATTTCTGAGGCTTTCACATGTCCCCATTTCAACTTTAAATGCAATTTAAACATGATGCAACACATGACTAGCTAGCCCAGAGCATACCAGGCCTAGGGATGTGACAACTCACCCCCACTAAACAAAAATCTTGTCCCGAGATTCAAGATGTGAGGTAAGAAGGCAAAGGGGACACAAAGCTTAACACATTCTTCTCGATCCAATTTTCCTTCTCGAAGATGTTGACTCCTTACAACATCTTGGTCTCGATGCCTTGCTTTGAGAACGTCATCCAACACGACAATGAGAAGAAAGGGGAAACTCTAGAAGAATCGATCTTCTCAAAGATTGAGCAACTAACGATCAACTCACGGAATGAGACATATGAACATCTCCCGAGTTGAGACACAAAACATACATCCAGAGGAATGGAGTGAAACAGATGACGAAGGTTCACTAGGTGGGCAACAATTCCACACCTAAGAGGGTGGTGAACGGTTGCCAACATAGCGAGGAGTTGAGTTGCCATGACACCAAAACGAGACATCTTGGAGGAGGGTGACCCGTAGAATCATCCCTTAAGTGGCAAAAAGAATTACTTTTGATTTAGAGAACATTGAAATTCTCTATACCAACCTGAGGCAATTCACCAACAATCGTTTGGCGGGGTACGAAAGGATGGCATAACCGGACTAGAATGGATGATGTGGACCTTGTTGAAGACAACGCAAGGAATGATTTTTGCTTATCATCGGAAATGGGTGGGACCCATGGTAGACTGGCACAACGACGGGTGCATGCTGGGAACAAAATGCAAATGTTGGGAATGATTTTAGTAACTAGGGAAAAACTCAACAGCCGAGAGTGATTCCACTGTTTGAATGGTTATAGTATAATCGAGGAACTGAGAGCACAAGAATTCCTAGGGAGCAACTTCTACAATAAGTCGCACGAAGTCTTCATAGAGAAGATGGAAAAAATTGCTCAATCAAGACACTACAATGATAGATCTTCCGGCTAGGTGTGTCGGCCAGAACATCAACCTTGTCGGGACCTACATCATAATCTTGGAATAGCTTCAACCATCATATCTGCCTGAGATTCAGATCTAGTTGGTAACGAAACATTTCAGACAGCATGTCTGGAAAAGAAATTTTGCAACACAAACCGACTAGATGATGTTGCGAGATTCTCAGGAAATGAACTACGATAGCAAGCTCCAAAACATGAGCTGATTCTGCTACATACATGTGAACATGATGTCCAAGACAAGCATGATCACGTAGAAGTCTTACAACAAAACACTACCGAGTTCAGGTGGGAACCATCATCGAGGATATCGAAGTCCTTGTATAAGTCTTGCTCTTAAGAAGGAACTTCTTTTCCTTGAACAAATCAATCAGTGGCTTGGTGTGCTAGGAAACACATATAGAATGGAGTCGGCCAACCTATCAAACCATAGAGTACTTCGCACATATGCGTGACTAACTTGGGATGACTCCAGAGGAAGCAAAAACAAGCTTTCTCAACTTACATCAAATGCACGTGAATTAGAGGAAGTCACTCCTTTCATCCAAACGTATACCTCATGAGCGGAACATGAAGGCAATGCTTACAAAGTTTCCAATGCTAGCTTTAATGTTCAACACGAGTCATGGAGAGGATAAGAATGTTGCCGATGGGCTCAACAACAATTTATCAAAATTCCAATGGAGGTGGAATTCCACAACTATGTGAACAAGGTGATAGCATTGGTCAGACCCAAAAGATATAATGGTGTATGCTCGAGGAAAAAACCACGAGTAAGACAACATTACGAATATCGTTGGTTCTGATTTGATTTGAGGATAGCCCATACTCGAATCAAAGATTGGATAATATGATAGGTCCATTAACTGATCATGAGGGTCAATCGATGAGAATACCATCTTTCTTCAACAAACATACAAGATATCCCCTAAAATGAACTAAGTCGGATAAAGCTTTTATCTTCCAACTCTCCAAGTTATTGTTTAGCTTATCCAACTAGTTCAGGGGTAACCAACACAGATCCTTGGAGAAATGGTGGTTTATGGAAAAACCAACTTGATCACGAACTCAACATAGCGGTCAGGTGACAACCTGGCAATACTTCCGAGAAGATATCCGGAAAATCACGAACCACCGATATGTTATTAAGCTCGAAAACAATCTTGCTTTTCAGGGCAAGACGATGTGACCAGGAGAGTGATGGATTACACAATCCTAACTCATTGATCGAAGTGTGCACCCGAAATATGGACTAGGAAGCACGATCAATCTTAGAATGATAATTCAATAACCAACACGCTAAAAATGAGTTTATTGTCCATTACTACCAAGCAATGGGGTTGCTAGGAGTATTGATTTCACACATCATAGTTCACTTGTCGGCATTCCGGTTGCAACAACACGGGACCAAGAAATGAATGATGATGGCGAGGAGTATCACTGCATCAAGAATTCATAAGAGGTGGTGCAATTCCTACGATATTCTCGACATAAAGGGGTAATACTCGAAGGTAGAACAGAACAAAAGCTGGTTTGGCATTTTGATCTACGGAATATAACTACTTTGACCCAACCCTAGATATGGATGAGGTACTGGAGTTTGTTTCTCCTAGTCATTCTGGAATAGAATGGCTTGATGGACCACAAGAATAATAGGCATCGATAACACGAATGCACAACTAGTCCTGACTATCAATTGATAGACAGAGGTCAGAAAACGACTAAAGAGGGACAACTCAAAGGAACATACAATTTTCTGAGTTGTGGGTGCATAGACTAGCATGTCGAACGAGTTCAACATATTTCTTCCGGTTAACCCATGCAGAAGGGTAGAACTGGCAGAGTCACAAGTATAATGGAGATCTCATCAAGAGCAGTCTAGTTGTGATCTTTTGATTCAAACGAATTTCTGCCAAGGATGGTTCATGGTATTTGGAAGAAGGAAATACCACGGAGCTCGAGGACTATCGCCAAGGTTACTAATATCCTAAAGGAACTAGCAAACACTATCAACATGAAGTAAGTAGGGTGAATATTGGGTTCAAGAACCCATGAATAGAATGCCTACTAACTAAATGGCATCACGGGATGCTTTCGAGAATAATGGCCAGAATCAGCACTCTGGGGATACAAAACATTGCTAGATTACTAGGTGATCCTCTAAGACACATAGGGTCATAATAATAGCTCCAACATATATGCCGAGGCAATGGAGTACCTCAACACGCTAATTTGTGTGATTAATCTGGCCCAAATGAACATCGGAAATGGAAAGAAGGGATTTGCAAATGCATCAGACTACTTAGAAATCTGGGATGACTCGGACAACATAACGGCTGTAAATGCTCAAAAAGATTTGGGACATTCTGCAAAAATGGTGGCATAACCACTCAGAATCACAATATCAAGGTTTCCAAGATCAACTGTCAACACATGGAAGTAGTAGAAACTGAACTGAGCCTTGAATTCATCAATCTTACAAGTCTATGGATTAGTAACACGTGATCCTGATAGAAAGAAGAGAAATCCTAGTTCCTTAACCCCGTAGAAAGATAAGATGACTCGGATCAGAAGGGCATAAGGTATAAGAAGTAAAAAGAGCCTTACGTTCCCTTCCACAATCAATTCCCTTACATAACTAAAGAAATTCTAGACTCAACTTCGACCAGTTTGGCTTGGTAATCCTACAGGCAGTCAGGCTCTGATACCAAAGCTGTCAGGACCCCGATCCTAAGCCACATCGATCTAGCATCTAACACATCATATCACTTTGCGGCCTCACGCACGGTATTCCCACGGGTGCCACCTTACCTGGCCTGGGACCGTTTGCGCCTTTTGCTCACGTATATGATAGTGTCGCTAGCATCCATATGACAAAGAACCCGGGCCGACATGACTAGTCGTAAACCCAAAGTAGCACTAACTTACAGGGACATGCATACATGACCCAGCAACGAACGTGTCGGTCATCAGCGTGTGAATCCGGGCTGTAGCAACTGGGCTAACAGGACTCCGCGAACCCGGGCTGTAGCAGGCTAGCAGGACTCCGGAAGTCACCGCATGACATTTCCCCGAAGGGACAGACACAGGATCGAAGAAGGACACATGTCGGCCAGTCTAAGTGTTCCGGAGCAGTAGTAACTGGGCTAGCAGGACTCCGGTAAACCGGGCTGTAGCAGACTACCATGGCTCAGTGGAAGCACTAGACTACATTTCCCCATAAGAGAGGCTACCAAGGATAAACAACTTGGTTGTCGGATCCCACACATACCAAGCATTTCAATCATACACACAATATGCTCGATATGTGCAAATACAACATGGCATCACAACAAAACTCTACAACTCAAAGTATTTATTCATTAGGCTCTGAAGAGCTAGATATTACAAACATGGGTCTGATGACCCAGCATTCAAGTCATACAAGCAACAAGCACAAGCGGAAGCTTAACTTGTGTGAGTACAGACAACTACAAAGGAAAAGGCTGAGAAGCCTGACTATCTACAAGACCCTGCCGAGGGCACAAGATCGTAGCTGAGGTAACAAGCTAAACGTCGAAGTCCACGAGGAACTACTAGCGAGATTGAAGTCTCTCTACAAAAACATAAATTAAGAAAACGTGAGTACAAATGTACCCAGCAAGACTTACATCAGAACTAGCTACATATGCATTGGTATCAACAAAGGGGTGGTGGAGTTTGACTTCAGCAAGCCAGCTTTGACTCAGTGGCTATCCTAAACTACGACTTCAAGTAACTCTTTTGAGGTGGCGCACACGAGTCCACATGTTCACCATATCAATACACCACTATGGATCTGCTCCCGTCTCCCTACGAGAACGCCATCCATAGCACTCACGCTTATCTTACGCATTTTAGAGTATCCACTTTCACTTGTCTATGAACTGTACAGGCAACCCAGAAGTCCTTTACCGCGGACACGGCTATTCGAATAGATCATTTATAACCATGCAGGGGTGTACTTCTTCACACATGTTTCCACCACTTAGCGTCTGCACACGACATGTGCTCGGCAGACTTCAAGCGAAAGCCGACGTGGGTGTAGACCACGACCTGACTAACCACACAAGTATCTAGTCCATGTTTATCGCCTATTCAGGTTCCATCCGCGAGGAGATCCGGCCGGGGTTTCGCTCACAGCCCCAAACGATGTGTGTAGGGTTCCCAAGACACCAAACGGGTGACTCGATACACCGGGCCACGGTGTATCTACCGCATCATAGTCCACCCCTAGGGTCAGCGCTACGCACGACCTCCAACACATATCCTACAAACACCAGAAACTACTTGCAACTCCTGGACACAGGACAAGGGCGGTTAATAAGTCGAGCGGGGTCATATTTCAGGGCCCAACCTGTGGTAGTAGCTGTTCATGGATCACAAACACAGAACTCAGTTCCTGAGGACGGTTTCAGTGAGACAACCCACCATGTACTCCTACATGGCCTCTCACCGCTACGTTTACCAAATTGTGTTCGCACACTTAGCTCATACACCGTAGGACATGTTCACCCCTTTCCAATTCACCCCCGATGAATCAGACCTGACTCAACTCTAAGCAGTAGCAGGCATGACAAACAAGCATGAATGAGTAGGCACATCAGGGCTCAAAGAACTCCTACTCATGCTAGTGGGTTTCATCTATTTACTATGGCAATGACAGGTCATGCAGAGGAAAGGGGTTCAACTACCGCAGCAGGTAACAGTTGAAGCGTTGTTGTCCTAATGCAGTAAAAGAGAGCAGAAGCGAGAGAGTGGGATTGTATCGGAATGAACAAGGGGGTTTTGCTTGCCTGGCACTTCCGAAGATAGTAATAGCTCTTCATCGGTGTCATCGAACTCATCGTCGGAACCACGTCTACTGAGAGGGGACAAATACCGGCAAACAAGGAAGAACATAATCAATGCAATGCAACAATATGATGCATGATCATGACATGGCAATATGAGTGTGTTGGGCTAATGCAACTACAACCAGCTGGGTTTGAGCCATTTTGAACCAAAGGTTCAATCCCAAACTCAACTTATGAATTTAAATAGTGCCTTATCATGTTTTGCACTAAACAGCAAGGTTAGGTTATTTCCGGCCACGGCTGGGCGCGTTGGGGAGCTGCTGCTGCGGCGCTTCGGATGGTGGGGGTGGGATGTGTTGGGGCGGCCGGAGACGACCGCGGGAGGGAGAGAGTGCAGCGAGTGAGGGAGAGGAGAGAGGGGCTTCGAGGCATCTCCAGGAGCGGGATTGGGTTGACGAGGAGCACGACACGACGAAGCAGGAGGTGGCGGGGTCGGGTGCGTGCACTGGCTGCTAGTGGGCACAAGGTTGAAGACAACCTTGCCCCTGGTGGGCTGGGCCAACAGTGTCAGGCCAGCTGGGCTGCCAGGTGAGGTCAGGTAAGTCTGTTCCTTTCTCTCTCTCTTATTTGTTTCTATTTTCTAATTTCTGACATTTGGTTCTGATTTAATAAAAATACTAAATCATTCTATTTCTTCTGAAAATTTTTGTAGGGACTAGTTGGACAATTCCAAAGCCCCTCACAATTTCTCAGAATTATTGGACGCATATTAACTATAGCAAATATAAATCCAACGCAAATAGTTATTGCATTAACTCCGAATGCCCAAATTAAATATTTATGAGCTCCCAAAAATATTGGTTTGAAATTGATCTCTGGCCAATATTTTCAGAGAGAAACATGAACATTTTCTTGGACCTATTTGAAGCAATTTTTATCTTCATCATTTTCAGAAATGATTTCTGAGGATTTCACATGTCCCCATTTCAACTTTAAATGCAATTTAAACATGATGCAACACATGAATAGCTAGCCCAGAGCATACCAGGACTAGGGATGTGACAGCAAACCTCATTTCCTTCAGCACCCTTGCTCTGAGAACAAAGAACTGGCGAATATAATCTTTGGTAAGGTCCCTCGGTAGGAGTTCAAAGTAATTTCTAAGAGATGCAGATCTAGGCATTCGACGTGATTGTTATATTGTATCACATTATCCACCACTGGGCCTAATCTTATTTGCAAACGAAGAAAATGTGTTAGTGCCTACATGCAGTTTTGAACATTACTACAGGCCTAGCTATTTGGTTTGCAGGATTTGTAAAATGCACTAACATGCCATCTTCGATCTCACATGATTAACATGGGCATTTGATTACATTCTAGAAAAATGTAGCCTTCTTCACAAGAGGTTGGAGTTGATGAAAAGTTCCCTAAGAAAACTAGTATAGATGAATCCAAAGGAGAAATGCTTATTGATTGTAACCATATGGATCAAGCAACCAATATGGGGGGACATGTATGTACCGAAATCCTCCAAAAGAACCTTCAGAAATCGTAGTACATTGTCATTGTAAACTTGGAAAAAGGTGTCACAAATTGAACTCCCTTATGGTTAACATTTAACAGGAAAGGAACATCACCTCGATATATAGCTTCTCCAGGCACGGAAAGCATCTCAGGAAACTGACAACTTGCTCCAGGTCGGGCCCAATAGATTCTAGTGCCAAGACCTTCATTGTGCGCAGTTTCGGGGTCAAGCTTGTCGGAATCATTTTCTAAATGACAGATGAACAAACATCTTCAAAAATAGAAATAATGTTAATTTGTAGAAGGAGAGGTAGAAGGCGGCTGTTGTACCTGAACGGGTGTGGATCCAATAACAAGTTCGGAGCATTTGTCAGACGAGTAGCCCACCATTGTCAATTTCGGCGCAGAAATGACATTGATTCTTGTTGGACCTTCTTGATCAACTACAAGTAATCTCTCAAGTGCAGGTGTGTCCTGGATGACCATACCGTGGTACACATCTTGTGATGTCTTCCTGCCGCACCAGCAACACACATAAATAGTCCGGAGAGTCATGGAGGTGATGTGGAAGGTACTCAACCCATTGATCGCCTGAAGATGAAGGTACTCGAGTGCAGTACAGCCACGGAGCAGGCGCTCCATGTCACCCTTTGAGAGGCAGATGGCGACGAGCTCGAGGTGCTTCAGTCGTGGTAGAATAAGAGCGGGCACATCATTAAGGGGCGGGAAATGGCAGTTCCTGAACTTGGCGACGTGCAGCGTGGGCGCGAGGCAGAGTGCAGACGTTGGCAGCGACCGCATATTCCCATCATCAAAAGTGAGCTCCTCGAGCTGATCTAGGGCGGGGGACCGGAACCACTCGTCAAGCTTGGCTCGGTCCTTGCCGTTGGAATGGAACTTGCCCATTCTAAGGCCTTTGGTTGGGCCAAGGTGACCGCCGAGGATCTTGGAGAATGCATCCAAGCTTTTGCGATAGCCATGGCAGAGCTCGTGGGTGTCGATGAGGTCGAGAGGGCTAGAGTTCCATAGGGGGCGCCACCGCCGGGAAAGGAGGGTTGTCCGCGCCCCATATTTGATTGGGAGGAGGGAGATGATGACTCTCAACATATCATCGGGGAGGTTGCTGATTAAGTCTAGGCCTACTGGAGTCCCTTGTAGTTCTAGCTCGCCCCGCCTCTGCTTGTTGGCAGCCCCGTTCTCCACCTCTGGAGCCTCCTTGTCAGCGGCGCTTTCTGATAGAAATGGGAGTACAGAAAATATTTAGTTAAAACAGGGCAATAGAAAAGTGTATTGGTAACTAGAAGTTATTAGGTAGGAATATAGTAAGAAAAGGGAATAACAATTGGTTGCTTAAATATTACACAATTCATTTGACATTGCTGGGTAAGTCAACATATGCAGATAGTTGAAAAGAAAACTTACTTCGAACAAAGTCTGGACGGATGATTTTGTCGGGGAAGTTAGCATATATCTCATGACCAGGCCCTTTTCTGTGCAGTGCAATTTTAGTGCCAGCTTTCAGTACATAAAACTTTGCAATTTCATTCCAAAAGCCAGTGCCAAAATAGGAGTCACCACGTTCATCAAGTCTTACAGTAGCAAAGATTGTAAATCCATGGTTTGTGTGCAGTATGACATCCGTGGAGCCTTGATCTATGTAAAGGGAAAATTGTGCACTACATAATCTGTTGCATAGCGAGGGATGTTCTGCAGAAAATGGTAGGATTGTTAAAGAAAATATGGTAACATGCAAATATGGGCCCAAATTGAAAGAACTGTACAACAGTTGAAATCGAAGGACAAAATCTATAATTAAACAGATAGGGTAAACATTATGTCATGGAAAAATGAGAGTAATAGAAAGAACAATACATCATTAATTTGCCTAATATAGAAAGAACAGGGAAAAATCCCCTTTGACGTATATGGTGCATGTGGCACCTTTTATCCAAATGTAGCAATATTTAGAATATGTTCAGGAAAGTAGGCCATGCCAACCGATTTAGGGTGAGATTGAACATACCGCGCGCGTGCTCAAGTTATCTGGTATGGAGAGATGGAATCTCTGGCGGCGGTCGCAAAGTCCTGAAGTGTCGGCGCACTGTACATTCTATGAATGAAAGAAAACCCTCAAATCAGCTCGAATAAAAATGAATTCACGGCGTTTTTCGCCGGGTGATTAAAGGAGGCAGATGAACTGGGATAAGAGATGAGATAATATCTCATTAAATTAGTTACCTTGTCATCCATGAGAAAGAACCCTCAGCACGGCAAATTCCCCAACCGAGCGGAGCTGGGTCAATCGCGAGCGGCGTCGAGAAAGTCGATGGCGATAGGCGGCGGCAAGCGGAAGTGGCTAAATGCGGTGGGCTTTGCCGGCAGCCTGGCGGCGGCGGCAGGCGTCGAGCTAAGTGTTTACCGCCGGTCCGCCGCGATAGGCGGTGCCATGGCATAGACGCGGAGGAGCTTGTGCAGGTGTGAATGGGGAACATACCGGAGGGGCCGAGGGGGTGGCGGGCGGGGTGAGGGTTTTTGTGACGTGGGGATGGTGAAAGTTTTCTTTTTTTCTTTTTTGAATTGGGTGGTGAGGGTTTTCTGTCCCACAAAGAATTTTGGGGGTGACGGTTTGCTAGAGCGAACCGTGTGTGATTGACGCAACAGGCAAAATGAAAGTCATTGCACACGGTTCCAATTTTGGGAACCGTGTGTGATTGACGTACTACCTCCGTCCTGGTTTATTGGTCCCCCGTTGTAATTTCTACCAAAATTTGGCAAAATATTTAACATACTCAGACATAGATAATAAGCGTACACGTACATAAGCATAGTTCAACCATAAGTACATAGTTCAACCGTCATTAAGCATACTCAAGCATACATAGTTAGATCCATCCCACATCTCATCTCACATGCGGCCGGCACGATCCTGAGGCTTCTCCAGGTACTCGGCGTACGCGCCGTGCGCCACCCTGCGAGAATACTTCTGCTTGAAGGAGCCAACGACCTGTCCTCTTGCATGCGCCAGAACACTTAGATACGCGTCATGAAGCTTCTGGTTGCAAAATGGGCATCCATAGCCGCCGTTCCAGGTCCTAATACGCCTGTTATGCATTCCCGCATAAAGCTCCCTCAGGATTTGCCTCTTGTACCTCCTCCGGCCATCTTCATCCTCGCTGTCCACATCGTCAGACAACACCTATACAAATAGTAAAACAAATTTGGCATCAAATCAATGATTACATGCCGTGAAGTAGGATTAGGAATTTATGGCTATTTATTTATACATATCCAGAGATTATGGTTCGATTTTTAAGCACACTCGTCTATGTACATACCAATCTTGAAGAAAATAATGGCACAAACATATGTAGGTCATTCAAAATCAATTGTCAAGCCCTGGCTAGGAATTATTAGCACGAACACTAATCCTAGTTGGATTACTGGCAGAAATCATTTGCACAGATGAAACAACTAATCACTTATCACCTGTACCATTCAAACAATCAATACACTACATGGATCTAACAAAACTTACTCAGATTTCATGGATTGGGAGAACATAACCATAGGATTTCTATTCCAAAATGGGGGAGGCAGGAGTAACCAGAGAAACCCTATGATCTATTTGACACATAAATGGGTATAGATGACTAACCAGCTGTCCGTCGTCATCAGAGTCGTCGCCGGAGTGGTCGTCAGAGTCGGTGTGGAACTCTGCCTCCGGCTGTGGAAGCTCGACGCCGTTGACGACGTCAGGGTGCAGCGATAACTCGCCGGTGGTGACGGCAACCTCTGCCTCCATCTCCACGCCGTGCTCCGGTGCTTTAGCAGCCCCGGCGTTGCCACTCCCTCTGATGGGGCTCTTCGGCGGCATCCTCATACACTGATGGCTTTGAGGACTGAGAGCGGCGTCGAGGATGCAAGCGGAGAGAGAGTATTGTGTGTGTGTGTGTAGCGAGGATAGGGGGTGCGGCCGCTCGGGCACACCATTAATATGGAGTAGTGGGAGTTGTGGGAGAGAGGCGGGCGTCAGTCAAACTGATGGCTCGCCTCCCGGTGAGCCTGCGCACCGGACTGCTGGCATGCCTACCAAAGTTTCACACAGCTACTCGCACGCCTCCCGATGACACTGTGCGGCGAGCATGCCTCCGTTAATTCAAGCACCTACACGCACGCCTCCCCGTCTGCCTGTGCGGCGGACTGCTCGCATGCGTCCCGTCAACTCACGCCTGCTTGCACGCCACACGGGTCGCGCGGCGGCACGTATATTGTTTTTCTATTTGGATGATTAATGCTGTCGCTTTATTGCTTAACCGAAGCATGGCACGTATCCATTGTTGGTCTAACGCTCACGATTCAAATAAATAATCCATTTGGGATATTGGTTCCCAATTATTAATAATCTCCCGTCTGTGATTAGATAAAGATACATCAAAACTGGTCTCAAATTTGACAAAAAAGTACAATGCCACTTTGTATTGGTGTCCATATGACAACACGACAAGTTTCATGAACTTCAAATAAGTTTTGGATGTACTAGAATTTAAAAATCAAGATTCTCAATGTTTGAAATTTGTTGCACGGGGAGTAAACATGCACCCAGTGAGACACATGTGTTTTTGCAATCCATTTAGGTGCACTGTCACGTGTGCATGTAGCTCAAATTTGATTTTTGCACATTATACCCATGGAAAATCAATCAATCAATGTACTAAAACGTCTTAATGATCTCTATGATTTTTTTGAAATTAAAACGTCCCTCCTTTGGTAACATGTATGTTCACGCGCGATAATTAATTTAACATGCATTGTAGTTGCGGTGGATTCGCGGTGTGTGTGTGGGTGTGTGCGTCTGGGGGTGGCGGGTGGCTCGCAGTACACTACGAGTTGTGAGCCACCGTGTGGGTTGGCCATTTTGTTAGGCAGGCCGGTGCCACATCAGAGTTGTGTGAAATCGTTATTTAAAACATTACACAACCCTTTCATACATAAATGTTTTGGCCACATGCAGTCGATGGTTGTCCTACACGACACTCGATACTCGCGTGTGACGCTTTCTGTGGGCCCGCGAGGTCGTCATCCATCACTTTGACGAACAACCGGCAGCGAGGTTAATTTGACCAGCAAGGTAGAATCTTTTTTGTTTGTGTGATGGTGGTATATAGTACACGTTGAAGAGGTGGGAGGGGACTAGCATATATACTATACGTACGCGTCCGTGAACAAGTACACCTCACTCAGTGTCGGGACTTTTTGGTTACCGAGTCACGTGCCACATCAAAACTGTGAAATTGGTTATTCAAACATCACACAACACCTTTTTGCGCCACATGCATATCCTAGCTAGGACACTCACATGTGACGCTTTCATCTGTGGGCCCACGAGGCCATCATCGATGCATGCATGCATCACTTTGACCTACATCGGGAGAGGTTAACCAATTTCACCATCGATGAGGATTCTTTTGGGTTGTACATATATTACGGCAGGAGCATATAGTATGCAGTGAAGAGGGGGGAAGGGGACCATCATATGTAGTACGCTTGATATGAACCTCACTCTATGTGGGTGCATGGTTTACGGTTTTTGAGGCATGTGGCACATCAAAGTTGTGCATTTTTGGTATTCAACATATATATGTTTGGCCCACATGCAAAGCGGTGGTGGTTGTCCTCTCGCACCCACTTAAGCGGTTATTAGCGATATCGATGCTTTCCATCTGTGGGGCCGCTTGGTCCATCACTACTTTTTCTCTAACAACAAGAGAGGTTAATTTGACTTAGGAGGGGACTATTATTTTTTCTCTGGGATGACATGCATGATACAGTTTGAGCACACACACATGCATGTGTACGCATGAATCCCTCCCATCGAGTCGAAGTGGCTAGTACAACGACACATCATGAACCGATCTCGCTCTGTGTGGGGAGCTAGTGTACATTTTTTGACACACGCGCCACATCAATGTTGTGTATTCAAACATGCATGCACGCATCACCTCCATACATATGCATGTAGTGGTTGCCTTCGATCGATACACTCCCTCACGTGGTTATTGGCGACAAGCCTATATATTCGTGGGCCCGAGTGGACATCCATGATCACCTTGACCAACAACAAGATAGGTTACCATGGCGGATTCTTCATTTGGTTCGTGTTATCGTAGTATAGTTCATGGTGAGATTCAGACCTAATTAAGTTTGAGCGCATATACTATGCACGCATACATGCATGAATCCCCGTCGTTGGCTTGAAGTGTGGTGTAACATACATATGCATTGTCAACCTAACCCTCACTCAGTGTGGGGATTTCTAGTTTGAAATCACGGTGCCACATCAAAGTTGTTCCATTGTTACTCAAAAACACACCTATCCATACATATGTTTGGGCCACACGCATGCAGTGGTTGTCTTCGGGGACTAGCTACTTGTCCTAGGATTCCCTTCGTGCCGACACGAGGGAGGGGGATGCTAGCTACTTCGCACTTTGCTAGGTGAACCTCGGTTGGGTGGGGGGGCATGCATTCATAGCTTAGGAATCCCTTCGTGCTGACACGAGGGAGGGGGACTGCTAGCTACTTCACAATTTTCTAGGTGAACCTCGGTTGGGGGGCATGCATTCATAGCTTAGGATTCCTTTCGTGCCGACACGAGGGAGGGAGGGCTTCTAGCTACTTCGCACTTTGCTAGGGCGAACCTCGGTTGGGGGGGGCATGCATTCATAGCTTAGGATTCCCTTCATGCCGACACGAGGGAGGGGGGGCTGCTAGCTACTTCGCACTTTGCTAGGGTGAACCTCAGTTGGGGGGAGGGGGCATGCATTCATAGCTTAGGATTCCCTTCATGCCAACACGAGGGGGGTGGGGGCAAGCAATACCGTGAGCTTTGCGAGAGAGGTGCCACATCGAAGTTGCATTTGGTATTTGAAAATGAAACCACCCTTTTGATACATAAATTTGGTCCACATGCAAGTGTGTTCGTGTTCTGACCCTCTCCCGCGTCATTTTTCGCCAAATTTATGAACATTAGACAAGTCGGATGACGCAATAGACACGGTTCACTCAAACTAACCGTGTGCCACGCCAGTGCACCTGTCACGCACACATCCGCACAATACATTGGGCTCCATGAGGCTCCCCCTCTCAAAAATATCTGCCCGCCTCGAGGGTTTTTCTGTTTCATAACACACGGTTGTTATATCCGGGCCGTGTGTGATGTTTATTTTTCCCAATCCCGCCCGCATCCCTAGAAAATATCTACCCGCCTCGAGGGTTTTTCTGTTTCATAACACACGTTGTTATCTCCGGACCGTGTGCGATGTTTCTTGTTCCCAATCCCGCCTGCATCCCTAGAAAATATTTGCCCGCCTCGAGGGTTTTACTGTTTCATAACACACGGTTGTTATCTCCGGACCGTGTGCGATGCACTATCATCAAAATTTTCAATAGCCCGGCATTTCACTCCCGCGTAGTAAAATTTTCAGTACCCGCGTCATTTCCTCAAACACCCCACCCCCCTCCACACACACACCCACACCAAAACCTCCTCGGGCGTGCGCGCACACACACACACACCCTCCCTCGCTCGAAACCCTAGCAAGGTCCCCGGCGCCGCGGGCGCAAGGCCTCCATTGTCGACATCTGCCGGTTTTCCCGTGTAGCTTACCCACCGATCTCCATACCAATGCCGCCCTGAGTTTCTTAGATGACGCCTGCCAAACGCCCCCTTTCCCACAGATCCCCATCCCCATCCCCCACTCCAGAGCGTCGCAGCCTAAGCCTGGCTACGCTTCCCGTGGAGCTCGAGGAGCGACTGGCCCAAAAGAGGTGTATAGAGGTCTCTTCGCCCGACGTCACCGAGGAAGATGACGACCATTACTGGCGGCATGCACTCAAGCAGCGGGCTAGAGTATGCGGGCATGTCTCGGCCGCCGGCTACGACATCCAGGTCATCGACAGCGATGGCCTGATGCGGGCTGTGTCACAGGTTAAGTGGCCCACCCCCAACCCCTCGGGTTCAACCGCCGTCGATCTCATCCATGGCCCCGCCGCTGATCTCCTCTGGCTTGCTGTCAACAATTTGCCATTCTACATCACCATCGAGCCCCTTTTGTCATTTCTGAAGGACACGTTCTGCGACACTGGCTTGGGATCCACAGCTTCCAAGTCAGACCTCATCGACGGCGACCACGAGGAGGGCACTCTCTCCGGCTCTTCCAAGGGGAAAGAGCCCATATGCTCTTCCAAGGGGAAAGCGCCCGTCTGCGACATTAGGGAGGGCACCCTACAGCCGTGCTCTTCCAAGGGGAAGGAGCCCATCTGCGACAACATGGAGCGCATCCAGGGTTCGTGCTCTTCCCACGGGAACGAGCCCATCTGTGACAAGTGAGGAAACCCATGATTTGTTTTGATGTGCCTCTTCACAGTGGGAAACCCATGATTTGTTTTGTCGAGTCCCTTTGTAGTGTAGTGAGAATATGTCCAGTTTTAATTGCTATATATGGTTGTTTGCAGTATGCCTTGTTTATTTTAGTTGTTCACAATGTGATGCACTTTATGTGCAATTATTTATTGTGCAGTACACTTCATCAATCCAGTTTTAAACATATTGATAGGAATGCATATATTTGCTTGTTGTTAAGCCTGTTATAGCTAGCATATGCCTCTTTTAAAGTTTTTTGATTGTTCGGTTGTTTGTAGTTAGCATATGTTCAGTTTCAAATGCTATCTTTGGTTGTTCGTAGTATGCCTTGTTTATTCCAGTTATTCACAACGTGATGTTCTATATGTGCAAGTATGAACTGTGCAGTTCAATTTCATCAGTACCAGTTTCAACAATACCACTATGAATGACTACATTTGGTTGCTGCACCTTGTAGTTAACACACCTTTCCATTTTTATTTAACCATAACCAGTGTACTTAGACCGGCACAATACCAGTTTGAATGACTATATTTGCTTGTTGTTAAATGTTAGGCCTGTTGCAGTTAGCACACCTTTCCACTTGTTTTGCTTTACTAGCGTGCTTAAACCTGCACACTGGATCTAGAGGTTAGAGTTAGTTTCTAGCTCATTACTAACCCTGAACTAACTCCATCCAAAGAGTTGTTTGGATGGCAGGGTTAGATTGACAATAAATGCACTAGGAGAACTAGCTCCAATTAGCACCTCTTGGGTTGGATAGTTTTTTTGGGTGGGTTATAGATGCAACTAGCTCAGACTAGCCCTCATGTTTAGATATACTTTAGGGCTATTTGAGCCCAAACTAGCTCAAACTAACTGTAACCCATGGATACAGCAGCAGTTAATCAGCCGATAATTTGTAAGAATGAACTAAACTCCTTCCGGCCCATAATATAAGATGTGAATTCATATAATATGTGAGTATATTGGATGTTATAAGATACTCCCTCCATTCCTAAATATTTGTCTTTTTAGAGATTTCAAATGGACTACCACATACGGATGTATATAGACATATTATAAAAGAGTGTTGTACTACATCATTGTGCAATTGTTGTTTCGCTTCTAATATTAACTTGGTGCTTTTAGGTACATATGTCATTGGTAAAGATCCGCGTTTCAACCCTTTCTGCGCATGGGGCAATGAGATATCGATGAACCAGCATCAAGTGAGGAAGCTGATAAAGATTGTTAGTAAAATGGGTCCAAAGATGGCAATTAAACTATTTGTCTACACTTTATCCAAGACAACAGCGAACTGTAGGATGGTAAGTAAGAACTCTGCAGCCTTCTTTTTACTGCCCATAATGAGTTCTGTTAGATGACAATGTCTGAATCTTTTTCCTTTGCAGTGGTTGCCAAAGCAGTTTACTCAAGATAACCTCTCAAACTACATGATTGGTGGGCATGCAAAGGTTAAAGTATTTCTACCAGAACACGATGATTATCTAGATGTTTTCATGAAGACCGTGAAGGATGGGCGGTCGGCCATCACAAGGGGTTGGACTAGACGTGCGTGCCTTCTGCATGGAGGAGGGCACTATATGGGCATTCCGCTTCACCATGTTCAGCAACTAGAATATATTTCGCCTCTTTCTTTACCGTCTTTAATAGTACAAGTATACAAGTGTGGTTCATCATTCTTTATTTGGTTCTTATGTAATTCTTGAACATATGTACCTATGAATCGAATAATGCATTGGTAGTTTGAACCTCATGGATATGAATAAAGTTGTAGCATACATTCAAATTCAAATTCAAATCCGGTACAATTTGGAAAAGCAGCAACTAAATTACGGTGAAGTTACGCTCTCCAGGTTGTTACGGCACACACGGTTGGTAAAACACAAACATTTGCGATATGCACCATAATCCGAGACGGTTCACAGAGAGGAAACGTGTGCAAGCATGCACACAGTTGCAGTTTGCAAAGCGTGTGCGATGCCAGACAATCACAAACGGTGCAGGCAAACTAAACGTTTGTGTTAGTTGCCTTATCGTACACGATTCGAAACCACGAACTATTTCTGATGAAGTATGCATCTTAAACGTTGCACCACAGAATAGCATGTGCGATAGTTGTCATGTACGGCGATGTTACGACGGTCCGACGTTTCGTAATCATGTCCGACACTCGTACGATGATTAGCTAATCTTCTTAACGGTGAACCGTTTGTGACAGGTCGCGCATCATACACGTTCTATAATAGTGAACCATTTGTGATGGGCCGCGCATCGTAAACGTAGCACCACAGAATACCGACTGCGATGGCAATGCGAGCAGAAACGAGTAGGAGTACTGTAGGGGCCCTATCCCCGAAGGTTTCTAGGTCATGTGGGAAGGACTCCCTATCGCCCACACTCACTTGGCGACGGTTCCAAATGCCGTCGCGGAAAGGGGTTAAAAACCGTTTGTTTAGGACCGAGGCATACCGGTGTTACTTTATCACTAAGCGGTAGCGATAGTCGTACAAGCAATAGTTGGTGAGACGACAATGATGCTTCGATGGAGATCAAGGTGTCAAGCTGGTGACGATGGTGATCATGACGGTGCTTTGGAGATGGAGATCAAAGGCACAAGATGATGATGGCCATATCATATCACTTATTTGATTGCATGTGATGTTTATCCTTTATGCATCTTATTTTGCTTAGTACGGCGGTAGCATTATAAGATGATCTCTCACTAAATTTCAAGGTACAAGTGTTCTCCCTGAGTATGCACCGTTGCTACAGTTCGTCATGCCAAGACACCACGTGATGATCGGGTGTGATAAGCTCTACGTTCACACACAACGGGTGCAAGCCAGTTTTGCACACACAGAATACTCGGGTTAAACTTGACGAGCCTAGCATATGCAGATATGGCCTCGAAACACTGAGACCGAAAGGTCGAGCGTGAATCATATAGTAGATATGATCAACATAGTGATGTTCACCATTGAAAACTACTCCATCTCACGTGATGATCGGACATGGTTTAGTTGATATGGATCACGTGATCACTTAGATGATTAGAGGGATGTCTATCTAAGTGGGAGTTCTTAAGTAATATGATTAATTGAACTTTAATTTATCATGAACTTAGTCCTGATAGTATTTGCATATCTATGTTGTAGATCAATAGCTTGCGATGTAGCTTCCCGTTTATTTTTGATATGTTCCTAGGGAAAAAGAAGTTGAAAGATGATAGTAGCAATGATGCGGACTTGGTCCATGATCTGAGGATTATCCTCATTGCTGCACAGAAGAGTTATGTCCTTGATGCACCGCTAGGTGACAGACCTATTGCAGGAGCAGATGCACACGTTATGAACGTTTGACAAAGCTTGGTATGATGACTACTTAATAGTTTAGTGCACCATGCTTGACGCTTAGAACCGGGACTTCAACAATGTTTTGAACGCCACAGAGCATATAAGATGTTCTGAGAGTTGAAATTGGTATTTCATACTCATGCCCGTGTCGAGGAGTATGAGACCTCCGACAGTACTTTTCCTACAAGATGGAGGAGAGTAGCTCAACAAGTGAGCATGTGCTCAGATTGTCTGAGTACTATAATTGCTTGAATCAAGTGGGAGTTAATCTTCCAGATAAGATAGTAATTGACAAAGTTCTCTAGTCACTATCACCAAGTTACTAGAACTTAGTGATGAACTATAATATGCAAGGGATGACGAAAGTAATTCCCAAGCTCTTCGCGATGCTGAAATCGGCGAAGGTAGAAATCAAGAAATAGCATCAAGTTGATGGTTAACAAGACCACTAGTTTCAAGAAAAGGGCAAAGGGAAAGAAAGAGGAACTTCAAAGAAGAATAGCAAGCAAGTTGCTGCTCCCATTAAGAAGCCTAAAGCTAGACCCAAGCCTGGAACTGAGTGCTTCTACTGCAAAGGAAATGGTCACTGGAAGTGGAACTGCCCTAGATACTTGGCGGATAAGAAGGATGGCAAAGTGAACAAAAGTATATTTGATATACATGTTATTGATGTGTACTTTACTAGTGTTTATAGCAACCCCTCAGTATTTGATACTGGTTTAGTTGCTAAGAGTAGTAACTCGAAACAGGAGTTGCAAAATAAACAAAGACTAGTTAAGGGCGAGGTGATGATGTGTGTTGGAAGTGACTCCAAGGTTCATAAGATCACCATCGCACACTCCCTTTACCTTCGGGATTAGTGTTGAACCTAAAATAAATCTTATTTGGTGTTTGCGTTAAGCATGAATATGATTGGATCATGTTTATTGCAATACAGTTATTCATTTAAGTCAAAGAATAATTGTTGTTCTATTTACATGAATAAAACCTTCTATGGTCATACACTCAATATAAATGGGTTATTGAATCACAATCATAGTGATACACATATTCATAATATTGAAGCCAAAAGATGCAAAGTTAATAATGATAGTGCAACATATTTGTGGCACTGCTGTTTAGGTCATATTGCTGTAAAGCGCATGAAGAAACTCCATGCTAATGGGCTTGGAATCACTTGATTATGAATCATATGATACTTCTGAACCATGCCTCATGGGAAAGATGACTACAACACCGTTCTCCGGAACAATGGAGCAGGCTACTGACTTGTTCGAAATAATACATACTGATGTATGTGGTCCAATGAGTGTTGAGGCTCGCGACAGGTATCGTTATTTTCTGACCTTCACAGATGATTTGAGCAGATATGGGTATATCTACTTAATGAAACATAAGTATGAAACATTTGAAAAGTTCAAAGAATTTCAGAGTGAAGTGGAAAATCATCGTAACAAGAAAATAAAGTTTCTACGATCTGATCACGGAGGCGAATATTTGAGTTACGAGTTTTTTCTTCATTTGAAACAATGTGGAATAGTTTCACAACTCATGCCACCTGGAACACCACAGCGTAATGGTGTGTCCGAACGTCGTAATCGTACTTTATTAGACATGTTACAATCTACGATGCCTCTTACCAATTTACCGCTATCGTTTTGGGGTTATGCATTAGACAGCTGCATTCACGTTAAATAGGGCGCCATCTAAATCCGTTGAGACGATACCATATGAGCTATGGTTTGGCAAGAAACCTAAACTGTCGTTTCTTGAAGTTTGGGGCTGCGATGCTTATGTGAAAAAGTTTCAACCTGATAAGCTCGAACCCAAATCAGAGAAATGTGTCTTCATAGGATACCCAAAGGAGACTGTTGGGTACACCTTCTATCACAGATCCGAAGGCAACATTTTCGTTGCTAAGAATGGATCCTTTCTAGAGAATGAGTTTCTCTCAAAAGATATGAGTGGGCTCGAATGATGTGAGTGGGAGGAAAGTATAACTTGATGAGGTAATTGTACCTTCTCTCGAATTGGAAAGTAGTTCATCAAAGAAATCTGTTCCCGTGATGCCTGCACCAACTAGAGAGGAAGTTAATGATGATGATCATGAAACTTCGGATCAAGTTACTATAGAACTTCATAGGTCAACCAGAGCACGATCCACTCCAGAGTGGTACGGTAATCCTGTACTGGAAGTCATGTTACTAGACCATGATGAACTTACGAACTATGAGGAAGCGATGATGAGCCTAGATTCCGCAAAATGGCTTGGGGCCATGAAATCTGAGATGGGATCCATGTATGAGAACAAAGTATGGACTTTGGTGGACTTGCCCAATGATCGGCAAGCCATAGAGAATAAATGGATCTTCAAGAGGAAGACGGACGCTGATAGTAGTGTTACTATCTACAAAGCTCGAATTGTCAAAAACAGTTTCTGACAAGTTCAAGGTGTTGACTATGATGAGATTTTATCACTCGTAGTGATGCTTAAGTCTGTCCGAATCATGTTAGCAATTGCCACATTTTATGAAATCTGGCAAATGGATATCAAAACTGCATTCCTTAATGGATTTATTAAAGAAGAGTTGTATATGATACAACCAGAAGGTTTTGTCAATCCTAAAGGTGCTAACAAAATGTGCAAGCTCCAGCGATCCATCTATGGACTGTTGCAAGCATCTTGGAGTTGGAATATACGCTTTGATAAGTTGATCAAAGCATATAGTTTTATACAGACTTGCGGTGAAGCCTGTATTTACAAGAAAGTGAGTGGGAGCACTACAACCTTTCTGATAAGTATATGTGAATGACATATTGTTGATTGGAAATGATGTAGAATTTTCCGGAAAGCATAAAGGAGTGTTTGAAAGGAGTTTTTTTTCAAAGAAAGACCTCGGTGAAGCTGCTTACATATTGGGCATCAAGATCTATAGAGATAGATCAAGACGCTTGATAAGATTTTTCAATGAGTACATAACATGACAAGATTTTTTGAAGTAGTTCAAAATGGAACAGTCAAAGGAGGAGTTCTTGCCTATATTTCAAGGTGTAAAGTTGAGTAAGACTCAAAACACGACCACGGCAGAAAATAGAAAGAGAATGAAAGTCATTCCCTATGCCTCAGCCATAGGTTCTATAAAGTATGCTATGTTGTGTACCAAACCTATTGTGTACCTGGCCATGAGTTTGGCAAGGGGGTACGATATTGATCCAGGAGTGGATCACTTGACAATGGTCAAAATTATCCTTAGAGGACTAAGGAGATATTTCTCAGTTATGGAGGTGATAAAAAGTTCGTCGTAAAGAGTTACACCGATGCAAGATTTTACTCCGATCCGGATGACTCTGAGTCTCAATATGGATACATATTGAAAGTGGGAGCAATTAGCTAGAGTAGCTCCACGCAGAGATTGTAGACATAGAAAATTTGCAAAATACATACGACTCTGAATGTGACAGACACATTGACTAAGCTTCTCTCACAAACAAAACATGATCACACCCAAGTACTCTTTGGGTGTTAATCACATAGCAATGTGAAGTAGATTATTCACTCTAGTAAACCCTTTGAGTGTTGGTCACATGGCGATGTGAACTATGGGTGTTAATCACATAAAGATGTGAACTATTGGTGTTAAATCACATGGCGATGTGAACTAGATTATTGACACTAGTGCAAGTGGGAGATGAAGGAAATATGCCCTAGAGGCAATAATAAAGTTGTTATTTATATTTCCATATATCATGATAAATGTTTATTATTCATGCTAGAATTGTATTAATTGGAAACTTAGTACATGTGTGAATACATAGACAAAACAGAGTGTCCCTAGTATGCCTCTACTTGACTAGCTTGTTTATCAAAGATGGTTATGTTTCCTAGCCATAGACATGTGTTGTCATTTGATGAACGGGATCACATCATTAGAGAATGATGTGATCGACAAGACCCATCTGTTAGCTTAGCATTATGATCGTTAAGTTTTATTGCTATTACTTTCTTCATGACTTATACATGTTCCTCTGACTATGAGATTATGCACCTCCCGAATACTGAGGGAACACCTTGTGTGCTATCAAACGTCACAACGTAAATGGGTGATTATAAAGATGCTCTATAGGTGTCTCCGAAGGTGTTTGTTGGGTTGGCATAGATCGAGATTAGGATTTGTCACTCCGTGTATCGGAGAGGTATCTCTGGGCCCTCTCGGTAATGATCATCACTATAAGCCTTGCAAGCAATGTGACTAATGAGTTAGTTACGGGATGATGCATTACGAAACGAGTAAAGAGACTTGCCGGTAACGAGATTGAACTAGGTATGTTGATACCGACGATCGAATCTCGGACAAGTAACATACCGATGACAAAGGGAACAACGTATGTTGTTATGCGGTTTGACCGATAAAGATCTTCATAAAATATGTAGGAGCCAATATGAGCATCCAGGTTCCGCTATTGGTTATTGACCGGAGATATGTCTCGGTCATGTCTACATAGTTCTCAAACCCGTAGGGTCCGCACGCTTAACGTTCGATGACGATTATATTATGAGTTATGTGATTTGATGACCGAAGTTTGTTTGGAGTCCTGGATGAAATCACGGACATGACGAGGAGTCTCGAAATGGCCGAGATGTAAAGATCGATATATTGGAAGGCTATATTCGGACATCGGAAAGGTTCTGAGTGGTTTGGGTATTTTTCGGAGTACCAGAGAATTACATGAATTCGCTGGGGGAAGTATTGGGCCTTCATGGGCCTTAGTGGAAAGGAGAGAAGGGCCACAAGGGGAGGCCGCGCGCCCCCCCATGGGCTGGTCCGAATTGGACTAGGGAGGGGGCGGCGCCCCCCTCTTTCCTTCTCCCTCTCCTACTCCTTCCCCCTCTCCCCTCTTGGAAAAGGAAGGGGACTCCAACTAGGATTGAGAATCCTAGTTGGACTCCCCCTATAGGCGCGCCCCTCCTAGGCTGGCCTCCTCTTCCTCCCTCCTTTATATATGTGGGCAGGGGGCACCCCAAAGACCTACAAGTTTCTCTTAGCCGTGTGCGGTGCCCCCTCCACAGTTACACACCTCGGTTATATCATCGTAGTGCTTAGGTGAAGCCCTGCGCCGGTAACTTCATCATCACCGTCACCACGCCGTCGTGCTGACGGAACTCTCCCTCGTCCTCAACTGGATCAAGAGTTCGAGGGACGTCACCGAGCTGAACGTGTGTTGATCGCGGAGGTGCCGTGCGTTCGGTACTTGGATCGGTTGAATCGCGAAGAATAACCGCGAAGACGTTCGACTACATCAACCGCGTTACTAAACGCTTTTGCTTTCGGTCTACGAGGGTACGTGGACACACTCTCCCCGCTCGTTGCTATGCTTCTCCTAGATAGATATTGCATGATCGTAGGTAAAACTTTTAAAATACTACGTTCCCCAACAGAAAGTTGTGGTCAAGAAGCAAATTCAATGAAATCTGCAAAGTAGACTATGTGACCAATAACCTTGCTGAGTGTTTCAATGCAAAGTTCAATTCAGTTGAAGGGCTTTTGTTTTGGCAAGTATTTGATAAGATCAGGAAGATGATCATGGTAAAGATAGCTCTTCGTAAAAGAATTGTAGATACACAATCTGTTGGCCATCTTATGCTCCCATCTCTGATTAAGGCATTGCATGCCAAGGCAAGAGGACTAAGGATGAAATGCATTCGACTGTCGACATATGAGGCTGAGGTGACATACACTGACAGTAAAAATAGGGAATGGAGATATCCAGTGAACCTTGCAACTAAGGAATGCAGTTGTAGGCAATGGCAGATCCTCGGGAAACCATGCATACATGCCCTACATCTCATGACTGTTATTGGAGGTGAAGATGGTGAAGTAGATCAATATTGCTCTGAATATTTCTCTGTTGCCAAATTTAGGGCTGCTTATGCTGAAAATGTGTCTGCACTCTTGGGAAAAGACCAATGGAACATAGTAGACCCAGGGTTCAGACTCTGTTCTCCTGTACTGACTAGACCACCAGGAAGACCAAGGAAAAACAAGATAAGAGTTGGTGAAGAGGGTCGTGTAAAAAACAGCGTAAGTGCAAAAGATGTGGTATTCTAGGGCATATTGCTAGGCATTGTACCAATCCAGTTGATGCATCATTTGGAGAAGAGGAACAATGGGCAACATCAAATGCAGAGGATAATGCAACATCAAAGGAGAATGCAGCAAGTTTAGAGGAGAATGCAGCAGCAGAGGAGAATGCAACAAGTTTAGTGAATGAGGTAACTGAAGTAGCATCTTGGTATGTGTGCAATCTTTCGCATGTGTTCATTTTTTATCGATGGCTAAGCTTATTTCTATTCGACCCAGCTCTACGATAATTAGAGGCACAAGACAAAAACAGACCTAGAGAGGAAGAAACTTCGGCTGAACCATCATCTGATGCGGAATTTGAAACCATGGCTTATGAAGGTTTTGAAGCTATAAGAGAGGAGGAAGTTATTTTATCTGAAGTTCCTTTAAAGATTACTGAACCCATAGATGACCGTCAACTAGTCATCACTTGCTCGATCAGTCAAATCTCAACAAAACCGCCACCACCAGAAGTGAAGATCAGAAGCAACAAGACAAAGCTTTCAAAAGCACAAAATATCCCAGCCAGGAAAACCAGAAGCAAGACGGTTAACCCATCCCGAAACACAAGGAGCAAGGCAAAGTTTTGAATTTGAACTTGAATGCAAGTCATAAACTTTGAACTTTAAGGATTTGTAATAAGGATTCTGTCGTCAATTTGAACTACTGTGAAAACTTGTAAGGTGTAATAATTCTATTTGTAAACTTTGAATTTGAACTACTGAGGCAAAATTTGAATTTTAGGCAAACTTTGAATTTGAACCAACACTTGAAGTCCATTCCCCTGTGATGTGAGTTGCACAGTTTGCTGAACTATTATAAACGTTAGGTGATCAATCCGATCTCTTTTGCGTGGTAAAACTTGTAGTCATGAGAAATGTGCTCCAAATGAGCTCCCAAGCTAGGATAAACAGCCCCATTTGTAATCAAGTTTTTTTGGACCTACTCCAAATGAGCCAAATATTTTTTATTAACACCAATTCAATCTATATAGTGTAGATTCGAAGAATCACTATTTATTGAATTAAACTTTCTATTTTTACATTTTTTTGAAAAAAATATACTTTAATAGAAAAACCATTAAAAACACGTTTACCATATGAAAATGGAAAACTAAGTTCAGATCCTTCTTATTCACTTTGAAATCAAGCTTTGGTGATTTTTTTGATTTTTTTTAATTTTCAAAAACCGAAGGGAAACCCTACCTCCTCTCCTTGGTCACTATGAGACGTTGTATGTGATAGCTCATATGTGTGAAGGTTTTTTCATGAAAATGTCCATAGACAAAGTTTATGATTTTTGGTTGGTAACATGTCACACAAGACAACATTGTGCGCAGGTTTTTTTATTTTTAATTAGTGGTGCTCATTTGACCTCGATCGTGCTAGCTAGGTTTTTCTCTCTAAATGTACGTATACAAAGTTTAGTATTTTTCCTCGTTAGTGTGTCCTATAAAACGACGAACTGCGAAGTTTCATATTTTTTCAATTTTTTAAATTAGTTATGCTCAGTCAAAGTCTTTGAAACCCCGTTGACCAGCTCTAAACCCCTCTAAACCCCGCGGGGTTTCGCCTAACCCTAGCTCCAAACGTCAGCCATCCGATCATACCCTAGCGCCAAGCGACAGCCCTCAGATGTGGTCTTCTAGAAGGAATTCTGAGGGCAGGTTGTGTGCAGGCTCCGCGCCGTTGGATCACATGGACGGCTCTGCATCGTTGGATCATGGGGCGATCCGCGAGAGGCGATCCGTGAGATTTGTTGGTTTTGCCTCCCCTTTCTTCTGGTGCTTATTCTGAAGTGATGAGACACCCACTCCTCCTCTGCTTCTTCTTCTCCGGCGATGAGAGGAGCCACTCCTCTGCTTCTTCTTCTCCGGCGACTTTGGGCTATATGTCGAGCTCCACTTCAGCCTCCCGCCCCTCATGGACCCAGTATGGCCCACTTCCCATGGAGCGATGTCCCAACTGCCCATGCAGCACGCCACTGATACGTTTGACTTCGAAGGAGGTCAAGAATGGCAACTATGGGCGCGAGTTCGTGAAATGCGAGAGCAAGCCAGAGGGGCAGGTTAGATCTCATTATTTTTCTCAGATTTCTTTTTCTATTTGCTTTTAATTCTTTTTTGATCTGGGATTTAGGGTTCATGTTTTCGTTTCAGATCGTGAAGAAATGCACACATTTTGAATGGCTGGATGACTACGTTAAGCGGATTCAATTCAATGGGCCCCAACCCGGGAGCTCAATCTGCCGTCAGCACCAACGAATTTGCTCTCTGAAAGTGCTGTTCTGACAGTTGGGGATGCAGATCTGAAGGGGGAAATAAAGAAGATGAACAAGAACTTAAAGCAGATGATTCAATTGAACAAGTAGGCGAATCTAATAGCTTTAGGATTTTATCCCTTTTATTTTTGTGTAGTTGCTCTAGGATTTGCTTACTTGTTGGTCATCACTCGTTGGAGATGTTATTAGTGTGGTGTCATGTGCTCTAGGATTTGGTTAAATTTGTGGATCATGTGCTCAACGATTTGCTTAAATTTGTGGATCATGTGCTCTATGCTCTGTGTTGCTTAATTTGTGGATCATGTGCTGCTCTGTGTTGCTTAATTTGTGGATCATGCCAGCTTCGTCAGTTTTGTACACTTCCAGTTTCTTCAGTTTCGTCAGACAACACCGACCGCAGAAAAAAACGTAGTTCTAGTGCCCAAATTGAAACTAAGCTCTGGTTGGGCCGTCTCATTGCGTTGAGTGTCGAAGGCCCACAAAGATAAAAGAGGCCTAGAAAATAGTGCACGCGCTGGCTCTCCTTTTTTCCTTGATTATTGCCATGGTTAATCCCCTTTTATTGTTGGACTTGCCCATGTCAAATTTATTGACATGCGGGTATTATAAACTTGTTTTGTTGCAATAAAAATACAAATATTGTATACACGATTTTTTGTTTTTGTTATTGTTATTAAGAGCATGTTAGACTTAATTATGTAGATCATGATATCCATCTACAACCACGTCTAAAATAAAGTCCCGTGGCACCGTTTGCCACCATATCCATCTAGAGAGCATGTCTAGGGCTCGGCTACGGCACCATATCCATCTACCGATATCTCACGTAGCAAGCATACATCCATAACATAGAAAGTAGCAACCATAGCATACTTCTTACATAAAACAGAGGGTGCCCTAAACCATAGCATAGGACACAAACTATTCAAAAATTAGCTTGTTTTTGTTCATACAATATACGGAATAGGGCCACCAACAATTCAAAAAAACTTTCTTTTCTTCTTCTTCTTTTGAACATCAACATGGCTCATTTTTCTAGCTTTAGTTTCCTTTTTGACACTTCAACTAGTACATTATCTGCGCATGCAAAAACTTGACCCTACTCTAAATGGGCCATTTAAACTTGACCTATACAAGTACACACCATGAATATAACAAGACGAATGGGCTACCCTCCAACCATTTTTACAAGGCTAACCCCAAAACTTGCTGGTTTTCATTGAGCGATACCCTTTCATTGATTGATTTAGCATAAGGGCTCGCGTACGGCACCATATCCATCTAGCGATATCTCACGTCAAATAAGATAGAAATAGCAAGCAAAACACAGATAACCAACGACATATCAAATAAGGGTAGCAAGCATAACATAGTTCTTAGGGGATAACATGACAGAGATAACAATTTCATGGTACAACCAACGACATAATTAAGATAGAAATATATAAAAGATAAAAAGCCCTAACACCCTAGGGCAAGACAAGCTCACGAGACCGGGCCTTCACCACCATCTTCACTGCGCCTCCTCTTCACTACTCCTCCTCTCCATGCCGTCCTCGCCGATGTAGTAGGGGAGGCTGTGCATATCGTCGCGAGTGGGGAAGATGCAGTCGAAGTTTGTGAAGATGTTGCGGGTTGTGAATGCGATGAATTCGCATACACACCAAAACACCTTGCCGATGAGGTAGCACGCATCAAATCTGTTGGTGAAGGTTTCGGTGAGCCCTATCGGCGGAGTCCTGGAGTTTGGACACACTTCCTCCAGTCGGAACATCACCGGCGAGCCCGCCGGGAGGTGGGCGAAGCCCGCACCGAGGAACCACTAGGCAAACCCCCTTGCAACCCTCCAGCGTGAGA
The DNA here is from genome assembly GCF_018294505.1 of Triticum aestivum. Lineage (NCBI taxonomy): Eukaryota > Viridiplantae > Streptophyta > Magnoliopsida > Poales > Poaceae > Triticum > Triticum aestivum. The sequence goes on from NC_057808.1 coordinate 222,850,909, forward strand.
ACGCCCACACGCGGAGCGTCCTCTCCACGATGACGCTGGCCGGATACCGTCTCTCCAGCACAGTTGGTGGGAGCTGGAAGGTGGGGCCATTGTACTGCATCCTCGCCTCGCTTTGAGAGTGCTTTGGGTTTGGGTGAAGAAGAGAAGGGGGCAGTGCAAATGGATGTGTGGAGAATAGGTGGAGGGGTGGTGGTTTAAATAGGGAAAGGGGAAGGGAAGGGGAGTGGCACCGGCTGCGCTTACGTTCAAACGAGCCGCATCGATCGACTGATATGCCACTTCAATTGCCAACAGGTTTTAATTGCCACGTTGAATAGATGCGGGTGGATCGAAAAGTGTGAAACAATGATCTACATCGAGGAGACACGTGTGGGAGATGAGACGAACCAGCGGCAGCAACCGTCCCTGCGTCTGTGGCGGCTCCCGTGAAAAAGAGGCCGGTCAGCGCATCGTGGCGGTGGGCAGCGGTGCATGCACGTAGGCTAGCTACGTGCATGCATAGCAGGCTAGCTAGACATGTCATGCATGCATAACAGGCTTCTGGCGTTGCGGCCCACGCACGGCCCAACAGTCTAACGACGGCCCAATAGGCGAACAACGGCACCGTCCGACGTGACCCAACTCATCTGGTCCAACGGGTGACATAGTCAGCGCGGCCCCACTCGTCAGAGTTAATGGTCAAAGCACTGACCCGACGGCATCCTCCGTTTGTGATCAGTTCTGAGGGTTTGGGGCAAGGGAGTGGGGAAAAGTGAGCAAAAGTTAAGAGCGTGGGGATGAATGAGTATGGCTAAGGAACCAGGGGCACAGATGTAAAAATCCCTTGAATTTAATTCTGTAATGGAATGTGAAAAATTGCTTAATTTTTTACACAGTGTTGGGATACAAATTTTTTACTTTGTCCTAATTTTTAAGAAATTTTGGATTTACATAAGTATGGATAAAATTATATCATTATGTATTGTTCTGTTTTAGACAAATTCTGTTGTTATTGCATAGTGTGCTTGTTTTGATGATTCTAGGGATTATATCGCGGGTATAAGTCATGGAGAAGTCATAATACAATAGGTATTATGCAATAACAATTATGAATCTATTTATAATAGTAAGTAAAGTGGGTGATTAATTTATTATACTAATGGATCTCATGAGGTTTTGTTGAGTTTTGTGTGATTGAAGTTTTCAAGTTGTGGGTGAGATGACGATTGATGAAATAATAAGGAGCGACAAGACCCTAAGCTTGGGGATGCCCAAGGCACCCCTGAAGGAAATATGCCCTAGAGGTAATAATAAAGTTGTTATTTATATTTCCTTATATCATGATAAATGTTTATTATTCATGTTAGAATTGTATTAACCGGAAACTTGATACATGTGTGGATACATAGACAAAACACAGTGTCCCTACTAAGCCTCTACAAGACTAGCTCATTAATCAAAGATAGTTAATTCCTAACCATGGACATGTGCTTTCATTTGATAAACGGGATCACATCATTAGGAGAATGATGTTATGGACAAGACCCATCCATTAGCTTAGCATGTTGATCGTTAAGTTTTATTGCTATTGCTTTCTTCATGACTTATACATATTCCTTTGACTATGAGATTATGCAACTCCCGGATACCGGAGGAATACCTTGTGTGCTATCAAACGTCACAAAGTAATTGTGGGTGATTATAAAGATGCTCTACAGGTGTCTCCGAAGGTGTTTGTTGGGTTGGCATAGATCAAGATTAGGATTTGTCACTCCGAGTATCGGAGAGGTATCTCTGGGCCCTCTCGGTAATGCACATCATGATGAGCCTTGCAAGCAATGTGACTAATGAGTTAGTTACGGGATGATGCATTACGGAACGAGTAAAGAGACTTGCTGGTAACGAGATTGAACTGGGTATGAAGATACCGATGATCGAATCTCGGGCAAGTAAAATACCGATGACAAAGGGAATGACATATGTTGTCATTGCAGTTTGACCGATAAAGATCTTCATAGAATATGTAGGAACCAATATGAGCATCCAGGTTCCGCTATTGGTTATTGATCGGAGATGTGTCTCGATCATGTCTACATAGTTCTCAAACCCGTAGGGTCCGCACGCTTAACTTTCGATGACGATTTGTATTATGAGTTATGTGTTTTGGTGACCGAAGATTGTTCGGAGTCTCGGATGAGATCACGGACATGACGAGGAGTCTCTAAATGGTCGAGAGGTAAAGATTGATATATTGGACGATAGTATTTTTGGATATTTATCGGAGTACCGAGGGGTTACCGGAACCCCCCGGGGAAAGTAATGGGCCACTATGGGCCATAAGGGAGAGAGAGGGCAGCCCACAAGGGGTAGCGCGCACCCCCCCATGGGGAGTCCGAATTGGACAAGGGGAGGGGGCGCGGCCCCCCTTTCCTTCTCCCTCTCCCTCTCCTTCCCCCTTTCCCCCTCCGAAGAAAGGAAGGGGGGATGAATTGGACTAGGAGTACAAGTGGGACTCCTCCCACTTGGCGCGCCCCTAGGCCGGACCCTCCCTCTCCCTCTATATATGGGGGCAGGGGGCACCCCAAAGCACATCAATTTTTCTTAGCCGTGTGCGGTGCCCCCTCCACCGTTTACTCCTCCGGTCATATTGTCGTAGTGCTTAGGCGAAGCCCTGCGTGGACCACATCACCATCACAGTCACCACGCCGTCATGCTGATGAAACTCTCCATCGACACTTTGCTGGATCAAGAGTTCGAGGGACGTCATCGAGCTGAACGTGCTGAACTCGGAGGTGCCGTACGTTCGCTGCTTTATCGGTTGAATCGAGAAGACGTTCGACTACATCAACCCCGTTAAGCTAACGCTTCAGCTTTCGGCCTACGAGGGTACGTGGACACACTCTCCCCCTCTCGTTGCTATGCATCTCCTAGATAGATCTTGCGTGAGCGTAGGAAAATTTCGAAATTGCATGCTACGTTTCCCTACAACCCCAATGTAATATTCAATAAAGATCCAAGCATCTAAGCTTGGGGATGCTCCAGAAGGCATCCCTCTTTCATCTCCAATCTATCGGTAATATTACTCGGAGCTATATTTTTATTCATCACATGATAAGTGTTTTGCTTGCAGCGTCGTGCATTATAGTTTTATATTGTTTGCTTGTTTCCACAATCATTGTTTGCTGATCACACAAACTACGAGAGACACACATTCATCATAATTTATTAGAATGCTCATTATGCTTCACTTATATCTTTTGAATTAAGGCAATATGCTCATATGCTTCACTTATACCCTTAGAGCACAGCGATACTTATATTTTATAGAAATCAGTTGCACTCTCATGCTTCACTTATATCTTTTGAGAGTTAAATAGAGAGTGGTAATTTGTAGGAGCTATATGTTTAATATAAATATGATAGCTATACAAGAGTGGTATAATAAAAACTTGCATGTAGATCACGGAATGTGATGCGCATGACCAACGATATTGAAGTTATAGTATGGAAGTTTACTAGTCAAGCAACATTAGTTAGTAAAAATATCGGTGTTAAGGTTTGTGATTTCGACCTCATTAAATTGTCGGTTTTGGTTTGGCTAGGAAGTTGGAGCGTAATTTATCCTTGATTGATATCCTTTGTGTTGTCCAGATCGGGAGGGGGGCACGATGATTAACTCATACCAACCTCCGCCCTAGGGGCATGCGAGTAGTACTTTGCTTCGAGGGCTAATAAACTTTCACAATAAATGTTTGAGTTCTTTATTACTAATGTGAGTTTGTGGACTATAAGCACTTCTACCTATCCATATTTTGCTAGCCTCTTCCCTACTGTGCATTGCTCGTTCTCACCTCAAGACTTGGGTGCAAACTTCGCCCGTGCATCCAAACCCCGTGATATGACACGCTCTATCACACATAAGCCTTATTATATCCTTCCTCAAAACATCCACCATACCTACCTATCATGACATTTACATAGGCATTCTGAGATATATTGTCACGCAACTTCCACCGTTACTATTCACATGACTTGAGCATTTTTCATTTTGTTTTGTATGATTATATAGAGCTGACATGATATTTGCAGCGCAGCTGATATGTCTCCTTCGTATCTATAAATTTTTATTGTTTCATGACATTATGTTACAACTTTCACATAATTTTGGCAACAATTTATATTATTCGGGACTAACATATTGATCTAGTGCCTAGTGACAGTTCCTGTTTTTTGCATGTTTTTATGTTTCGCAGAAAAGCCATATCAAACAAAGTCCAAACGCGATAAAAAGTTATGGTGATCTTTTATGGAACATATGGGATTTTTTGGGGCAAGAATCAACGCAAGATAATGCTCGAGGGACCCCATAAGCTCACACGGTGCGCCCCCTACCCTGGGGGCGTGCCGAGCAGGCTTGTGGCCACCTCAAATGTCGGTTGGGGGTGTCATTCAGCCGCAAGGAAGCTAATATTTGGATAAAAAACCTCAACATTTTGGCCCAGTTAGAGTTACGGATCTCCGTAAATATAAGAAATGATGTAGGGACAGAAAATAGGAACATGAAACAAAAGAGAAATAGAGAGAGAGAGAGAGAGAGAGAGAGAGAGGGATCCAATCTCTGAGGGGCTCCTGCCCTCCGGGAGCCATGGTGGCCATGGACCAGAGGGGAAACCCTCCTCTCCTCTAGGGGGGGAGGAAGAAGGAGGGTCTCTCCCCCCCTCTCTTCTAGTGGCGCCCGAGCGCCGCCGGGGAGACCAACGTGACGGTGATCTACACCAACAACTTCGCCGCCATTATCACCATATCTCCGCCTCTCCTTACAGCGGTGTAACCTCTCTTTTTCGGATGTAATCTCTACTTCAACATGGTGCTTTATGCTACATATTATTATCCAATGATGTGTTTCCATCCTATGATGTTTGAGTAGATTTCTTGTCCTACGGGTTAATTATGGTATGGTGTGATTAATATGAGTTGTATGTCAATACGGTGCTGTCCTATGGTGCCCTCCGTGCTACGCACACGTGTTGGAATTCCCACTGTAGGGTGTT